>NC_092644.1:40026086-40626086 GCF_039555335.1 Amphiura filiformis | reverse complement strand
TTGGCTTGTTACAACAACAAAAAATTCGTAAATTTGGACATCAAAATAAAATTCAGGCAAAAATTCTCATTAGGGGCTGTGCAATAATTATGAGCCAATTATGGGTTGGGGGGGAATTTCCCCATGATGGTCCAACTCAAAATGTGTCGGTTATTGTTGGCAATTTCAGCATGATAATATTTTAAGCAAACATGTTTTTTGCGTCTAACAGTTTTTATTATTTCTAAATTTCCACCATACTCAGAAAACATGCAAACCTTCCACAGGGAATTTCTCCCGGGGGGGGGGGTCACTCCCATTGTGGCCTGTACACATCTGCGATAATGAAAACGCGTAAAAAGGGTAGTTTTTCGTGGGTAAGCACGATACACGCGTTTAGGGTGTCAAAAACATGAAATATTGGAAAAAAGGGTAGCAAAATTGCAATTGCTAATACGCGGAAATGAAATTTAGGGTATGAAATTTGATGCAAGGAATAAAATCCCTGTTTAGGGTGTAAAAACACCTGTTTAGGATATTGTTTTAGTCAAGGGTTAAATCCTTGTTTAGGGTGCTTTTCAAAAGTTGATTATCGTGAATTGGTGTACAGGCCACAATGGGAGTGACCCCCCGGGCAATTTCTACCCTGTTTTAGACCTTCTCTGCTGGAATTCTAACAAAATGTAAATGTTTCCAACTGGAATTGAGGTAGAAGTGCAAATCTTCCACAGGGTATCCGACTGAAAGTTAAATTTTCCACCGATAATGTTTCCAACTGGAATTGAAGTCGACATGAAAATCTTCCACAGGGTATCTGACTGGAATGAAGTTTTTAGCTATAGAATTCCACACAAAACATGTAAATGTTTCCAACTGGAATTGAGGTCAAAATGCAAATCTTCCATAGGGTATCCAGCTGGAATTGCGTTAAATTTGTAAATCTTCTACACGATTCAGCTGGAATTACAATGAAGCATGGGAATATTTCCAACCGGATTGTACATTTGGCCCAACTGGAATTTAGGTAGCATTGTAAATCTTCCACAGGGGGGGTGTGGATTTCAAATGGAATAGCCCATTATAATCCCTTCTTATCTTCACTGATCCATCAGATACCTATTGTTATGAATGATCAATGAAAAGGTTCAGAACTGGGCTACTAATGGTCTGTCAAGTATTTATAGTTATTTTCATGACTGTGTCAACTCAAAAATCATGCAAGGTCGAATGTAGGAAAAGTATGATCAGTTGAGCTGTATGTTTAACTTTTTCATTGACTTTTCTTTTAATTTATAACATCTGTTAAAAATATTTATAAGTTAAAAGAAAAACAATGAAAAGTGTAACAAACTACCCTAAAAATTCATTCTTGTCCGAGCAACTCGTTAATAGGCACATTATGCTTATTAACAAATTTTTACGGTAGTCTACTAAACCCACTTTTGACTCAATTTCACATGGGCCATTATATCCGGCTTTTTCCAATTCACAGCTACAAAACAGAGTTGATGTCTTAATAGTCCTGGCCCTGTCCTACAGACCCGTATACAATTTTTCAGGAAGAAAGTTTGAATGTTGATTCGAGTAGGGTATGCATAGGTCTTTCAAATTCTACTAGGTGGAAAATTCCAAACCGGGCAAACTCTGTATATGGCCGTTTTTCAAAATGGCCGCCAAAATGTACTTATGAACCAGGTATAATGACAATAACTCTGAAACTATTTGACCTAGAGGGGTGATTGAGGTGTCTATCCCCACTAAATCAAGGCTGTCTGATTGAATGAAGGGGGTTTCATGGTTGTCCGAGGTCTAGGACACCTGAAATCCATACGCCCGTAGCAACCATAATCATCATATTCGCCAGATGAAATGACAATAATTGAATCTACTTGACCTACAAGGGTCATTAAGGTGTCTATCCCCACTAAATCAAGGCTTTCTGATTGAATAAAGGGGGTTTCATGGTTGTCCTAGGTCTAGGACACCTGAAATTCAAGATGGCCGCCCATAGCAACCAGATAATCATCATATTAGCCAGATGAAATGACAATAATTCGGAATCTGCTTGACCTGCAAGGGCCATTTAGGTCTCTATCCCTATGAAATCAAGACTGTCTAATTGAATGAAGAGGGTGTCATGGTTGTCTGATGTCTAGGACCCCCGGGTCTAGGACACCCACAATCTAAGATGGCCGCCCATAGCCCGGGCCCATAGCAACCATATAAATATTCACATTAACCAGGTGAGATGACAATATCTCAATAATTATTTGATCCAGAAGAGCAATTAAGGTGTGTAACTTCACTAAATCAAGGCTGTTTGATTAAATGATGTGATATCATGGTTGTCTGAAGTCGAAGTCACACCAAACCAGATAGCAGCCATAGCAACCACTATTAACCAAGTAAAATGTCATCAATTAGAACCTCTGTAACATAGAGGCTGGATTAATGCCGCCAAAATATGTTTTTTCACTAAAAAATGGGTTAGAGTGTCATTGAAACAGCATTATAAGCAATAAATATTCAAAATAATCGATGAAAAATGGCTTTGAGGGTTATAGCAGTAACATTTCTCCCTAAATGATGTTGCTAATATGTTTTTAATCCAAAATGGTGCCGATTATGAGGTCCAAAATGGCCTTCAAAATACATTTTTTCACTCAAAAAATGGGTTAGAGTGGCATTAAAACAGCATTTAACACATTAAATATTCAAACTTATCAATGGTAAATGGCTTTGAAGGTTACAGCAGAAACATTTCTCCCCAATTGTGTTGTTAACATGTTTCAAATCCAAAATGGTGCCGATTATGTGGTCAAAAATGGCCACCAAAATACTTTTTTTCACTCAAAAATTGGTTAGAGTGGCATTAAAACAGCATTATAAACATTAAATATTCAAAATAATCAATGAAAAATGGCTTTGAGGGTTATAGAAGAAACATGTCTCCCCAAATTATGTTGCTTACCCGGTATATGTTTTAAATCCAAAATGGCGCCGATATTATGAGGTCCAAAATGGCCTCCAAAATACATTTTTTCACTCGAAATATGGGTTAGAGTGGCATTAAAATAACCTTTAACACATTAAATATTAAAACTTATCAATGGTAAATGGTTTTAGAGGGTTACAGCAGAAACATTTCCCCCAAATTGTGTTGTTAATATGTTTCAAATCCAAAATGGTATCCATTATGAGGTCCAAAATGGCCGCAAAAATACATTTTAAGCAGCCATAAGTAGTATTAAAACAGCATTAAACACATTAAATATTCAAAATAATCAATGGTAAACCGTTTTAGGGATTACAATAGAAACATTTTGTACCAAACAATAGGTTGTTAACATGTTTTAAATCCAAAATGGTGCCAAAAATGAAAACCAAAATGACCGCTAAAGTATTTTTTTCATACTAAAGGCGACATTAAAACAGCATTAAAAGCTGAGAAAAAATGTATTTGGCCGCTATTTTGGGCTTCACTTTGGGCACCATTTTGAATTTGACACCTGTGAATGACACAATTTGGTTACAAATGTCTATCTGTAGCCATTTACCATTAATAAGTTTGAATATTTAATGTGTTAAATGCTGTTTTAATGCCACTCTAACCCATTTGTTGAGTGAAAAAATGTATTTTGGAGGCCATTTTGGACCTCATAATCGGCGCCATTTTGGAGTTAAAACATATTAGCAACATAATTTGGGGAGACATGTTTCTTCTATAACCCTCAAAGCCATTTTTCATTGATTATTTTGAATATTTAATGTTTATAATGCTGTTTTAATGCCACTCTAACCCATTTTTGAGTAAGAAAGTATTTTGGTGGCCATTTTTGACCTCATAATCGGCACCATTTTGGATTTGAAACATGTTAACAACACAATTTGGGGAGAAATGTTTCTGCTGTAACCCTCAAGGCCATTTAGCATTGATAAGTTTGAATATATAATGTGTTAAATGCTGTTTTAATGCCACTCTAACCCATTTTTGAGTGAAAAATGTATTTTGAAGGCCATTTTGGACCTCATAATCGGCGCCATTTTGGATTAAAAAACATATTAGCAACATAATTTAGGGAGAAATGTTTCTGCTATAACCCTCAAAGCCATTTTTCATCGATTATTTTGACTATTTAATGCTTATAATGCTGTTTCAATGACACTCTAACCCATTTTTATAGTAAAAAAACGTATTTTGGCGGCATTAATCCAGCCTCTATGTTACAGAGGTTCTAATTGATGACATTTTACTTGGTTAATAGTGGTTGCTATGGCTGCCATCTGGTTTGGTGTGACTTCGACTTCAGACAACCATGATATCACATCATTTAATCAAACAGCCTTGATTTAGTGAAGTTACACACCTTAATTGCTCTTCTGGATCAAATAATTATTGAGATATTGTCATCTCACCTGGTTAATGTGAATATTTATATGGTTGCTATGGGCGGCCATCTTAGATTTTGGTTGTCCTAGACCCGGGGGTCCTAGACATCAGACAACCATGACACCCTCTTCATTCAATTAGACAGTCTTATTTTCATAGGGATAGAGACCTAAATGGCCCTTGCAGGTCAAGCAGATTCCGAATTATTGTCATTTCATCTGGCTAATATGATGATTATCTGGTTGCTATGGGCGGCCATCTTGAATTTCAGGTGTCCTAGACCTCGGACAACCATTTAACCCCCTTTATTCAATCAGAAAGTCTTGATTTAGTGGGGATAGACACCTTAATGACCCTTGTTGGTCAAGCAGATTCCGAATTATTGTCATTTCATCTGGCTTAATATGATGATTATAGTGGTTGCTACGGGCGGCCATCTTGGATTTCAGGTGTCCTAGACCTCGGACAACCATGAAACTCCCTTCATTCAATCAGACAGCCTTGATTTAGTGGGGATAGACACCTCAATCACCCCTCTAGGTCAAATAGTTTCAGAGTTATTGTCATTATACCTGGTTCATAAGTACATTTTGGCGGCCATTTTGAAAAACGGCCATATACAGAGTTTGCCCGGTTTGGAATTTTCCACCTAGTAGAATTTGAAAGACCTATGCATACCCTACTCGAATCAACATTCAAACTTTCTTCCTGAAAAATTGTATACGGGTCTGTAGGACAGGGCCAGGACTATAATCATTGAGAGACGTATATCGTAGTAGTTTGTAAGGTCAGGACAAGTATTATGGGTGACGGGTGTTGGGTAATTAGAGATAGGCCTATCACGAGAACCGCCCAACCCGAGAATCGCAAAATCTAGTATCTATATACAGAGATGTATCGTTCGAGTCCGGACTCGGACTCGAGTCCACTTTTTGGTGGACTCGGACTTGGCTCGGACTCGGACACGAAAAGACTTGGCTCGGCTCGGACTCGGACATAAAAGACGACTCAAGCCGAGTCCGGTCCGAGTCCAGTCCAATTAAATCCATGTAAAATGTGAAATGATAAATCTAAAAATGTCAAAATAGATCTCAAATTTGTTGACTTTACTTATTTGAACATTTTCCAAATTAATTGGGGCTGTCAAATCTGTGATCTGTCATATATCCTACATATCCAGCAAATTATTTAGATTTATCTGTCACTTAGCAGAATCATAATTATTATTGTTATCATTAATTTAGTAATGAAATAATTGATAATTAATTAAATGCATAATTTGAATATTTGGACTATAAAAAATATCTAAGAGTTTTTTCATGGAACTTTCCAATCCATTAAAATTTAAGAGAGAAACATGCACATGCACTGGACCTTATATCTCAGCTCCCACTCATTGGTAGGTCCATGACAGGGCTACGGTGTCTGTAGTTTGTGTGTGCTCACTACTCCCAGCACATTTGTGTGGGACAATTTTGAAAAGATGTTTAGAATTAAAGGTGAATTTCTGTTAGTATGATTATTATTATGATGATGATGATAAAGATGATGACGATGATGATGCAGAGATGCCAACATTAACATCCAGAAAATAGAGAGGATTCAAACAAAAAATAGGGAGACTTTCAAAATTACATGCAACTTCAAGGGCACAAAATTTGCCAGAAATAGGGAGGTTGCCAAATTTGAGTGTCAAAATGGATAAATTTTTTTACAATAATAGGGAGCCTCCCTCTAAAATGTATTTGAATACATTGCAATTCTTTTACACATCTTTATGCTTCACACAGCCTAGTGACATTTCTCTAGTCCTGAGTTTACATGTAGTGTGCCACACACACACAAATACCCCCACATGACTGCTGTCTGATACAGGTGGTCTGATACATGTAGTTTTTACCTTCAGGAGTTACATGTAGCTGCTCATGGGTATGGGTCTTTGAAGTATTGTGTGTACCATGTGTAGCGGTTGGTTGGTTGGTTGACCTGGGTTGAGTCTTTGAAATGTCAACTGTGTGGGGTGGGTGGGGTGGGGTTTGGTAGGGTGGGTGTGTATAGGGAGAGCGGTGTGTGGTGTGGTGTAGTGAGTGACCTTTGACCAATGACCTTCTCTTTCTGCAATTTTATCATCAAAATGCCTTAAAATTATGCGGAAACTTTGAAATTGTCTTTTTTTTAGCAAATTTGTATTGTAAATTTTCAAATTAGAAACAAAATATAAAATTTTGCTCCAATATTTGGAAAAAAGACCCATTTTTTTCCAAAATTTTATACAAAATGACCCCCTTCTTTCAAAATTTTATACCCAATGACCCATTTTTATACAAATTCCTACTAAGCAATGCCAGTAGGCAGATACATGTCACATTCAAGTTGAATGACCCCTCCCCCCCCCACCTCCGGTCATGGACTCTGACCGAGTCCGGACTCGAGCCGGACTCGAGTCTGGACTCGGGTCTTTTGTTGGACTCGGACTTGGCTCGGACTCGGCACCCCCAGACTTGGACTCGAGTCCGGACTCGGACACAAAAGGACTCGGACTTGGCTCGGACTCGGATACAAATGGACTCGGCTCGGGCTCGGACAAGCTGGACTCGGGTACAAGTCTGTCTATATAATAACACACAACTTTTACGGGGTTTTATAACATTGTTAGGGCCTATCCAAAAACTACATACTATAAACGCCTCTCTCGGAAATAATGTAAATCGTCAGTCTGCTACGCTAATTGCCTAAGTAATTTTTACACGTTTCTCATTTGCAATTTTGATTTTCTGAGTAATAAACCCATAACTAATCAAATTTCCAGCCGCATTTTTCATTAACTTGTGGAAAACATCTCTTTTGATGTAAATAAAACGCTCTGAAACGGCTTAGGAAAACAGTACGGAAACGCTTTAATATGCAAATTTTACTGCTCGCTGCACTCGCAACATATCTAGACCATTTGAGATCCAAAAAATTTCATTGGCATGTGCAGGGGGCAAAGTTTTTTAGCGGGCCGAGAGGGAGGGGCAAGCGATGTTTGGCGGGACGTTCAGATTTTTTTTGGGGGGGGGGCTCATAATTATTGCACAGCCCCTATAATTAATTTAAGGTATATCATATAATACAATGCAACTTAACATACAAGGCTTTGCGAGATTCTGGGGATTGGGGGTAAATCCCCAATATTTTGATAGGGGATGGTCATTATTGCCCAATGTTGACGCCTGTATGTGGGTTTCTGACCAAATTAACCTCATAATTTGGCCATAAGAGCCTAAAAAGTACCATTTTTTCCACTTTTGCACCATATTTCACCAGTTTAGCTTCAATATATTGAGGACCTCACTCCGGGACCTCACTTCGATTTTAATTATATCGTGTTTTTTTTTAAATCTCCAAGTCCAAAAGTAATATGGTATTCCTCGTTCCAAAAATCGAAACGTAATAAAAGAATTTTTTCCGCAAAGGAAAGTTTTCCGGAAAAACGCATGTGAATTATATAGGCCTATTCTCCATTGAACTGTATGGTAAAGTGAAAAGTTGAAGTCCAAAAATCGCCCCCCTCAGGCCCCCTATCAAAATACCCTGGCGCCGCCCCTGATATTATTTAGTTATTTATTATATCTATAGTTTAAGTTTAGGCTTAAGGGAAATGGAAATGTCTTCTCTGATATGGGTCTGCATGGTCTGGGAGTTGGCCTACCATGCCCATTGAAATGGAATTCTAAGCCTCTGAGGTTTTCATTACCTTACCAATATTATACAAAACGTAGGCATTTTCACTGGCATGTTCTATAGCTAGCAATTGACATTCTGATGTGACATGTTGTTTTATTCCATGTTTTATTCCGGGGTTTTATTCCACGTGTTTTATTAACATGTTGAGTAAGAGTTACATATTAAACAACCGCGCTTACCTTTTTTTAGAATGTAGTGGGGCCAATGCGTTTCCGGGTTTAGCTGGGTTTATGCTGAACAATTGTAGGCAAGATACATGTATCTTTTTTCATCTGGCGAATTAAATCCGCGAGATTTCGATTTTGAAGTATTATAGGCCTTCGTAAACGATATCTTTTGGAGTGCTCGTTAATACGAAGCTCGGATACCACGTGTACTCGGATACGAACATTTTAAATATTCCCCGGAAATATTCCTTTGTTCACGGAACGATTGCGAAATCCAAGGGTGTAGTGGGACTTTCCCCGATATATTACATTGGCTTGGCCACGTCCCGAACCGCAGTGTAAAGAACTGCAGCAGCTATAAATAGCTCTCAGTCCCTTAAAGGAGCATTTCGTGATCCTAGCATTCTTTTTTATGACATTTCTCAGTAGTCTACCATATTCTATGTTTTATTCTGTTTTATGTTTTATCCACTATAAGAAAGCTTATTTCCAAAATTTCAGTTGATTTCGATTTCGCATGCATGATTATTACGCTGCTCCACAGACAATGTGGTGTAATTTCGTCCTGTGTTTATACCAGAACGTAATTAAAATTTCACAATATTTTTGCAAACGAATTAAGGGATGGGGTATGAACGTTTGGACATTATTTATTGTGGGACATTAGAGCACATCAGACATATCGAATTGCATTCTGAATACGAAGAATGTCCTTCTGATATCAAATAATTTTGATTTTTTGAAATTCGCAATGTAATACAAATTTTATGGTAAATCATTAAAAATTGATATTTTTGATATTTAACAGTACTTGAAGTAAACTTTATAAATCTGATGATTTATACTTAAAGTGTATGTAGGTGGGATGAAAAGCCGACGATCAATTGAATCAATCAATTTTGACCTTTCGTATTGAAGATATGGATTTTTTCCCCAAAACACCACAAAAAAAATAGGTCTTTTTGGGAAAAAAAACCCATATCTTCAATATAAAAGGTCAAAAGTTTCAATTGATCGTCGGCTTTTCCTCCCAGCTACATACCCTTTAAGAATATATCATTAGATTTATAAAATTTATTTCGAGGACTGTTATATATCAAAAATTTAAAAATATCAAATTTTAATAATTTGTCATAAAATTTGTATTATATCGTGAATTTCAAAAATGAAAATTATTTGATATCAGAAAGACATGCTTCGTATTCAGAATGCAATTCGATACGTCTGAAGTGCTCTCATGTCCCACAAAAAATACTGTCGAAACGCAAAACGCTCATTCTAGATCCCTTAACCTGCAAGAAAATGTTTGCACATTAAACATGCAGCCAGACAGTGACGTACTGTGGCCGCTCCTACCCGGGGCTGCAGAAAAGGTAAATTTTGCCACCCCCGAAAAGGTTGACCCGTTTTTTCGATGGTTTGAAAAAGCGAAAACCAAAAAAAAGAAAAAAAAAAAAAAAAGTTTATAGGCGCTAGCGACCTAAAAGCAAAATTTTTTTATGTAGGCCCTATACGCCGTAGAAGTGACGTCATAATCGGATTAACTACCATAGCAATAGATGAATACAATTTTCGAATAGACCGCCATGCACTACTTTAAGCAGATTGCAATAATCACCTGTGTATGTCACTAATCAGTACGACAGCAACTTCGTGACCTCTTTTGTTCGACAGAAAATTTATACGGGTTGGTGAACACGGATTACGTAACACAATGTTGAAATTTTGGCCGGCAAACGCTTTTTATCAAAATAGCTCCAGAAATGGAAGACACGGGTCGTATATTGCTCCATTTATGTACCCTGACCACAGATAAGATATCAAACATTTGTGTAAAGCAACAAATAACGTGTAGAAGTTGAATTAAATGGGAAAAAAAGAAGCTTGAACATGTCCAAAGTAGCTCGGAAAATGAGAAAAATTGTATGTCACGAACACAAAAATGTTCATATCATCAAGCAAGAAAAAGCGCCGGAATCAAAAATGGGTGTCATGTTATAGAATAACTAAAGTTAGCTTGCCTGAAAATTTCGTGATTTTTGGTTGGGGTATATTTCTAGTCGCATATTGAACATGGTTAAATGTTTATCTTTGTGCGTGACTACTGTCACGCCATATATTGTACGGCCGATGTTTTTCCTGCACAGAAACTTTCATTGTCAATTGTCCATTGTTGGTTATTTAACTTGAAAATAATACTCCCAACGTTCAAACAATTTTAAAAGTCAGCATAAAGGTTTGTGTTACATTATTTGGACGGTGTTAATTCATTCCAGAAATAGAATACATGAGTGAGCCACTGAGTGGGAATAACATTGCTATTATTGTCACCGAATTTATCATATCTCTGGTATGGCTTAGTGGTAAATACATGTATTTGGAAAGTCGACCTTGGTTCGAACCCCGATAGCACCTCTCTTTAATTTTTTATTTGATTTTAACTCATATTTTTAAATCCTATTTTTCATATTTTTATTAAGGCCATAATGTACGATTTCGGGCAAATTTGAAGTTTTGTTATTCCAAAAATTATAACAATATCAGATTTAGTAAATAACTGTCAGGAAGGTTTTCACGTTACATTTGAAGCAGAAGTAGCGAGATAAAAATGAAAGAAAACACTTAATATCTTGACCACTACATCAAAGTTAGTTGCTCTATCTATAGACAACGAACTTGGCTGATTCAATTAGGTGTAATCCGAGGTGTAAGTTGGACATTGTGTAAAAATTACAAATATGCCAAAATATTAGGTTTGAAATTCGTGCATCTCATGATTTGATATGTATGCATAATAGCTCATAAAATATGTTGCCGATAGGGGAGGGTCTAGTGCAATTAAAAAAAATCGTGAAAATCTGTGTTGACGTTCCTTTATTTGATAGGCCTATATATATTCTTGAACTTTTAAAAATTACTTAAGTTTGACATGCTTTATTTGATTATTTCATATTGAAAGCTACTGAACTTAAATGCATTTTTTAAAAAAGATATCAACTCGAATGTAGGATTAGGCCTAAACATGAACAAGAAATAAATCATGAAAAAAGTGGGCCTTCAATCTGACATTCATTAGGCCTATATTATTAAAGACAAAAGGGAGAGGAAAAAAGAAAAGAAAAACGAACTGAAAATTCCACATCATCGATAAGATATCATGGGAATCGAACTCTCAACCTTCCGCACTGCAAACCTTCGCTCTGTCCACTAAGCCATCGCATCTTGTTCTGATTCTAGTGCGTTCTTTTTGCTGTGTTATATCTCGTTCATCATGTTCATGTATCTCACTCAACAACAATTTCTTCAAAACTGCTTGTACTTCAGTTAAATAAGATAATACTACCTTCTTTGACGACTACAATATTTTATTACACAATATAGTATTTTGCATTAATAAAATATATAACAATAGACGTATTTATTTGCTATATTAATCAATATAACATGCATAATAGATAGCGCCGGCTGGGATCCATTTCGTGAAGTATCGTGACACTTGCAACGTGCGCTAAAGACACGAGACCTCAAAGAACGCAACTTTTCAACCTACGACTAGGTTGTTCCACCGCTCATTTTCGCTGAAACTTTAATACAAGCTCTGGTTAGTTAATGTTTATCATAACAGAAAAGCATTAAACCGGCGTTTCCTGAAAGCCGTAGATATAACCATTTTAGTGATCGTGACATGCATTTTCTCTAATTTTTAGGCTACTTCGCGCACCAAAAGCATTAATTTTTTCCACAATAATTCAACATTTACACGTTATTCTTTGCCTTATACTCATGTTTCATATCTTATCTATGGGCTCAATATGGAAATGAAGGTAGAAACGACTCGTATATTCCATTTTTTTGATGTTTTCTGAAAAACCGTATTTGCCACCTGATTTTCAACATTTTTTTACGTAACAGCAGAGGTCACGCCGGTAAAAATTACCGGAAGTGAGCTAAGTTGCTGTCGTACTGTAATGTCAGCAAACATAGATTGAATACAATACCGCTCTTTTCAAAGATACTTATCTTACAGGTGCGAGTGATCATCCTTTCTTTGACATCTATGGTTCAATGCATCGGTACCGCGTGAACGTTGCAGTGCAGTGTGGTATAGTCAAAATTGTATTCATCTATCGCTATGGTAGTTAATCCGATTAACAACGTCACTTCTACGGCGTATAGTTCCATCAATTTCATATTTAGAAGAAAAAAATCTTCCACCCTTTTTTCTTTAATACTTATTTTGACCGCTCCTCTTTGCTTCCGCCGCCTCTTATTTTTTTGCCGCCCACTGCTTTTACCAAAGCCCCCCCCAAAAAAAACCGCGCATGCCAGAGGAACTTAGAGATTTCCAGTGGTATAAAAATCTATACTTTCTTGAAGAAAAGTGTGATGATGATGCTATGGATCACGAAATGTCCCTTTAATAGGTTTGAACTTGAAAATGCAGTGCCAGTAACAGTATACCAACTAGCAGAGGCAGAGCACAGCTTGGCAGCACTCATTTTCAACCGTCTTCTTTCACCCTTTTGAACTTTTGGGTTTACATTTCCGCTTGCTTAAGGGGTGGGGTATGAACGTTTGGACAGTATTTATTGTGGGACATTAGAGCACATCAGACATATCGAATTGCATTCTGAATACGAAGAATGTCCTTCTGATATCAAATAATTTTCATTTTTGAAATTCGCAATGTAATACACATTTTATGGCAAATGATTAAAATTGATATTTTTGATTAACAGTACTCGAAGTAAACTTTATAAATCTGATGATTTATACTTAAAGTGTATGTAGGTGGGATGAAAAGCCGACGATCAATTGAAAAATTTGACCTTTTGTATTGACGATATGGATTTTTTTCCATATCTTCAATAAAAAAGGTCAAAATTTTCAATAGATCGTCGGCTTTTCTTCCCAGCTACATACACTTTAAGAATATGTCATCATGATGCAGTCATGTCTACAGTAGAATCCATCTCGACCTTTGCAGGACTTAAACCCCATTAAAAGCTATTAAACCAAGATAACACTCATTGAAACAGCTCAACTGATTAAATCGGATCTTCTCTGGTTGTGCACATGTGTCTGTTTTATATGTGCGGTATCGCTATGAGGTGCTATAATACAGCTTCAGTTGGGTAACTGATTATAAAGGAAACGCAAGGAAACAATATGGTATGTGGACCTTTGTTCACGAAATGAGACAATGGCCTGCTTTTTGTTAACCAGCATTCTTGAAAATGAGCAACATAATGATTGTTGACTTAACACGGTTTGGAAATAATTTCTTCATATTTTTGGTGTTATCTGTCGTTTACATATCCTTCCTAAAACACAAAAGTGCGACTATTTCCAAACACCTAAATTAGCTAAAAATTTAGGACATGTTACAAAACTATATTTTCTAGAATTTCATAGAATAGTTTAAATGTAGCTTGTACCGTTTTTTTGTGGCATCCTTCAGAACGGAGCGGTCCGTTACCAATATAGCTCAATATTTTCGGTCAAATCTCCATTCAATTAACACGGGGAGTTGGCTAGCTATGAGCTAGCTATGCTTTGCCCTCACTCATATTCTACGAAAGTGCGACTATTTCTGAACATCTAACCTAGCTGTAATTTTAGGTCATGTTAGAGAAATATATTTGCTAGAAGTTTGGAGAATATTTTAAATATTGGCCGGTTATTTTTCACACAGTGATGTTAACTAGGCAAATGCAATATACTTCTAACATACACTATTTGTAAAGGTCGCGCGTCAATGGTGAGAGCACTGTGTATTGTGTATAGGAAAACGGACAGTAACTGCAGTATGTTAGATTTATAAAAATTTACTTCGAGGAGTGTTATATATCAAAAATGTGAAAAATATCAAATTTTTATATTATTATACAGGGTAGGCCATGTGTAACGTGCCGAACGTACATTTTCAAATATTTTTGCATACGGTATCTTTAAAGCCATACATAGGCCTTTATATACCAGTTAATGTTTTGCATGACATTTTAATTTTGTTAGTGCCGTTGAAGGTAAAGTGAAAGATCTATCATGGATCAAAAATGGTCATGATTTAACTTTGCCTATTATATATTATGTTGTATGCAATTCTTCATGTCCACATACATAGGCATAAAACACACGATTTTACCTTTCGTTATATACGGTTTATAAATTTGGCCAGTAACCAAAAGACGTTTTGACTATCCCCCAAAGTGTTTTTGAAACTGCATAGGCTACCCCGTAACAGAATGTTACGGAATCCAAAATTTATTTATTATTATTTATTAATGTCCATGAGTAGGGATTCGTACACAGTTTCAAATACTATTCGCCACTTGCACGGTTCCGCCATTATGCACTATATGCGGGAGAGCCTCGAACTGGCAGCATACATGAAAGGAAGAATTACGTAACCTTACACAGAATGTTATATGACTGGTTCAATTCCCATTCATGTATGCTGCCAGTTCGAGGCTCTCCCCGCACATAGTGCATAATGGCGGAACCGTGCAAGTGGCGAATAGCATAAAATCAAGGGTGCTAAAATAGAGGTTGTGCATATGACGTATCATACCGTAAATATGGCGGACTTCTCAAATGCATTCAACAAATTGCAATCTACCGCAACAGTTCATCTCACGCACATAACAAAACTGCACTACGATCAAATAGATTGATGACAACATGTGATTGAATGGACTGCACTGCGCCACGATTGTGGTGAAGGACACCGGTTCAAATCATGCAGGGCCTGATAGCGCACACACGCATTCGCTAAGACAAGTATGAAAGGCGGCTTGACGGTCGAGTGCCCAGACAAGCATTATTATACGCTCCCCTGATTTCAACCATCATAGCTGTCGCTAAGAACTGAGTCGCTCCTGTAAAGAAACAATGACGGTTTTATTAAAAGTAAATTTAGTAAATATCTCGATGAGCGTGTTTATAGTGAGCCAGATTATCCGGTATTTAGCGTATAAGTACATCTTATACGGTATTGGTCGCCACTATAAACTAGTCCATACAGGACCAACGCAATATTTAGTACTATAATCAACGCCGTCAGGCGTTGGTCCTTATAGATCCGACATATCCTCCCTTGGAAAGTCAAGGGAAATGTCAAACTGACTAACCACGCCTACTGACAGCTACTGACGATATTTAGCCAATCAGATTAGACTTGCCTTCCACCTGCCAACTACTAGCTTGCAGCTTTGGATCTAACACCACTATTGCGTAACAATATCGATAATCATGTCCATTCATTCATTCAATTTATCTATGTCCTCTTCAATCGCGATCAATGTTCATCATCCACGTGAATGAGCATTGATCTGATTTACTTCTTCACAGGGTTACTAAACCCGCGAGGTGGTAGGCAATTGGGCAACTATTGAAGATTTTCCCCGGGACTTTTGATAATAGAGGTTATCCACTTCACTCATGTGTGACTTCTAACAAAAGGCACTGGTTCCCGTAGTATTCCTTATTCAAACTAATTCAATGCACGACCTCGGAGTTACCTGCATGACTTTGGCGGGCTATTTTGAAACAGTCATGGTTGTGCATGCAGGTACTTCTTTAGAATGTCCTAAACAAGGTATAGCAGTCGTTGATAGGACATGCAGCTTATAGAACATGGATAACCTCTATTACTGTCCCATATAAATCAATGGTTAAGAAGATACTTGGCGATTATTTGACCCGTGATTCGGGCTGAAATGTTCTTTTCAAGTTCTTCACTTTGTAGGTTGCGCACATTATACAGGTTTTTTTTTTTTTTGGGGGGTGGCCATCGTTAGATTTTATCATTAGGCCTCAGTTATTATTATTTGTTTTACAATAATATAAAATGGATGACGCCGCTATTTGGCATGCTTCGAATAAACTAGGAATTCAAGAAGTTACCCGCCAACAGACGAAGGGAGTTACAAGTTTTTTACATGGACATGGTTTTCCGACAGGATATGGGAAGAGCTTTATTTTCCAGTCAGCGCCAATTTGTGTTAATTTTCTTTAAAATGTCAATGTCGACATCGTCATAAAATGTAGTCATTTACTTGATTTGTAGTTTAGTCCAATTCCTATTAAAGTGAAGTAGGCCTATTCACTTTCTTTACTAACACAATATTTCAAGAGTTTGTTTCCAAAAGGCATTAGTTCAATAGCTGCCTTGTGTAACATTTTGCTGGAATATTTTTACATTCTAAAGTTTAAATGACATTAACGATTGGAATGGATATGTTTGCACATCTGGCTTATTCTCTTTCGATAATAGATTTGTCCCCTAAAATGGTCAAATCCAAGGTTTTAAAATGGCTGCCATTGCACTTGATGCCTTTTTCTTCTTCGCACGTGGGAAGTTAAAGGGATTTACAATTATTTGCCAAAATTGTTATAACTATATATTCTACTACGCCAATGTTATTAGAGTGGCAAGGTTACTGCTACTCAATATTTTCAAATAAAAATGTATCAGTTTACTAAGATGGATGTTTGGATCAAAAACATCAATCATAACATTTTTCTGCGACCTATGGTTTTTGACCTATGACCCCTTGGAATTCATAAGTAGGCATAAAACGGGTGTTTTTTGAAAAAAGGGATCCAAAAATTTTGAATCTATAAAAAAGTGGTTCTAAAAGTTTAACATATGTAGGGGGTCAAAAAAGTTTTGACATACCGAAATCAAAATTTTCCAGCCCCCAAGTATTTATGAACGTTCCTTAGCTCTTTAAGTACTGTATCTCTACCAAATATGGCAAATTAGGCCTATAAACATTTAGATTTTGCAGTGTTCCTCTTTTGGACCTCGCCTCATACAAACAGACGGCTGCCAAAAATTGAAAAACGATGAAAGCAGTGCACTTTTTTAAATTTTGTCTTGTCTTGTCTTTTCTTGTTTGTAACTTTGAAATAAAACAAAGACCACGAAAGTATTACTATCAACGGAGCGGAGAGCCGTTGCCTCAGCTCCGTCCGTGAATGACGTAGTTAAAAGTGATGAATCCCATGCCCCTCGGTTAAAACGAGAAGACCATGTTTTTTTTAAAAAGATTTGATATTAAAATAGTTTAAATCAAAACCCTAAATTCAAATAGTAATCACAGGCCCTTGCGAGTTGTATCGCCTTTAATTTTATTTTACTCACTCTGTTATTTCCAGTTAGGTGTTAAAGGCTTAATGTACGATTTCTTCAAATTTTAGATTTGTCATTATATATTCAAAATGCTGAAATAATACCAGTAATAGGCCCTAATTATCGGGAATGGTTTCTGTCCATTTTGAACTGAAATAACGAGGTAAACACTGCTTGTTATTTTGGCCGTTCTATATAGAAGGACCGTAAAGTCATAATTCTTGAATTATGACTTTATGTCGAACTTTGCTCTGTTTACCTACAAACACAACAAATTTGGCTGATTCCATTTAGATGCAAGTTGTAACATGTGTATACATTACAAATATGCCATAAAATCAGGTTTGAAAAAAATTAACCAAATTCATATTATTATAAGATCGTACATTATGACTTTAATAAATCAAAGTTCAGTTCCAAATAAACGGTGTGTAGAATTGATGTTCTTTTAGCTTTTTTAATGGTATCACGGTTAGGCCTATCGACAAATGTGACAATATTAAATAAAAAAAAGAAAACAAACCTAGAATCATACAAATGACTTTTTGTAACACTGATTGGGCCTACATTATCTCTGCACTGATCATAGCAACAAAAAACTTTCATTTAATTCATACCAGCCCGATTTACACTGGTCATGGAAATAGTAGATATCTACTATTTCCATGCACTGGTAAGCGACCTCAAAAGTTTGTATTGCTTTGATTGCATTATCAAAATCAATCGATTTATTGGGATACCAAGTACTTGAGATGACTTGAGAGTCCCAGTTATGTAATAGATGCGGTTGAATGATGGCCCGAATGATGGGCGGGGCTATTTTCCATATTTGGATTCATGACGTAACTTATCGACTGGTTTGGTTTTGGTCACTGTTTATTATAATGAGGTGCACTGCTGGGGGTAGCGAACGGATTTGTAAGGACCAACGCCTGACGGCGTTGATTATGGTGCTAAATATTGCGTTGGTCCTGTATGGACTACTATAAACAGACCAATAGCGCTATTTGCCGCACATATTATACGGAACTGATATCCTTCGATATCGATGGATATTGCAGTACATTCATTCCGTATACGGCCACTATAAACAGACAGGGATTAACGATACCGTTATTCAAGGAAGTGGAGCAGGGTTATATAACTCTCCGAGCTCAAATTTGTCACTGTAATAACACATCACCTACAAAATGGTACGGTACTGTAGCAATTATGTTTAAAAAATAGGCCGGTATCGTTTCCATGGCAAACTATTTGAAACTGGCATCATATTTGTGTCTCCCACATTGCATTGCGGTGACCTCGAACACGCTGAGTTCAACCACCTCGGATTCAGAATAGCGCTATTGAGCTCTATTGATTGCCACTATAAACAGTCGAGATAACGGATAAGTCACATTCCATTCTAATCCCGTATGCGTATAAGAATACCGTATAAATGCCGTACACCACTATAAACACGCTCGATGGGACTTTGATTTGGTTGTATGAGATCACAAGCCTCAGCACACTTTCGGGCACACTTACAGGAATTCGCTGACCACTGTGGTCCAAGACACATAAATAACAATTTCATGATTTAGCAACAATCAGCTGGGATTTGCAACTAAGAAGCACACACCCTATTCATACCACAATAAACCATCGCAACAAATAAGTATACCTCAAAATTCCCCTTTATTGACAAAAAACAACAAAGATAATCAACAATTAAACAGAAATATACACACACACAAAAGCAGAAACGATGCAAAACCATATAATTTTCAAAGTTGTTATTTTCAATCTTTTGACAATTACTTGTCAGCATAGGGGAAAATGGGGTAATATTTTCCAATAGGCACAACCAAACACTACATACGTGTATGTGTGCCCTGCAAATAATTATTACTCAACTGTTGAGTAAAAAGTGTACGGAGCAACAAAATGAGTGAATTGAATTGATTAAATCAAGTTGGAATAAGTTGTATTGTGCATCTTCTTATTGGCCGCTCATTTCAGCATTAAAATTGTAAATTTTCGCACGTTTCGCGCGCATTTGTTTGGTAAATTCATTTGTGGATACTCATGCAACATGAAGCAAGAATTCTTAAAAAAACGGAAGTTACAGCGGTGGGTATAATTCTTCCATCCGAAGAACCAGGAGGGACAATCATGTTAACCAAGGGGCTAGTAAAAGCTAAATCCGGCCCTGAATCTACAAAGAGAGACCATTGCAATTTTCGGCCTTATTATCTTTTTTTTATGACTCAAGTTGCACAAAGCCTCAAATATTAATTTGTTACACATTAGCTCAATAATTTTATGGAATCGAGAGGCGGTGGTTTTTTTTACGGGACCGGGATGAGATTTGGCTATTCCAGTTAAAATTTAAAGCTAATAATATTAGGACAATGAAAATGACTCCTTTTTTAGAAAATAAGTCGTTTAAAATTGATATTCCGCAAAAACCAACTGTAAGCGATGAGTTCCTTCGAACGAGACAGATTTGACCTAGAAAAAATTGTGATGTCATGAAATGAAGTGTGCCAGCTTTGAGAGAATGTACTGTCAATACTCTCAATGCACAGAACGTATACTGTTTTTGTTATCAGAAAAAACTCTGAATCAAGTATTACAAATTTAATAGTTTTCTCAATTAGAAATTTTCGCTTGACAAAACCAGTAAGTTTTTACTTACTCTCTAATATTTCGTCCTACACGTCGGAGGACTTCTTCAGATGTGAAACATCTGATCTGACTTCCGGTTGTGATTGGTCTTGTATCCAGTCTTTAAAAGTTGGTCATATACGTGACTTAGGAAATAAGTGCCTGATGGTACGGTAAAGCTCCTGGTATATAGGAAACCAACCCACACTGACCAATATCTCAGTTTTAAGTCAGAACACCCTCTCCATCAGAAAATGGGTGTGGTCCGAACTCTATTTGACCGTATGTACAGCGTGGTCACGGAAGAAACGGATAGAGAAAATGAAGAAAAACATGTGCGTGGAGCCCTTAAAAACTGTGGCTATCCTAAATGGGCAGTAGACCAAGTCAAAGAAAAAATGAAACAAAAATCTAAAGCGACTGTGAAACCTAGCGCTAAGAAAGATCAAAAGATTGAGGACAAAAGTAAGGGGATGGTAGTGCTCCCTTATGTCAATGGAATCTCTGAACGAGTTCAAAGAATTTTCAAAAAACACAAAGTAGACACTGCAATGAAGCCCCACCAAACCCTCAAAAAGATTTTGGTCCACCCAAAGGACAAGAGAGACAAACTAAAGACAGGCAATTGTATTTATGAGATCGGCTGCCAAAATTGTGATCTTAGTTACGTTGGTGAAACCTCTCGGTTGTTCGGGATTAGGCTCGCAGAACATCAAGCGGAGGTTAGGAAAGCGAATGAGAAAAGGTTCACTCGGTCAGAGCGAAGGACATCGGAGCAAGAACAAACGAAGTCAGCCATATCTGATCATGTCGCTAGAGCAAATCACGTTGTCAACTGGGAGGACTCCAAGATACTTGGCAAAGAGCATATCAGAAGATCCAGAGAAGTACGAGAAGCGATGGAGATCAGAAAGAGGGGGACAAAGACCATGAATAGAGAGGAAGGCACTTATTTCCTAAGTCACGTATATGACCCACTTTTAAAGACTGGATACAAGACCAATCACAACCGGAAGTCAGTTTCCCGGTAAAGTGGATCAGATGTTTCACATCTGAAGAAGTCCTCCGACGTGTAGGACGAAATATTAGAGAGTAAGTAAAAACTAACTGGTTTTGTCAAGCGAAAATTTCTAATTGATATGTCTTACAAACCTGATGAATCTATTCACTTAATAGTTTTCTTTTTACACATATGGATAAAATCAGGCCGCTTCTTAATTATATATTAGTAAATTGTGATATTACAATTCACATGTATATGAACACATGTATATGAACTTGATTAGAAATATTTGGACTAAAAAATTTTTAAAAAAATTAGATCAATGTTACCGAGCGTGACATATCAATATTGTATTAATTATACAAATAAACAATTTAATGGCCCGGGAGCTAACCTTTTGTTGTCCATTCCCAATGAATGTCGCCCATTTATACATGAATGACCATCAAAAGAGCTTTAGGGTTCATGTGTCATAAGCCCGCTGCCTTGGAAATCAATTTCGCTTCGAACGGGGAAGGTCCTGTACGAGCCAGCATTTTACCAACACAAATTCTCTTGTTTTCAGGAGAAAAAAAAATTGCAACGAGTGTCAACTTGTAATGTAATAATTATTCTCTTCGAATGGAGTTAAACTTGTTTTGCAATAGATATGCCCTTTAATCGTCCACACTAAGGAGTGTGGACGACTAAGGACATGTCTTACATCGTCCACACAAGGAGTGTGGACGACTAAGGACATGTCTTACATCATCCACACAAGGAGTGTGGACGACTAGGGACATGTCTTACATCGTCCACACAAGGAGTGTGGACGACTAGGGACATGTCTTACATCGTCCACACAAGGAGTGTGGACTTGAATGGGTAACTCCATCTGAAATCTACACCCCCTATGGGAGATTAAGGTGATATCTTCCAATGAATGACTGAATTCTATCTTTAAGGGTAATACAGCTACAGTGACAAGCACTGCTTTTCAAGCAGACCCTTTAAATACCATATTATGATTTTACAAAGTTTACAATAATTACAATATATATAATATTAATATTAAAAAACGCATCAAACATACAATTACAAATTTGAATATTCAGCAGCACAGCAGCAGAAAGGAGTATCCCAGCAAGCATTGCAGTATAGCTGCATGCTCCATAGCAAGGGTATACAAAATATAAACAAGAGCCTCTTGGATATTGAGAGCTATGGATAGTTCCACAATACGTTAGGGGTCATATTTTTGCAAACAAAAGTCTTAACCTCCCTTGATTTATGCCAGTTATTGAAAGTTGAAGTGAGGGATTTTGTGTACATTTTCTATGGCACATAGTGACATACAATTCTATTAATGGTATCGCAAAGCATAATGGGATACTCCCTTCAGCTGCTGTGATTCAGCAGTGAAAAATGTAAAGTTAAACAATATATAAATCATTAATGGTAAATATTGTCCATACAAATAAAAAACAAGGAATGAATTAGATCTGGGCCGAAATCATGGTTTGTGTTCGAAATCTAACTCTTCAAGGAATCAACAGCTGTTACATCTCTTTAATGTGAAATGGCCTGAATTTGAGTTAAATTATTGGAATAATAAGCGAATGTAAAGTTTAATTTCTGGTTGTATGGCGATTATTATGAACAAATTTCAAACACCTGAAAACAAGAAGCAGAAGTTGATTGCCACATATCATTTACTTTAAACCATTGCAGTGAGTTATTACAGCATTTACAAACAAACAAAAATGAACAAAGGACCTAGGATTGAGCCCTGCGGAATTCCTGTATTAACTTCTGAAAATCAGAAAAAGACGAATTTACATACATTTTGAGACGTGGTCTACTCCATTTGAAATCCATATACCCCCTATGTAAGACATGACCTTAATCTCCCACACAGAGGGTGTGAATTTCAAATGGAGCCATTCATTTAGGCAACCTCATTAGAAACTAGAGCGGTTCTCGGCTTTCGCGGTTCTCAGCATTCGCGGTTCTCGGTGGGTTTGTAGTATAAGGTAGGCCAATTGATCAATTGCTCCGCTTATCTAGCGTTTTTAATCGCGCCATTTGTTGCGTGGTCTTTCAGCGTCCAGCGTGTCTAAGCAAGCGAGACGCGACTGGAATAAATTCTAATTGTTTTGAGGGAAAGAAAAAGGAGCATTCTTTGATTCGGGTTTAAAGAGAGCAGTCACGTGCAATTGGACTAACCAATGCAAGAAACATCATATAAATTTAGTTTGATTTGAAGATGACAGTAACGGTAAAAAGGATTTGCGCGCAGCTAAACACATGGTTCGAATCAGATGCTAAACAATCTGTTTTTTAGGCCTATATGAAATGAATTATTTTTAATGATTTGCAGCTTAATAAGCCCTCTGTGATCTTGAAGCAATGGTTTTGAAGTTATCTTAATCCTATAATTTTACTGCCTTCGAGGTCATAGCATATAGCAGTCAATATTTTGTGCTTAAAATTGTCACAAAAAGTGGAAATGTTCGTAATTTGGGGTTTTTACTGGAGACAACAGGGGAAAGAGTTCAAACCAGAAAGGGGGGTGCATTCCCCCATGCCCCCTACGCGCGCCGCCACTGATTATAACGTTGTAAAAAAAACGTTTGTTTAACGAATCAGATGTTAAAAAATCTGTTTTTAGGCCTATATGAAATGAATTATTTTTAATAATATTATATAGATTTGCAGCTTAATAAGCCCTCTGTGATCTTGAAGCAATGGTTTTGAAGTTATCTTAATCCTATAATTTTATTGCCTTCGAGGTCATAGCATATAGCATGTCAATATTCGATATTTTTGGGGCGCCGATGTTACAGAGGATGTATAGATGTGTCGAGGATGTTACGTTTATGAATAAAACGTTACGTTTGTATTTTCAACATCGTTAATCATTGCTACGTGTACATGTTTAAATGAAAGTTCTGTAATTTTTTTAAAAATTCTTCAATGCTAAATATAACTTGGTATTCTTTTGGATATCATCAAATTGTACATTTCTAGACGTTACGTTCATGTACAAAACATTAACGTTCTTATCTTGTAGTTGTAAACATTGTATCGGCCTACCCATTATATTTATGATGAAGAATGAATGTTCTGTTATTGTTTTTTTATCCTTCATCTCTATTTGATTTTCTTTCAGTGTATTCGCATATGTATCACAGACGTTATACATTTATAAAAAATTAACGTTTTCTTTTGATCAACATAGGCGTAGATCCCGGGTCGGGGGATAACCCCCTCCCTCAATATTTTGCCGGGGAGCTTACTTATTTGTGTCTTCTATACTATCCATCATATACCCCTGCATAACGAAATTCAACAATATTCAATATCCAAAGCAATATCCTCACTATACAATAGGCCCCCAAAACAGAACTCCCCCACCCCACATAATCGCAAATTGACACGAAAACTGCATTCCCATTTATTTCATCCAACACGGTCCTGTCATACACCTTCCCCAATCAAACACATTTCTCTTGCAATATTGATCATCTTCTACTCTTCCCTAGAAAAATCATTATATAACCAAATCTAAACACCATGGAATTCACCATATCACGTCCAAGCTCACATTGGGCGCCCCATTCCTTTTTTAAAGAAATTTGTATTTATTCCTATATAACTTTGACAAGAGTTTGAAGTACCAAATTATAACTCTTGGTATACCCTCTAATGATCACAGAACCTTCAAGAAATGTTTTCAAAATTAAAAAAAATAGAAATTACGGTAATAAAGTTATGACTCAATTTAAAAATAATACAAATTAATTAATTAATAGAAAATATCTCAGCTTCCTCGACATCTTTTTTCAAAATATTAATAAATAGAAATAAAGTTATAACTGAATTTTATATATAAAAAAAAGGAAGCATGTTTTATTTTTTTATTCGGCCTTATCATATTTACCGATGCTATTAACTACAGCGTGAGACATGCAATTGTTCGGATTTGTGAATAGACAAAATATTTTTAAGGGTAGGCCTGCATAGCTGTTGCATCAATTGACACTTCTATCTTTGTTTGTGTAAAACACAACCATTAACATTCATGCACCCTTAACCCAGCGCAAACATTGTAAACTTTATCAAGTGATAATTGTGTTTACTTTTAGAGCCAGCACTAGTTGTTACTAGTCTCCTACAAAGCCAAACAAACATGTTTGTTCGGGATAGCCACACACAGTCTGGCACGAGACTAAGCCATCACAAGGAATGATAAATTGCCTAAAAGATAAATAAGCAAATAGCCTAAACCCTTTCAATTTCGATTTGTGAAGTCGTGTTTTGATAACCAATTAATGATGCGTAAAAATCCACTCGTGTCATGACTGATCTGCTTCTCTTTTTCGGCGTTTTTCTCATTAAATTAGGGTCCCGTTTAAATTCAAAATAAACTGGTGTCTAGATGTAATCACAGTTAACATACCAGGAAAATTATAGAATATACAACCACCTAGTTACGCCTGTTCAGCGCGAACAAGCATGACCTGGTCGTATCACTTAGATGTGATTTTCCTAACGGATCACACCAATTAAGCCATGTGTCAAAAATATTTTGGAAAGCGATCCTGTTTTATTAAAAGATCGCGACCCCCATGTCAAAAATGTCACACGTATGACATTTATCATGGGTACGTACATTCTAGTTATCTCGATTTTTGAGATCGTGACTCCCTCGTTGGAGCTGCACTGGTTTAGGTACTTTGAACTGCAGCACTATTCTCACAGATACCGTCAATATATTTACAAAATTCTGCAAGGATTTGTTCTGTTTCTGTTGACCCTTTCCGCGCAAGATTTCTCACGTCATATATCTGGTATGCATCATCTGCCGGTACAGTATACCTCTCCGGTCTCATTGGAATTTGTGGTGGCGTATTGGCCGGAGATTTAGAAGCGACAGCTTGTGCACTTTTCTTTGGATTGCCTACGTATAGAGACGTATCTGGTGAGAAGCCGCTCGTTGCAGACGCTGTCGTTGAAACTGCAGCATATACTAGATCACCAACAGGAATGGCGCTGTCAGCATTTTTGTCGGTGAACAACTTTGGGACTGCATACTTTGCATGGTTGAGGACGTCGTCATGCTTCGGTAGGTTGTTGAGCTTCACGATCACACGATACCAGTTGTTGTCCAAATCATATGCCGGTTGGATCTACAAATGAAGAAAAAAGGTAAAAGGCAACAGATAAAAATACAACACCAACAACAAAGCACTACATTACCACACCATACTGCCTGAAGGAAAGTTGAACATGTTGTGGGAAAATGCAGATAACTATGGATATGGCCGATTCTATCTATAACACAACTAATCTACTACCATCACTTTACACACAACTACTGCCCTGGGACCTAGGGAGGGTGCAGGTAACAAGCCCGGGGATGATCCCCCTACTCTTGATAAGGCCTGCAACATTTTACGTGCTCAGGTTTGACTCGTCTGACACACGGAACCGCCATTTTACGTGACCCTTCGAACCACGAGACGCCGGGCACCCACTGTATACCTGCACATTCTACACAGTGGATGGGAGCGAGGAGAAATTATCACAATTATATTCTACTAGACTGAAAGAGAATATAATTGTGAAATTTCCGACCTATTGGAACTATTTAGAGTGAACAACACGGATCGGGCAAGATGGGGTTTCGAACCACGGACCCCTCGCTCAACTCTCCCTAATGGTCCAGCGCCTTCACAAGACCACCTCGCCCTCGCCCTCAATCACGATTAAAAGACATACCTTTACAAGGAACTTCAGAAGACCTGTAAACTTTCCTCCAAAACCAGTCCAACTGTAGTCTTTTTCCAGCCGCTTTAAGACATCGATCGTTACTGCTTGATCGTTGCCAATTTTGGAATCTTTTCCAGCGTAGATGTAGAAATACGGGCATGATTTAGGCTTACTATCTGGATAGTATTTCTTTTTGAAAGCCATCATGGCGCGACTCAGCACTGGTGGGATTTCAGCAAGAACTTCTGCAGCTGCTACTAGGGTTGATTTAGTTTCTTCATTGCCGACTCCTTCTTGTAAAATAGTTTCTTCCATTCGATGATGGATACGTCGGAGGTTGCCACACACGTGATGCTCTAGGTCCATCAACGACTCGACCTGAGCAGTAAAATCTAATTGGTTTTTATTCGCGGCATCCTGGTACAGATCCAGTTCCGATAATCTTGCAGTGACATTCTCAATTTCATCGGGCTTTGCCATGTGGTAATAATGAAGTAGTCTGGCACAGTCAGCACGAAATTCCCAGTGGCTTCTTTCATCTACTGGGCAATGTCGTAGTGCCGTCAACAGATCTTCAAAACAACCTGTACTTCCCAGATCAAGGGCTTCCAAGAGTAGTTGCCGTGCTCTGTGATAATGACGATGTCGAAGAGCTTTTTGTCCCTCTGACAATCTGGACTCTCTTTTGCATTCTTTGGCGATTACGGGTTCCAAAACGATCAGTTGTCGAAGCACATTATCGACTTCAGAAAAGTCTTCCATTTTGATGTAGCTCTTTGCAAGACCTTCCAACGCTTCTGCGTCGTTTGTATGACCTTCACAGCTAAGACATTCTTTGTACTTCGCAACGGCCACATGTAGTTCACCAAGTTCACGATTCACCCAGGCAATTTGTCGCAATCCATCACACTTCTTCGCGGTGTCTGGAGATGATGCTAATTCATGTGTCAACCTTTTGAAACCACGTAATGCTCCTTGAACGTCCTCGCAAACTCTGTCGTTGAATTTAGGTTCATAAAATCCGTCCCTCCTTGGGACGAAAGTAAGTGTAGAATTCTGCAGTGCGCATTCTATGGCAGATTTGAATTGTTCCATTGCATCATATCTACTATCGTCATCTCTGAAATGTTGCTGCAAAAAGGTGCCAAAATTGAAATGTGCTGTGACAGCATCATTGTTTGAAGTTGAAAGGTCCATTCTCACCAATTCCTCAAAGTCATCCTTGGCAGCATTTATGTTCCACGTGGCGTCGTGCATACGTGCTTTGTCTAGGAGAGCCATTGCGTTTCCTGGATTACACTCTAGAGCCTTTTCAAATTTAAGTATTGCCTCGTTGGCCAAAGAAAGACCTTCATCCTGTCCATCTCGTATGTTCCCATCACGGATATTGCCACGATGATTTATCCTGCCAAAACCTCGACCATGTCTAAAACCTCTACCATGTCTACCCGCCCTACCAAAACCTCTCCCATTTCTACTCGCACTAGAGATGCTTCCTCTCCTGGCAGGGACATGCAGGCTTGCTGCTGAAGCACCGTTCCCAGCGGCCAATTCTCGCCGTAGGCCACCACGTCTATTGGCACTATTATATGTGTAACGACGCTTATTATATATGTCTCGATAGACAAGACCCCAGTGATGATACATGTAGGAGCTCTTTGCACCGCTGTCTTCGCACTTCTGAAAAAGATGTAGAGCATTCTCATATTGTCCATCTTTCCGAAATATTTTAGCCACTACTCGAAGTATACTAGGATTGGAACTCGCAATCTTAATGGCTTCATGACAACATCTTATGGCCTGATCCGTAACCCCCTGAATGTGCCATACTTGACCAAGATAGCACCACGCATGTGCGTAAGTTTTATCAATGGCCAGTATTTCTTCGTAGAGTCGTTTTTCTTCTTGCATGGCTGGTGGGAGCCTTCGGGATCTTAGTGCACGGTAGTTGTATCTCGCTCTACGTCCAATTGTCAAGGCAAGACCAAACAGCCACTTCGTGTATTCAGGAGGCTTGGGGTTTTCATAGGAGATCAAATCAATAATTGCTGCTTTATAAGAGACTTGAGCTTCCTCATACTTCGACATTCCTAATCTGGACAAAGCAAACGCTTTTACTATGTGTACATGAGCTTCAGATTGAGGCGTTTTCTTGGAGATGAATTCTTTGAGTGTGTCTGTTAACCTTTGAACAGTGCGATTTGTTGGACGACCTCGGCTAGACCTAGGCTTATATTGGCCTCTTACTTCCATGATAGCTTCATTTGCCTTTGCTACAGTTGAATAACCTAACCATGCAGGACTTTCTTTGGGTAACAGCTTGATTTCATCGTTTGCCTTGTTTAGGTACAGTTTAGCCTTCTTGTAGTCTATTAACGGTGCCTTAAAATCTGACATAAAAAGAAAACTCATTAGAAGTAGCGCTGGTATTTTCATCGTGTTCGGATTCTGTTCTATGTGATCAATTAGCTGAGAAATTAGACTATCGAATGTTTTAGTTGAGTCATTCTCTAAACCCCAGTTGAAATGAGATGGTGCGTTTTTCAAGATGTCATCCATCGTTGCACCTGAGAAACAGTAAACATCGCAAAAAGTAAAACGTAAGTAAAATGACAAAACAATATAAAAAGGGATTACAAAATGATATTGGAGGCTTGGGCAAAGAATAAAGAGCATTGGACTCCGGCAGGCTGGCTGAATTAAAGAATAGGATGAATATACCAAGTTCTTTATTAGCCAATAGGTATAACTTACTTCATTCTTTTCTATTTACAGCGCTGTATAATAAAGTGGCGTAGCCAGGGGGATGGGGAACAAAATATCGAAAGAGAAATTGGGAAGAAAGAAATGTAAAGAAGCGCCCCAAAAATTTTCCAGTGCATTTCGTTTCAAGATCATGGGCCAAAATAATAAATCCCAAACTTTCGCCAAACTTGGGTCATGTACCATGGGACCTTTCATGCAATGGTGGTGTTCTATCCACCTACGACCACACAAGGTTCTGCTGCAGAAACAAGTAATGCCCTATCAAAGACCCCATACCTTCCATCCTGCAAGTGCAAGCACACCACTTCATACCTCCACCCCCATAACGCTTTAAGTAGGCATGCAGGGTCATTTTAGACATTGTTTTATATTATATCTTTAAAAGTAATGCATAGTGCAGTTATGTCCACGGCAAATTCACCGTGACCTTTCCAGCCATAAACCCGCTTGGTGAAGATTAAACAGAGCTGTGCAGTACTAAACCATCTTACTATAAATAGGCTAATGTTGTGTGTATGTATGTATGTATGTGGTTTATGTAAAAGGCTCCGTCAGTTTCGATCCAAATGTCACCAAATTCATACGGGAGATCGAGGAATATACGGGAAATTGCCTCGACTTTATTTGGTTGAAATCGGTCAAGAATTGGCTGCAAAACAGTGAAAATATGGGTAAAAACGGGGTTTTGTTATGAAAATCAGTTGTCAGCCTGCGCGTCACTGCAGCTGGCAGGCAGCGCGTCGGCGCGCGAGCGTAATGCGCACTACGCCAATGCGCGCGTAAACGGCGCAGAGCCACGCGACTTGCGAGCCAGAGACCAGTGGACATGATAATACGGAAAGAAGGAAAATGAAGGACAAAAAGGTACATGGACGGGTCACGGGATTATGATAACGGGTGATCACGTCCGCAGACACGCTGTGAGAGGACGTAATAAATACGGGAAAAAGATGTGAGTTGTATAAACAACACGAAGTGGTACAATAAATAAAAATAAAATTAAAATGAGGACAAAAAAGTACGAGTAATAGGCCAACGGGTTAAAGTAACTAAATGAAACGGGAACGAAACAAAGAAGGAAAGAAACTAATCAGGAAATGTAAGAAAAAAAGAAGCTAAAATAATGATAACAGAATTAAGTAAAAAACATGGAAACGGGAAATCACAAGCAGCAAATAAAACTATGCTAAAAGGGAAATGTAAGAAAGAACAGATTTAGAAAATAATGGGAACGGGTTAGATAAATAAATAACATGGAAACGGAAAATCAAAAGCTAAGCAGAAGAAACTAAAAAAGAAAATGTAAGAAGAGACAGATTTAGATCAATAAAAAATGTACCTTTTCAATCATTCTACCTGTTCAGTAGGCCTAATTCTTCCTGTTATAGTTGAACGCTCCCATTTACTCATCTAGCGGGGACCCGCGCGAAGCGCGGGTATCCCGCTAGTTATAGTAATCTCTTGAACAAATTCATCAGGACTGTTCCATAAACCTGTATATTTTTTCATATACTGTCCAGGTAAAACACACTTACGTGCAGACGTTTCGATAGCTACCAGCTATCTTTCTCAATGCTACTGTTGATGTGATGATCGTTGAACAGCTTTTGTTGATCGCTGCTTGGCAACGGAGTTGCCAGACGATTTTTTCATTAACAGTCACATCTTTGACGACCTGTTGATGAAAAAATTTATCCGATTGATCAGTCGTTTCATTTAATTCATTTTAATCAACTTCTTCTTTGTGCCCCCCGTGTTGTCCTCTATCCTCCTGTTCTTTCCACTGTTCCCCCTTTAGCTCACATCCCTCTTCTCCCGCTTATCCGATCTGCCTCTTATCTGCCCGTAGTATCATGGTTTAAGTACTTCTTCCTGATCCTAATATCGCCAACCCCATGGCACTCATGCACTCTCCTCACTCATTTTGATTTTCCCGTGTTTATTATTCCCATTTGCGTCAGAGGCAGCGTGTTGATACGCGATGTCGCGATATGACGCGAACTAAATGATACGCGTTGTTTTTATTTGACGCGGCGTGTTGATACGCGAAGACGCAAGATTTTTTTGTTTGACGCGATGTAGTTGTTAGGCGGACATGGTAACGGATGCTCACTATTTTGAGGTCCCTGGATATTTTTAAAGGTATTTTTGCTCATTTTTAGACTTTAATCACTAAGATTGTTAAAAATGAGGTGAATATGCAGCGTAACTCGGTGAATGATTAGGTTTGCAAAAGTGAAATTTGCAGTTGCATCACCACCGTTCGAGTTTTTATCACGAAAAGTTTTGCAACTCGGTATTTGATATGCAACTAGCGGTCACCCGTCTTTCGCGGTTCGTAAATAAATGCAATTTTACGAATGCATCACCACCCTCCGAGTTTTTATTGCGAACAATTTTACCAACTCCCTAATTTGTTACCGATTGATCAGTCGTTTCATTTAATTCATTTTGATCAACTTTTTCTTTGTTACCACACCCCCCCCGTGTTGTCCCCTATCCTCCTTGTTCTTTCCACTGTTCTCCCTTTAGCCCACATCCCTCTTTTCCCTCTTATCCGCTCGGCCTCTTATTTGTCCCTAGTATAAATCATGGTTTTAGTATTTCTTCCTAGTCAACTGCTAAAACATTTGTGAATGTGAAACAGAAAATTATAAGTTAGCATAAGTAGGTCCAATGCTCAAAAAATTTATAACGGCTATGAATTTGTATTTTTGCCATGTTCGCAAAATTTGATGGTCACCCGTGCATCGCGGATTGTTAAATAATTTCGCCAACCCATGGCACCCATGCACTCTTCTCACTCATTTTGATTTTCCGTGTTTATTATTCCCACTTGCTTTAGAGGCAGCGTGTTGACTATTATGATACGCGCTTTTTTATTTGACGCGGCGTGTTGGTACGCGAAGACGCAAGATTTTTTTGTTTGACGCGATGTAGTTGTTAGGCAGACATAGTAACTGATGCTCAATATTTTGAGGTCCCTGGATATTTTTTAAGGTATTTTTGCTCATTTTAGACTTTAATCACTAAGATTGAAAAAAGTGAGGTGAATATGCAGCGTAACTCGGTGAATGATTAGGTTTGCAAAAGTGAAATTTGCAGTTGCATCACCACCGTTCGAGTTTTTATCTCGAAAAGTTTTGCAACTCGGTAATTTGTTATAGATATATCGCATTTTATCTGGCACAATGAAGTCCGTGAACTGTCGATTTTGAAGCCTACATATACGACATTTTCCAATCATTGCATATCTTGTTTGGAGTGCTCCTTTTAATATACGAAAATATACTTCTTTTGTTCACAGAACGATTGCGAAATTCATGGTGGAATTCCCCGATATGTTACATTGTATTTATTTATTTATTTATTTGAACATACACTTTCATAACAGTGGCACACGCCTACCCGGCGGTGCGTTCAATACAAACAAAAGGGAATTAGACTAGGAGCCCAGACAATTTATTCAGCTCATCAGACACAAAAGGTTTGATGGCCTGGTTATGTTAGTATAGGGCCAAGATTCAATATTCCATATTGCTGCCGGGTCACAGCCTGTACGATTAGCCTGGGGGTCACAAAATAGGGGGCCAAAAAATGCATTTATTCAGCTCAAGAGACACATGGACAAAACTTGTTGGATATCACTCCCAGAAGGATACTTTTCATGCCTATAGCAATGACAGCAATTTGGGCCTGTACGGGGGCCCAGACAGTAGCCCCAAAGGGGCCCGCCCATATGGTTTTATTCAGCTGAAGAGACACATGGATAAAACTTTTTGCATTGGAACTATCACCCATTGGGGTGCTCAAAAATACCAATGACAGCAACTTTGTCCTGTACGGGGGCCCAGACAGTAGCCTTAAAGGGCCTGATGTCCAACAACTGATTTATTCAGCTGAAGAGACACATGGATGAATCTTTTTGCATTGGAACTATCACCCATGGGGGTGCTCAAAATACCAATGACAGCAACTTTGTCCTGCATGGGGGCCCAGACAGTAGCCTTAAAGGGCCTGATGTCCAACAACTGATTTATTCAGCTGAAGAGACACATGGATGAATCTTTTGCATTGGAACTATCACCCATTGGGGTGCTCAAAAATACCAATGACAGCAACTTTGTCCTGTACGGGGGCCCAGACAGTAGCCTTAAAGGGCCTGATGTCCAACAACTGATTTATGCAGCTGAAGAGACACATGGATGAATCGTTTTGCATTGGAACTATTACCCATTGGGGTAAAATACCAATGACAGTAACTTTTTCCTGTACGGGGGCCCAGACAATAGCCTTAAGGTTATTAATTATTTTAAACTGTTGTGATTTGGTAGTTCATAGCATCTTACGAATAGTAGTGAGCTTGGGCAAAAACTGTATTGCTCAATTCATAGCGAGCGTGTAGAAGAATTAAAATATCACAGATATACTTTTATAGGTGCTGCGGTTCTTGAGTTACGTTGTAAAGAGGGCTGGAACAACAACACTTTTGTAAAACGTGCATAACTAATTAACAACAATAAACTAAGCAAGTTTGCAAAGTATACGATTTGTAGAATGAACTTTTGCAAAACATCAAGGTGTTAATTTTCAATAATATATTGATCTAGATAATGAAAATCGATTTTTTAGGTTGCTTCGACCAAAAATACCTCGTCTACCCTTAAAGGGCCTGATGTCCCATAGCTGGTTATTCAGCCAAAGAAACACATGGATGGATCTTTTTGCATCCGAATTATTACGCATTTGGGGTTACAAAAATACCAATGACAGCAACTTTTTCACCCCCCCCTTATGAGCTCCTAAAATCTAAAATTTTGAATTGCTGAATGGGTCTTTAAACATACTGACATCAACTGACATCTTCAAACATAACTCTCCCCTTATGAGCTCCTAAAATCTGAGGGGGGGGGAGGTGGGTTGAAGGGGGGTAGCAGAACGTCCAGCCGAACTGATGAAAGTCCAAATCGGTATTTTGTCTCTCTATCCCATAAAAGAGTATAACGTACCCGTAGGTTATATACATTAAAAACTCTATTCCGGTTCATTAGTACAAAGCAGTAATATAGATGGATGTGCTTGAAGATTCGGTCATATTGTTCTCCTTTTTGTGTCGTATACATGCAGAAATTTCAAATGTTAATTTCATAGAAATGAAAGAAAAAGGTGTAGTTGTCATCCTTGTTGGGTCTTGGTTACGATGCTGCATCCTTGACCATTTTGTGAGAGGTATGTGCACGTATTTCGCGTATGGTGCGTATAAACGCAATCTAGCGTGCATGTGCGCTAGTGTTGGAGACGGAGATAACACGTAATTATTAGCTATGATGGTTAGCTCCGAAATAGAAGAGACGCATAGGATTAGAAATCCCCGTCATTTGAGTTTTTTATAAGAGACTTCTTGTTATGGAGAGATCTTCGGTTTCTGTGTCCACTTGATGATTAAGACAATGTGGGTCGCATGTCCTGAGATATGGGACCGGAGTATAGCTGGATACTATGACTCTCAGGCTCCGTTTTGGAGTCTGAAAACTGTTACTCAGTGAAACATGAATTGTATGTGATTCACTAGGGGTTGTTATCTTGTAACATTTAACAGGGTCGAGTCCAGGCTATATAGCAGCTTGCTAGACACGTGTTTCTGGACCATGTAAACGGAATACGATGGTCCTTTATCAGTAGCTTGCTGGAGGCCCTATTTCTTTGGAACCTCTTTGGAGAGCTTGTCTATTCCTGGTGTATGTGGGTGCTTGGGTGACTTTGTGTTTGGTATAGGTCCGTAGGCCTATCTGTTGCCTATTCCTGTGTATATTTGAAAGATCTTCGTGAAATTATAGGCTATCTATTTTGTTGGTGGTGAAGTCATGTTGTCACCTAACAAGGCGTTGCGTAGGCCTATATGTCTTCGTGCATATTTTCTTAATGTTTGCAATTAAGAAGAGTTGCTGGATACCTCGTCTCTTCAAAATCTTCAGATGGAGAGATCTCCCAGCAAACACAATAACGTTTTAAAAACGTTTTAAATTAGTTATATTTTGGCTTTTGGTTTAGGTAAAAACGTTTTAATAACATTAAAATGTCGGGTTATATAAAGGTCATGATAACGTTTTAAAACGTTTTGTATGAAAATACACTACAACAATATTTTTAAATGTTTTCAAAAATGTTATTGTAAACTATTTTTGCAAACATTTTGCCAAATATTGTGTGAATACTTAAAAAACATTATGTTAAAATATTTAAACCCAGCAAACACAGAAATGTTCTTAAAATGTTTTTTTCAAAACCTTTTAATAACATTTAAATGTCGGGTTATATAAAGGTCATAAAAACGTTTTTAAAACGTTATTGCAAATATTTTGGGCAAACATTTTTCGCAAAATATTTTTTCAACCCCAAAATAACATTTTGTTTAGAATGTTTTGTATCAAGTTTTCAAGAATGTTTTTGGAATGTTATTAAAACGTTTTTATACCCTTTGTATAACCCGACATTTAAACGTTTTCTGTAAAACATTTTTATTTGCTGAGCAGTAGATTATCAAAAAAATGTTTTTTAAGGTTATAAAAACGTTTTATACTCTTAATATACCCTTTATATAACCCGACATTTAAACGTTTTCTGACAACCTTTTATAACCTTTTGTGAATGATGTCGAAAACGTTTTGTGTTTGCTGGGCTATTATGTGTTGGTGGATTCAGTATCTGAATCCTCGATGGCTACAAATTTGTTGAATCCCCTACTCTCTGTTTCCAGTTCTTGAAGTTGTTGTAAGGTGGGTGAGGCGGGAGGGGTGCCCTCGTACCTCATGGAGTCCTCATAAGTGTGATCATCTTCTTCTGGAGATGGAAGTTTGGCCTTTACTAGCGAGTCCCGCAGGTTCTCAGCTCTGCTGTAGGCTATCATTGGTGGTTTGGGGAATGTTATTTTCAGCTTCTGATTGTTGCTGATAATATTCCAATGTTTTTGTGTGGCCTGTTTTATGTGCTTTCCCGCGAAATGCGGGGCATATTTGGTCTTGAAAACCAAAGGTATTTCTCGAGATTTTGGTTTCTCCTCGAGGAATAAATGGCGGTCTTCAAAGTTGATTGAGGAACCCGCCTTGAGAAGTTCAGCTTCGCTGTAGCCTCTGGTGGAAAGTTTCTCCATGAAGAAATCTTTCTTTTCCAAGAATGTTTCATAGTTGTTATTATTTCTTGCGTATCGCATGACTTCAGCGCGTATGAAACCATCGAAAACTGGCTGCGGGTGGCATGATGATCTATGTAAGAATTGTCCTGCAGTCTCTGTTTTCTTTGTATGACATTTGATGTCCAGGATACCTTTCTCTTTAAAGCGTTTGCCTTTGTATATGACCAGGTCTAGGAATTGGATGGTGGAAGGTGTTCACCTGCTGGACGAAAGTTTGTAGGTCTTCTAAACTTCCCGTCCAGAAGACTAACGTGTCATCCATATACCTGTATAAGGTGTGGATGTGTGTAGTCGATTGTAAGATCTTGTTTTCCAATTCATGGACTACAAGGTTACAGATGCTACCTGATGAACTTTGGCCCATAGGTACCCCTGAGGTTTGTAGGAAGTATTCGTCATTGAATTCAAAAGAATTCCTGTATAACACCAGACGTAGGAGTTCTGCCATGTATTTCATATCTGGAATGATTGGGTCGTAATCAAAAGGGTCCAGATTTGCGAGTGTCTCCAAAGTAACTCGAAAAGCTTGATCTTGTGGGACCGATGTGAACATCGAAACCACATCCAGGCTGGCTAAAATGATGCCTTGAGGTAGAGTCAAGTTTTCGATCTTCCTGATGGTGTCCCCTGTAATCCTTCAGGTAAGTGGTTTGGGATCTCACCACTGGTAGAAGGTAGAAGTCTATGAGTTCTGAGGCCCTCTCCAGTGGAGAGGAGCAATTGGAGACAACTGGTCTTCCTACAAAACGTACTCCTGGTGGAGGGGTTTTGTGGACTTTAGGTAGCATGAAGAAAACCGGGGTTCTCATTTGACCATTAAATGGGTGCAGGTAGTCTGTCAAAGCTATGTCGATTTGTTTTTCAACATACATTTCGCAGGCTAGACTGTGTAGCATGTCTGTTGTAGCCTTTGTAGGGTTATAATCTAGTTTTAGGTACTGGTCATTTATACTTAGTTGTCGGTATCCCTCTTCTAGGTAGTGTTGCTTAGATATTACTGCTATACCTCTACCTTTGTCGTAGGGTTTGAGTATTATCTGAGTGTTTTTCTTCAGAGTTTCCCATGCCCGTTTCTCATTTGGGTTATATTTGGGTTTGACTTTCTTGGTTGGGATTTATGTAAATCCCAATGTGCAATAGTTCCAATTCAAAAAAATCCGTCCATGTGTCTTTTCAGCTGAATAACCAGCTATGGGACATCAGGCCCTTTAAGGCTACTGTTTGGGCCCCCGTACAGGAAAAAGTTGTTGTCATTGGTATTTTTGTAAACCCCAATGGGTAATAGTTCCAATGCAAAAAGATTCACCCATGTGTCTCTTCAGCTGAATAAATCAGTTGTTGGACATCAGGCCCTTTAAGGCTACTGTCTGGGCCCCTGTACAGGACAAAGTTGCTGTCATTGGTATTTTTTAGCACCCCAATGGGTGATAGTTCCAATGCAAAAGATTCATCCATGTGTCTCTTCAGCTGAATAAATCAGTTGTTGGACATCAGGCCCTTTAAGGCTACTGTCTGGGCCCCTGTACAGGACAAAGTTGCTGTCATTGGTATTTTGAGCACCCCAATGGGTGATAGTTCCAATGCAAAAAGTTGTATCCATGTGTCTCTTCAGCTGAATAAATCAGTTGTTGGACATCAGGCCCTTTAAGGCTACTGTCTGGGCCCCCGTACAGGACAAAGTTGCTGTCATTGGTATTTTTAGCACCCCAATGGGTGATAGTTCCAATGCAAAATTAGATTCATCCATGTGTCTCTTCAGCTGAATAAATCAGTTGTTGGACATCAGGCCCTTTAAGGCTACTGTCTGGGCCCCTGTACAGGACAAAGTTGCTGTCATTGGTATTTTGAGCACCCCAATGGGTGATAGTTCCAATGCAAAAAGATTCATCCATGTGTCTCTTCAGCTGAATAAATCAGTTGTTGGACATCAGGCCCTTTAAGGCTACTGTCTGGGCCCCTGTACAGGACAAAGTTGCTGTCATTGGTATTTTGAGCACCCCAATGGGTGATAGTTCCAATGCAAAAAGTTTTATCCATGTGTCTCTTCAGCTGAATAACACCATATGGGCGGGCCCCTTTGGGGCTACTGTCTGGGCCCCCGTACAGGCCCAAATTGCTGTCATTGCTATAGGCATGAAAAGTATCCTCCTGGGAGTGATATCCAACCAGTTTTGTCCATGTGTCTCTTGAGCTGAATAAATGCATTTTTTGGCCCCCTATTTTGTGACCCCCAGGCTAAACGTACAGGCTGTGACCCGGCAGCAATATGGAATTTTGAATCTTGGCCCTATACTAACATAACCAGGCCATCAAACCTTTTGTGTCTGATGAGCTGAATAAATTGTCTGGGCTCCTAGTCTAAATACATATACAAATATTTACAGCGATAGAAGTAAAATACACAACATAACTAAAACTAATATTTAAAACACAGTAGTACGAGATAAATCAATAATACTATTACGTAAAAACCAAGCACGCTTCAGATAACTTTTACAAAAGGTGTCGAAAAAGGCACTGATGTTTTCTGTGTCCTGACGACATTCATATAAACTCGTATTACCTAGGGTTAACATCAGTTTCATTTTCAAGTCACCTGTAATAAACATAATCCATATATCATCTAATTTATTCATAATTAAACAGCTTTCCAGTTTTGAAAATTCATCAATTCGGATTGCATTAAGACATGTACATGTAAAAAAAAAAGTGGTAAACATCTTCGATATCGTTTTTGCATATGACGTCATGCATTTGATAAGTGCTATATTGCCCGGACTCGGTGCTATGTAAATATTGCATGATATTCTCACTATTTTGTGGAAGGACAAAAAGAACAAGGAAAAGAAGGAATTATATAAAGAATATTGTAAACTAACTAAGGAATACTATTAAGGCCAGAGTAATGGAAGACACATTCGTCCACGACCGAATTTGAGATTTTTTGATATTTATCAACACTAAGATGTATTCTTTCACTTGAAACTGATAAAATACAACTTGCTAATATTTATTCGTATTTTTGCTTGATTTATTTCACTCTTTTCAACTCTAAAAAGTCACATGGCTCAAGACAGCTTAGTAAATTGGCGGGAAATAATGATTCAGAAATGCGCGAATGCGAAATATTGTGATTACGCGCGCGATTCGCGTCGCGTGACGCGACGCAACTCTGCGCGTATGTCCAACGCAGTCAAGGCGCATTCGGTATGTTGTTAACGCCAGCAAATATGGTGTAAACAAAACAAAAATTTGCTGTCAAAATGCCACTTAGAATTTTTAATTATTTTGAATTTTGGCGCACTAAAAGCAGAGATTATAGATTCATTGGTGCAAAAGATGCATATTTAGACCATGCACCAGATACAGCTTTTAAAAGTGTGAAAGTCTTACCGTTTTAAAATTTAAGGACGTTTTGTGCATAATTTTGACATTTTTTTACTAAAACATCGATTTCTCAGAGTTCACTTTTGACAATATTGCGCGATTTTTGTGACAAGATAACTCGAAAAATATGCAAGCAAAGGGTAAACTTTTTGCACTATCCTTTAGAGTACATCAAAGTCTAGGGAAGGTTTTTTCATTTTTTCAAAATATTTGTTTTAAACAAAAATATACACCATTATGTGCAATTTTAGCTTAATAGAGTGACAAAATGGCTTTTTTCACATGTTTTTTCAATATTTCAAAAAAGAGACGAATTTCAAAAAATAAAAAACCTTCCCTAAGTTCATGTCTCTTCTTCATGAAAAGCTAACTGATTTTTTTTTACTCCGAACGGATTTTTTTCTAATTTGTAAAAAAAAAATTGGGGTAAAAAAGTGAATTTTTGTGATTTTTTCAAAAACATGAGATTTTTGAACAAATCTGACATCACCATGGGATTCCTTGACTCATTTCCTTTCCAAAAATGTATAGTTTTATATACTTTGGACATACAATTCAGAAATAATGAAGCTCGAAAAGGTCCATGTTCTCTCCCATTACTCTGCCCTTAAGCAGAATTAATTAAAAAATATGACACCAAAAGAACTTAGTAACGGTGGTGTTAATTCTTGAAATCGATGCCCGGAATCGATGGTATCTTAGTTCATGTAGCCTCAGTCACTCCGTATGCGTCCCAATATATGGAGAATATCAATCTTAGTAACCTCGGACTAGTATTAGCTTTGACCCGAATTGCTACCCATTTCTGTGTGCAGGCGCTAGAACTAAGGTTCGCTAGTGCTAAGGTGCGCTAGTCCGAAAACTGAGATGGGGGAGGGTCACTTGGGGGGCTTGTCCGGAAAAAAATTCGTTATTTATTTCGCAAAACCAAAACACACATGCATTTAAAAGGGCATTTCGTGATCCACATCATCACCCCCCCCCCCTCCCCCCACTTTTCTCAAAAAAGATTTTTATACCACTGGAAACCTCTGGCGTTTTCGCGGATATGTACTGACATATGTCATAAAAAGAGGATGCTAGTATCACGAAATACTCCTTTAAAGGGCTTGACTTTAGCTGGGTTTAATCTACAGTAGGTTTAATCTCAGGTTGTTGAGAGCGAATGAACACACGATTTTGTTAATGTGATGCGTTAGTCTATACACACCGCGTGATTACCACTTAGTAACAGGTGCTTAATAGCCACGTATATACATTATTTCCAATGCCGTGAACTTGACTAACGCATCACGTTTCATACATTAGGCCTACTGTCAAATTAACAACGGAAAATACTGATCAATATGGATGCCTTTATTAGTTCACATAAATACATAAATGATTCGTAGTACGCAAAACATAGTAGAAAATTAAATACTTTGATATAAATACAACATTAGAATTGAGTATGCTATTATAGTAAAATCACACTTTTTTTCTGTCCGGACTATTTTTTAAATTTTTACATGATGGTATCGTAAAAAAAATTTTTTGAAAAATTCTGTTTTGACCCAAACAAAAATGAAAAAACAAAAACAAAAAAAAAAACAAAAAAAAACTATACTGATAACTATTACTAATTTTAAAAAGGCATTCATGGTGGGACCAGGACACTCGATATTGGATATTTCACATAGGCCTATAAATATTTTATTCCATGACCTGTAAAATTTTACCGTCTGATTTCTATCTAGTACAACTACAAGCATAAGTGTTTTGTATATTATGTAATGGTGAGGAAGCAGCGGTTCTCTACACTCCTTCTGGATTGTGGCGAAGCACTGTCAAAATCAAAATTATTTCTTGGCAAGAATGATGCCGGGTTTTAGAGCTTTCAGTTTACAAAGCGGAAGTAAAACAAAATGATTTTTTCTCAATTATTACAAACACATAAAAGTACTAGTTTTGCGTCAAATATTCCGTCATCACCACAATCGATTTTCACCAGATGCTGTTTTTCACACGCCACTCCTCCCTACGTCATACATCAATTCGCCCAGCCCAATTTCCCTAATATGAAATTTAAAAAAAATTGTGCATAAGTCGATTTTGACCCCATATGCATGGTATGGTCCGAGCAATGTACTAGTTTATATAGGGAGCCTGCCATATTTCTTGTTAAGACCTCGGGTAGACGTTGGGTTTCCCCCTTTTTAGAAGATTTTCGCAAGTTAATTTAAGAAAATGGAAGATTGGATTACTACCATAAAAACGAAACAGTAATCTTTATCAATCTTTATCGGGGTTCTATGTATCTTTTCAGTCTTTATTTTCACCAAATTCAATAAATATTTTGTCGTATATAAAATTGAAATAAAATTCTCTGTCTCCTAAGCGACATCAACTGTAAAACAATTGGGTATCACGAATCGTTATGTTGTGCAGTTCATATTCATATATTCTTTTATACATAGGATGCTTCAGTTTTTACACAAAAAATATTTCGTCGAAAACCCGCCCACTCGGCTATTTCAAAAGGGTAATCAGACTTCCTTAGAATGTGCAATAAATTAGCATTAAAATCAAGTTGTATTTTACGCATTTTAAAAACACTTGGCCGATGACGAATGATGCTGTGTTCGCACGCCATCAAATCAAAGTGCTCCAATACCTACACGACACGCGACAACTACACCAGATTGATACACGGAAATAGATATCGGTAATATTTTGTACAAAATTGCATTGACAATGGCAGCAAAAGTAGCTAACACCACTAAGATATAGCTTTAGATGAAAAGCGTTGCAATTGATACTGACAATTCAAACGAAAGCGGCATTGTTCTACATCCCACCACTCCTGAAAAGATGGGCCGTAAGCGTCAGCAGAGTCCCGCCAGCATGGCCCGCAGCTACTATAACATCTTAATTAACCCTATCACAGGAAGACCCACCAATTTAGTATACATCGTTCTAGGTGTGATATTGGTATGGATAATATACGCAACGCATTATCGAAGTGAACCACCTGCAAGTAATCCAAAACTGAATAAACTTGGAGATGAATATGATGTGCCCATTGATGAGAGGCGTATCGGTGACGAGGAAATGAATGATGGCAAAGTTAAGTTTAATCCAGATTTAGTACCTTTTCAACATCTTTTACATCCACAACAACCCAGGGATGGTCAAGCATTTGTTAAAGCACAGTTAGCAAAAACAAGAGATGAAGACGAGGATGTTCCCAAATCGAGACGAGGCCTTCCTAGAGCCAAACCAAAGGATTTTCCAGTCGATATTCTTCAAAGACCCGCGTTAGATTCTGCTAAATGCCCAATTTCAACGTACACGTTGATAGTTGTGGCGTCTTTACCATCGGAGATTAAACTACGAAATGCAATTCGACGATCGTGGGGTAATCCTCATAATTTTGGTGAACTTAAGATCAGCGGATTGACTTGGAAAACCGTTTTTGCTATCGGTAAAGGTGACGAGGAGACGAATACGAAAATTGCTGAAGAAAGTAAGACCTATGGAGATGTTTTACAAGGACGCTTTGACGATATTGGTGTTGAGGATACGCGTAAAGCAATGATGGCTTTCAAGTGGATAGCAGATGAACTTGTAAAACACGAAGGTTGCCGTCCTGCCTTTGTCCTAAAAACTCCAGCACATGTTTACATTCACATGCCCTACGTTCTTGACTGGATTGCGCACGATGTGAAACACTTACAACATGTTTACAGAGGTAAGATGCTTCGAGGAGATGATCCAATACGCAATGAGAATGACCCCTTGTACATACCACCTGAAGACTACGCAGGGGATATATTCCCGAATATGATTCGGAATCCTGTCTACCTATTCTCAACGGATGTAGTCGAAGGAATGGCGAAACGGTTTGATACTATTACCCCAATAGCTATGGAAGATTCGTACCTGGGAATTATCGCAAATGAAATGGGAGTAAAACCGGTTGATGATGAACATTTCTTGCTAATGCAAAAACCACGTAATATATGTCATTATAGTAAGATGATGTTTGTCTACAATGTGTCACCCTCTGAACAGATGCATGTATTTAATGTTGTAGAACGAGGACACATGGCTGAGATGTGTGAGGACCATAAGGGACTGTAAAAATGACATCAAATCGTGACAAGCACTCAAAGACGGTTATACTCCATTGAAAATAAGTACTTTATTTCATTCCTGAAATTTGCGTCTAAATTGGAAAATTAGAGTGTGCATTTCCAACTCTTAAAATAGACTATAGAGCATTATATAGACGAATCCAATTTCACGCATTCCTACACCTTAATGGCTGCCAAAGTTGGGTCCCCGTCGGCTCCATCTCACCTAAAATGTGAAATGATTCGGCCTTGGAGGGTATTTTAAACTGCATTCTATCACCTGTGCTACACGTAGACAAAAGAATAATGACAGTGTTTTAAGCGGCTTTAATGCAGTCACTACACCAGTGTGGTGCATGCGGGGACCCGTCATGGCCGACCAAATCCTGACCATGACTTGGCTCGTTGGATTCGTCTATATAATACGAAAACACAATTGAATAGAGTATCGGATTCAAACATAGGCGTAGATCCCGGGGGGGATTTATCCCCCCCCCCCCCAATATTTGCCAGGGGGGGATGCTCCATGCAATCATCCCCCCAATGTTGACGCCTGAATATAGGTTTCTGACCAAATTTATCTCATATTTGCCCATTTTAGCCCCAAAAGTGCAAATTTTCGCGCGCTTCGCGCGCATTTATTCCACTTTTGCACAATATTTCATCAGTTTAGCTTCAAAATAGCACAATTTTTCGCGCGCTTCGAGCGCATTTGTAACATCAAATTATTCTGTTCCCAAAAGGTGCTGCATTCACTATTCTTCAAGAATTTTTTCAACACCATCCCCCCCCCCCAATGTCAAAAAGAAATCTACGCCACTGGATTCAAAGTATCACAGAGATTCTCATAAATTTGGACGCAAATCTCGGGAATAGAAGAATACAGACAAGATTGACTATAATGGAAATCGTTGTTTCTCCTGACTGCTTTTAAGAACCTTCTAAACAAATTAATGACTTGCTGAACTTAGTCTAAACACAAAACATGAGCACAAGGAAAAACTATTTCACTTTAAAACAAACACAAGAAATACACCAACTACATAATAAGTCTTAGCTATTATCCTTTTGAAAGTGTTGGTGAAACTTAATGTGCGGAATCCTCCGTGTATACGCTGGCGAAGTTACGTAATTAATCGGATTAACTACCATAGCAATAGGTACAAACAATTTTGAATATACCGCGCTGCACTACAAGCAGGTTGCACTCATCACCTGTCTTCAATCATATAATAGATTGAATACAATACCGCTCTTTTCAAAGAGACTAATCTTACAGGTGCAAGTGATTAGCATTTCTTTGACATTTATGGTTCAATGCAGAGGTACGTATGATCGTAGTAGTGCAGCGCGATATAATCAAAAATTGTTTGTACCTATTGCTATGGTAGTTAATCCGATTATTACGTAACTTCGCCAGCGTATAATCTTTTGCCGGGATTATGGATTAGTCTGACAATAGGATTCTTCTCTTCAAGTATGTAAAACCAGAGAAGATGTAAGGAAGAGGAGGGTTAACGGAATTATATACTTGAGATAATCCCGTAGGTAATCCGGTTACACCTATTCATGGTCCTTTATTCTCAAGTAGTTAGACATCCGCTTGCAGTATATATAGCCTTTGATGTGATGTCTGAGACCGCTCACGGTCGACCGATTTGCACTCAAGAATTGGAAATATTTCGAATGTTTCTATAAAGAATTTGTTGAAAAGTATGAAACGCGTGTATTAAGGACCTGATGCTTGGACGGGATATAACACGTGGATATTACAAGAAAGAATTCGAGTGTTGTAAAAATTTCCCCCAAAATCCGTCTTTTTTTGTTAATATATAAATTTCTAAAGAAAAAATTTTTAGGAATTTTTAGAGAAGTGATGATTGTTGATCATTTCTATTTTATTTTTTAATGTATTTTCCGGTCATTTCCTGTAAACCTAATAAAGATATTCTGATAGTTGAAAACATTCTCTATCACAAATGATAGAGGCTGAAAGTGACAGCAAGCGACGAAAATCATAATTTGCCATGGAACTTCAGTATTATTTTATCTGAAATCTGACTGGATGACAGGGCCTGCATTAGATACAGACTTTAAGGTACATATTTCGAGGTGCATAACAGACACAAAATTTGTGTCATAACAAACACCAAATTGGTGTCGATGACCTGACATGCATGCATTCTTTTGTGATGGTCTTTCAATTTGTGCCGAGTGTCCTTGGCAGGCTTGACTATGCTTCAGTGGTCATGAAAGGATTCAATAGATAACCTCTGCCCCACTAATCCCCAGCTATTGTCTGAAATTGCACCTCGGAAGATATATTATAACAACTCAGTCCCTCAAATGATAGTCATATAACGACCAAAAGATAAATGACTGACTATCATTGAGGACTGAGTTCCGCAGTCTAGGCCTGCATGTATGGTATGCATGGTACGAAGACATGCAATCGCTGACCTATCCCTAAAGTAGTTGCGTGTATCACGCCCGTTCCGGGTTCAAACCCCATTGTAGTATTCTATTGCTAAGGGGCTAAATAGGGTGATTTGTCATTTACTTTGAATGGGCGGTCTCACACATATTTTGTTTGAGGATAGCTGGATCAACCTCCTCTTCCTTCCATCTTCTCTGGTAAAACAAATAAGAGTTCGAGAAATTCATTTGAACGCGTGTGTCAAACCGTAGTTCCCAGGTTTTAAAATGCTACAAAGTCAGTTATGTCAATGGTGTTTCCATCAAATATGTTGTGTACAAATTCCCTCACTCACTTTGCCCGATCCGATGTTACCCACATTAATTTTGTGCGATCCAATGTTACTCACATGTGCGATCCGATGTTACCCATATTCATTTAGCGCGATTCGATGTTACCAACATTCAATTTTGCGACCCGATGTTACCAATATTAATTTAGCGCGATCCGATGTTACCAACATTCATTTTGTGCGATCCGATGTTACTCATATTCATTTAGCGCGATCCGATATTACCAACATTCATTTTGTGCGATCCGATGTTACCCATATTCATTTAGTGCGATCCGTAGTTATCAACATTCATTTAGCGAGATCCGATGCTACCAACGTTCAATTTTTGCGACTCGATGTTACCCATATTCATTTAGCGCGATCCTCTGTCACCAACATTTGTGCAATCCGATGTTATCCATATTCATTTAGCGCGATCCGATGTTACCAACATTCATTTTATGCGATCTGATGTTACACATATTCATTTAGCGCGATCCGGTGTTACCAAGATTCATTTAGCGCGATCCGATGTTACCAACATTCATTTTGTGCGATCCGATGTCATTTAGCGCGATCCGATGTTACCAACATTCATTTTTTGCGATCCGATATTACCCATATTCATTTCGCGCGATTCGATATTACCAACATTCATTTTGTGCGATCTGATGTTACCCATATTTATTTAGCGCGATCCGTAGTTATCAACATTCATTTAGCGAAATCCGATACTACCAACATTCATTTTGCGCGATCCGATGTTACCAACATTCACGCAATCCGATTAATGCCAACTGCTCACTTTCTTTACCAACATTATACGTGAACACAGATATGGACATATCGAAGCCTTTTAAATAATCCTCACGATATGTAATGTTAATCAAGCAAGAATTGTAAAAGAAACTTACAGAATATTATTGCAACTGGATCAAGTATAATGTACTAAATGACTATTCAGTTATATTGATGCTGAATTATTATATTCTCTCGTATAGTTTTGAAAAGAAAAGAAAAACCACAAAAACATCTGTTCTTTGAGAGTACGACGTAATGTGTCAGAGTATTGCGCACCGAGCCTTTATGACACCAACATCTGCCATGCTATACCACATACCACAGCCAGGAAAGCAGCTTTAGTTTCGTGTATTCTACACAATATAGAGCCAACAGGTTGTAATTACAGCATTACCGATGTTGCAACTTTTTGGTCACTCAGTCGAAGGAAAAATAACAATAGTATCTGATAGTGTATATTATTGGGCACACAAGCGAAGAAAAAGCAACATTAGTCTCAGATGTTGCACATTATTGGGTACCCAGGCGAAGGAAAAATAACATTAGTATATGATGTTGCACATTATTGGGTAACCATGGTAACCAGACGAAGGAAAAGCAACATTAGTCTTTGATGTTGTATATTATTGGGTAACCAGACGAAGGAAAAGCAACATTAGTCTCAGATGTTGTATATTATTGGGTAACCAGGCGAAGGAAAAACAACATTAGTCTTTGATGTTGTCTATTATTGGGCACCCAGGCGAAGGAAAAACAACATTAGTATCTTGTAGTGTATATTAGTGGGCATCCAGGTGAAGGAATAAACAACATTAGTCTTTGATGTTGTATATTATTGGGTAACCAGGCGAAGAAAAAACAACATTAGTATCTGGTGTTGTAAATTATTGGTCACCCAGGCGAAGGAAAAACAACATTAGTATATTGTGGTGTATATTAGTGGGCATCCAGGCGAAGGAATAAACAACATTAGTCTTTGATGTTGTATATTATTGGGTAACCAGACAAAGAAAAAACAACATTAGTATCTGGTGTTGTAAATTATTGGTCACCCAGACTAAGGAAAAACAACATTAGTATCTTGTGGTGTATATTAGTGGGCATCCAGGTGAAGGAATAAACAACATTAGTCTTTGATGTTGTATATTATTGGGTAACCAGACGAAGAAAAAACAACATTAGTATCTGGTGTTGTAAATTATTGGTCACCCAGACTAAGGAAAAACAACATTAGTATCTTGTGGTGTATATTAGTGGGCATCCATCCAGGCGAAGGAAAAATAACATTATTCTTTGATGTAGTATATTATTGGGTAACCAGACGAAGGAAAAACAACATAAGTCTTTGATGTTGTATATATTATTGGGTAACCAGACGAAGGAAAAACAACATAAGTCTTTGATGTTGTATATATTATTGGGTAACCAGACGAAGGAAAAACAACATAAGTCTTTGATGTTGTATATTATTGGGTAACCAGGCGAAGGAAAAACAACATTATTCTTTGATGTTGTATATTATTGGGTAACCAGACGAAGGAAAAAAAACATTAGTATATCTTGTGGTGTATATTAGTGAGCATCCAGACGAAGGAATAAACAACATTAGTCTTTGGATGTTGTATATTATTGGGTAACCAGACGAAGAAAAAACAACATTAGTCTCTGATGTTGTATATTACTGGGTAACCAGGCGAAGGAAAAACAACATTAGTCTCTGATGTTTTATATTACTGGGTAACCAGGCGAAGGAAAAACAACATTAGTCTCTGATGTTGTATATTACTGGGTAACCAGGCGAAGGAAAAACAACAAGTCTTTGATGTTGTATATTATTGGGTAACCAGGCGAAGGAAAAACAACATTAGTCTTTGATGTTGTATATTACTGGGTAACCAGACGAAGGAAAAACAACATTAGTCTCTGATGTTGTATATTATTGGCCACCCAGGTGAAGGAAAAACAACATTAGTCTCTGATGTTGTATATTATTGGGCACCCAGGCGAAGGAAAAACAACATTAGTCTTTGCTGTTGTATATTACTGGATAACCAGGCGAAGGAAAAGCAACATTGATCCCTGATGTTGTATATTAATGGGTAACCAGGCGAAGTCTCTGATGTGTACATGTGTCCAGGAGAAGGGAAAACAACATTAGTATCTGATGGTGTACATTGTTGATCGCCCAAGTGAAGGAAAAACTGTTTTTCAAATACCTGGGTGTTCAAATATGTGCAGTTTCAAACACAAATGCTGTAATTTCCAATAACCGGGTGTCCGAATAATATGTGTATTAAAAAATGTTATATTTTTTTTGCCGATAAATTGGGTGTCCAAATATGTGTACTACGTATTACTAATGCTGTTTTTCCAATACTCGCGTGTCCAAATATGGGTAGTACGAAATAGTTTAATGTTGTTTTCAAATACACGGGTGTCCAAAAGTGTATTTTTGAAATATTAAATATGGTCTTTCAATACCCGAGTGTCCAAATAAGCGCAGTACAAAACACTGTAATATTTTTCCAATACATATATCCAAACACGTGTACGAAATACTAGTAATGTAATGATGTTGTTTTCCAATTCTCGGGTGCCCAAATGTGTATATACTAATGTCGTTTTTCCAATACCCGGGTGTGTATCCAGATATGTGCATTTTCGAAATACTAATGTTGTTTTTCCAATACCAGGATGTCAATACCAGGGTGTCCAAATATGTGTATTACGAAATACTAATGTTGTTTTTCCAATACCAGGGTGTCCAAATATGTGCAAAACGAAATACTAATGTTGTTTTAGCAATACCCGGGTGTCCAAATATGTATATTACGAAATGCTAATGTGTATTACGAAATGCTATGTTGTTTTTCCAATACATGGTCGTGAGTCGTCCAAATGTGTGTAATACAATAACACAATAAAATATTGTTTTTTCCTTCCTATACCTGGCCATCAAAATACGTGCAGGAAGTGCGAAACACTAATGTTGTTTTTCCGGATGTCCAAATATGTGTATTACGAAATACTAATATCGTTTTTCCCAACACCCGGGTGTCCAAATATGTGTAGTATGAAATACTGATGTCGTTTTCCCCATATCCAATGATGAATAGTTGTTTTCAAATCTACACGGGTGTCTACATGTATATTTCTAAAGTACAAGGGGGTATCCAAAAGTTTTTGAAATCACCCAGAAGTGAAAGAGCTATATCGATGAAATTTTGTCAGTGTAATCACTGGTCCTTATGTACATTATGGTCCAAAAATGGTCTCATAAGTATGTTTACTTTCTTGGATACCCCCTCGTACATTGGTTTTCAATATCAGAGTGTCCAAATAAATGGGCAGTCTAAATAATGTGCTACTAAATACTAATGTTGTTTTCCAATATCTGGGTGTCCAAATGTACATATTATGAAATATTAATATTGTTTTTTCCAATATTCGGGTTTGTATCAAAATATGTGTATCACCAATGCCAATGTTTACCAAATGTGTGTTTTCAAATAATTAACGTTGTTTTCCAATACACAGGTGTCCAAATGTGTAGTACCAAAAATTAATGTTGGTTTTAACTTTTTCTATACCTGGATATCCAAATATATGCAGGGAGTCCAAAACAAAAATGTTGTTTTTCAAATACATAGGTGTCCAAATATATGTAGTAAGAAATACTAATGGTACTGTTCCAACACCTGGTTGTCCATATTTTTAAATACTTAAGTATGTTGTTTTTCCAATACATGGGTGTGGAAATACATTATTCTTTTTCCTAAACTGGGTATCCAAATACAATAAAAACATTAACGTTGTTTTTTCTAATACCCGTTTATCCAAACATGCATAGTACAAAAAACCTAACGTTTTAAAAAACTCACAGCTCAACCAATAAATTTGTATATTGTGCTAAATCCAACCAATTTGATATTATAGTTAGGCACCCATATATTTAGGTATTTATATTAGTCTTTACTGTCACACTCAATTAGACAAACCACATCGGTTTTTGACATAATTTTTACACCTGGGGACCATTTCACTAAACTTTTGACCCTTCATAACTCAAGTAACCTTCGCAAAAGTTATGCATACCCAATACTAGACGTAACTTTACGAAGGGTCTCTGTTGTAAATCCCTATTAATTACGAAAGGTACCGTTCGTAAGTTTAATGAAATGAAACTTACGACTTGTCATAAGTTACAAAGCTTCGTAAAGTTGAGTAAAATGGACCCCCGTTATGATAAGCTACCCCATTGAGTCAAGAAATAATATTCTATAAGGACACATGCTAACTGTTTTACAACTTTAATATAATATTGTAACTGGAAATCCATTGATACAATTCAATTCCATTAGTTTATTATCAAAGATAGTGACTGTAATAATAGTACCACTCACTGTGCAGTAAAAGAACATCTCAAATACTACAATCAATAATACTGATAGTTATAACACCAATACGATTCTGAAATCTGAAGTACCATTCAACTCGTAAATACAAATACTTTTGTTCAATTCATATTTAAAAATTATAATTCTAATGTTTCATGTGTGAATCCCATAATTTGATTAAAATATGGTGAATAATTTTACAAAATATTCAAACGAAACTTGCAATCATTTTTTATTTCAGTAACTTGTGCAATTTTTTGACACATTTTTTGTAACATCACTTTACACACACAAAATTCTTTTCTCTATCTGCTGCCAGCAATTGACGTAAAACCAAAGAGTACCTATACTCTGCCACGTTTGTGTCCCTCATGGAGGCCACTTAATCAACCTCCATATTTTTTAGCTATACACCTCTTGATTCACAGTAGTGTTTTGCGTGTAACATGTTGTGTCAAAATCACACACCCAACAAACCTTAGATACGCTCAGGCTTACAGACACCAGAGAAGAAATTCTCATCTTCTTTGCAGACCCAAATTATTGTATTGCTGATAAATGCATGAAGTAAATTAAGTGGCCTTCATGAGCAACAAACCAAGATGGTGGATTTGCCATAGTGTTATATACATGGACTAAAGAAATACAGACAAACTCCAAACCGTCAAAGTCTCAGCCCCGGGTCTCAGCATCACCTGATAATGAGGGCTAATGATCGGCCTTCATAAATATGCGAGAATTCACAGCATATAATGCACAGGGACTTTGACTGTTGGAAAATAGTCTGTATTAGTCTATGATTATCTACATGTATCGTGGGATTTTGAGTTGGTAATCTTTGCGTATAATGTCCACGGGCAGGAAAAACCTCCTATGTGTCTTTGGCGCCTGAACATGTTTAAAGCAAAACCTCCTATGTAGACCATTCGCAGTTTTGTTCAAGGGCCAAAGACACAAAGGAGGTTTTTCCAGCCAATAGACGAATCTTTGGCTGCCAGTAGTTAGTCACCTGTGCATAATCACAAGATCTGCAATCCCCAGCAAAACAAAAGGTTTCACAGAAAATGTTTTATTGTTGGGTTATATAAAGGGTATAAAAATGTTTTGATAATGCTCCAAAAACATACGTGAAAACTTGATGCAAAAAATTCTAACATAATAATGTTCCTAAAACATTAATTGTGAAAACTTGATGCAAAAAATGTTTGCCAAAAGTATTTTACAATAATATTTTTACAACATTTTTAAAATGTTGCTGTAGTGTTTTTTCATATAAAACGTTTTAAATACATTTTCATAACCTTTATATAACTCAACATTTAAATGTTATTACATGGTTTTAAATAAAACCAAAATGTGTTTCTAACACATTTATAACATTTAAAATTCATTTTTGTGTTTGCTGCGACTCTGTGGTAATAGCATGGGTGTACATAATAAGTACCCAGAAAGCAGGTGTCTACAGGTATCGAAAAGTCCCTCCGTAGTACCTATGGTTACATGTACCACAAATTGGTGCCATGCGAGTATTTGGAATACTAGTCACCACTCCCTGTTGTTCTACTTATAAAACTGACATCACCTGCAGCAAAAGTATGATCAGTGATCAGAGATTGACTTGTTTTCAATATATATAGATAGATAAATAAACAAAAATATAAATATATAATAATAATAGCAATAGCATGGACGGAAAGCAAATAATATTAATAAATGATAGTGGCACACGTATGAAGCTTGTACTGACAGGCTGCTTGGGCAGAAGCAATGGCAGCTGGAACATCTTCCATTTCCAAAAACATCTCAAAAAAGAAAAAACAAACAACGATCTGCTTCTGGTAAAAGTTTGACATTATTTTAAATTTGAGACCCTTCAGTAAAAATTTTGTAAAGAAATTCAAAAAAATCCCACTTGCATCTGACTGAACTGAGCCACTTAAATCAGCCTTATATATGTGAGCAGAGAAGATTCTCATCTTCTCTGATGTGAGCCATCACATCAAAAGGGACCTCTTCATGGCACTGGGCATTTTGAGATACAGGCTGTTGAAGTTTCCATACACTCAAAGTCATGTCCGATGTAGATTTGTTCAATTTCTAAACTTTAAAGTGTATATTTTAAGAAAATCAATATGAAATACCCAGAATATTAATAAAATTTGTACAAATGTAAGTATAAATTCCCCATGTCAATTCATTTCTTATGTAAACCTTTATTTTAAAACTGTTTTTTCTCAAAAACATGATTTTCAAGTTTGAGCATGTTTGTGTTTGATTTTTTGATAATATTTCGAGAATGGAACATCCTATACCCATAAAAATGGTGTCATTTTAAAGCTAAGATAATCAGCTTTCATCTTGTATGAATAACTCAATTTTTATTTTTCCCCCCCAAGAGGTACCTGATGTGATGGCCCACATATATGAATAACAGATTTAAAATTGAACAAATAACAACAACTTCCATTCTACAAAATATTTGTTCAAAGAGCAAGGAACTCTTTTCCCTATTACAAATAGAATCCAGGAATGTCTGGTGTCTTATTTTGTATCTTTATCATTTCTGACATGTTTGCATTCTACCAATAAAGGAAGGGTGTTACATTGTAAAATGTAAGCTAAGAATACAAAGCTTGTACAAGGTGTACTGTTTTCATGAAAGCAATCAAATTTGTTTAAAACAGCAAGTGCATAAATATATACATAGCAAAAGGCTAGTCTACTTTGTATGCCCTTTTCAGTAATTTGTATTTTTCTAAATCAGTCCACTTTACCTAATAACAAACTAGGGTTAAGAACAGCTTTTAACTGAGAACCCTCCCCTGGAAATGATGGTGGCAGGGTCTGTGGGACGAGAAGTATTTGTGGATCAGCACAGAATTGAGATTCGGATTTGGAACAAAAAGGGTTACAAAGTAGACTGCAAGGCAAGATTAAAGCATGGAAGCAAAGAACTTCTGTTTGTTGAATAAATACAAATGCAATGGGTTTTAATCCCACATTAACAATAATATTACAATTCAGGACATAAATAAAACACAACTTGATAATCATTAAGTTAGATGCAAAAACCAATATATCTATTTCAATTTTAGATAATGGCAAATATAATTGGTCAAATAAACAGGAAAAAAAAAAGAAAATGTGTACTAGTTTTAATCATATTTTCACAAAATTAGCTTGGATTTTTTAAAAAGTAGGATGTCAGTTTTAAGTCGGCATTTTATGGCACATGTACTAATAGTGGCAATATTTTAATTTTTTTAAGTGGCTTTTATTGTTGTTGCATCTGAACTCTTAAAACGCACAACTGTATATGTGACATGATCAAGGGGAATGAGTCACATGTCGACCTGATCGAAAATGAGTTTTACATTTGTTTCTAAAGAGAACATTTAGAGCTTTCAGAAACTGAAAACCCCATGTTAATAAGACTTTTCTTTGCAAAGTTATGTCAATTTATCAATCGCTAAAAACAATATAAAACAAAAGAATTTTAACACTTTCTTTGCCAATATCTCAAAATCAATATTAGCGACATCCAACTCATTTCCCTTGATCGTGTCACATATATGCTTCAATAGCCTGTGTTGAACAAAGCAAAGGTTTGATGACATCCTACAAACAAAAGTCCTTTCTTTGGGGCGAAGGGGATCAAAAGGTCCGATTATGTTTGTAAAAAATTGTTAAAATAACGGTCACAGTTGATATTTTAGGTAAACTTGCATTTTCAACATTTCACTCTTACGTTAGAAGGAGGGAGTCGGCCTCCTAATGAAAGGGCTTTTGTTTACAAGACATGTTCAATAGTTTGGTTTGTACATAAAGAGTACATTGTAATAGGAACCAAATCTGCTCAAAATACACTTATCCTAACTATTGAATACCGTATTTCGTCAAATAGTCGCCCACCTCAAATAAACGTCCCCACCACTTTTTTCAACCAAGATGTTTCAAAAATTCCGATATTTCCATGCTATCTTGTGTAGTAAGTAGGCTTACCAAGTTGCTCACATGGTCAATAATAGCAGCAATAAATGGCGAAAATCTGCACCCGAATCCCGGAAATGAACCAAAAGTCAGTGTCAAAAGGTCATAGTTCGTCATTTTAGCGTGACTTTTAAGCTTACCTAATGATTTTAATGGGAATTGTCGTGCTAAAAATGACTTCTAATAAACGCCCCCCTTTGGGAAAATGTAACGCCCCCAGGGGCGTTTATTTGACGAAATACGGTATTTGATAATCTCAATAATGTAGATTTTCATTAAAAAGGATCTTGCATAGGACAAATCAGTTTTGTTTGGAATCATTGTTGAAAATTTCTATGAAATTTCTGAAAATGAAAATACAATTAATATTAAGGGTTTCTACATTTTTCAATTACAAACTTTGAATTCTGAGGCACTAATTTGCATATTTAAAATGAACAAAACTACCACCTCATTATTTATGTTATAGACTTTGATAATAATTTACACCTTTTTCAAGTTACGTGCTTTATCTTTTGACAGTACGGTTGTACACATTAAAATGAACAAAACCATCCATTTCATTATCAATTGTGTTACATTTTGATAATAATTTACATTTTCCCACAAAATGAACAAAACTGCCATACATTTTACAAATAACTTAGGCCAAAAAAAAAAGTTTGTCTCAAAGCTTGCGTGTGCATTTGTAAAATCACGAGATTTGAAAAAAAAAAAGAAATGCAGAAATTTGTTTTATCTCAAAAAAATTTTTATAGTTTTTTTCCGGGGAAAAATTTGGCGAAAATCAGACTTTTTTTCTCAAAATACCATAAAAATACCAAGTCGGGGAAAAAAATTGCATTTTACATTTGTTTTCAAACCACTTGTGAGCTTTGAGACAAACCTTTTTTTTTGCCTTACATCTTTATTTTTTTGTTTTAGCAGCTCCTTAGATTTTCTAGTTGTGCCTCCAGATTTCTGTATAATTTTTAACAAGAGAATTATCCACATTCGGGTATGTTCAAGGCTCAATCATAACACTATGGATAGGCTGGCTGGTGGCCTGTTTATTTGCATTCCGGATTTAGAATCCTGTTACATTCTAGGACATTTCGTAAGTTTGTAAAATATAATACTGCTCTATAAATGAATGACAAGAGAATATCACAGCTAATACACATAGTTTTGTACAACAAATATTTTTTACAAATCAGCCCCATACAATTTTACTACAATCTGGCAATAATCTACTTGTCTCAGTACCCGTAATTTGAGCGTATACAATTGTGTAATATACATAACATCAATTAATTTAACAACAATACATTGACCAAAATTTGACATACATAACACATATATAACATTAACAATTAATATGTAAAAGAAACAATTACCGGTATTTGTTCTTTAAAATATCATTTCCACATACTGATGAAATCCATATACCCTTATAGAAGACACAGGGGTGTAAATTTTAAATGGAGACACCCATTCAGGCCGGGGGTACTCAAGTTTGGTTTTGGTAGGGACGTGCAGCTGAGATTTTGGACGCAGACCCATAAATATACCAATTTTTCAAGAAATTTGGACCCATTGATATACCAAAAGTCAACATTTTCGGCCAAATTTACCCAAAATTGTCTTAGTTTTTACAAATTTTCCCAAAATTTTGGGAAAATTTTGAAAATTTTGGCTAGATTAAGGAAAAATTGGGCTGTTTTCCAAAAAAATTGAGAAAATTTTGAAAAAAGGACCCATTCATATACTAAAATAGGCTTTGAAAAAGGGGTCATTGATATACCAGAAGGCTGAAAATGCTACCCATGTTTGCGGCACGTCCCTGTATGGTCATTAGGTCATGCCTTCCATAGGGGGTGTATAAATTTCTGGAATAGCCTAGTCAGCATGATTCCCTATTGATGTGGAATTAGACTTAACCATGTGGACACTACTGCATTTCTTACAGTACCGTACCTCCGATTGGTTAATTAAACTATATTATAATCTGAGCAACCAATCAAACTAGATCTTTTTAAATCTCTTTTTTAAGCTTAATCCCCTACAGCCTTACTACCCATTCTTATCATATCTCTGATTGGCTCAATATGTGAAATAGCCCTCTTTGTAACCAATCAAAATAGTTCTTAGAGGCAGGTAGTGCCCATGGGGTGAAGTTAGAAAGTTAAATCAGTTTTATATGATCGAGATATTGAGCTGCATTGGTTGTGACATTTGTTCTATACACTCCTTATTTCTTAATCTTAATTGTAACATTGGTTTGCATGGAACAAAGTTGAAATTCATACACCACCATTGAAGATATAATCTTCCTAAAACAGAGTGTGAATTTTAAATGGGATTACCTGAATAGGTGACTCCATTTGATGACATTTATACCCCCTGTGTGGGACATTAAGGTCATGTCTTCCATATGGGGCGTATGAATTTCAACTGGAATAACCCAATTTGGTTGAGTATGGTATCAATACTTTGTTCAAATTTTAAAACTATAAAATTCTAAGCTCTACTAATATTCAAATTCAATATCTGCTTTGACAGTTAATTCGACAACGTGCTTACGGTTACAAATTGACATAAATACAGAATCATTCAATATGACCTTAAAGGAAGGTGACCTGATATATTTGGAAAATCAAATTCTTTAAAACTTACCTATAACATTAAATGTCGTCCCTTTCAAACATTCATGCAAAAAGAACATGTAAATGTTCCTTGTAAATGCGACTAATTCCTTATGGAATTACTGACATATTATACAGCGTGATTTTGGTAGTCTACAGTGTTTTTATTAATGATAATCATCATGATCATGTAATAAATTGATATCAAATGAGAGATCATATTTTGCTCATTAACATATTGAAATTAGGAGTTCCAAATCAGTGTATTTCCGAAGATATGATCAAAAAACTGTTGAATTAGTCTAAAAATATGGTATACCATATTTGAGACTAATTCGACAGTTTTTGATGATTTCGAAATATACCAATTTGGAACGCCTAATTTCAGCATGTTAATGAGAAAAAAATGAGATTTTACCTGATACCAAAATCAGCATTTTGATGGGGTAAAGTGAGGGGATGAGGTTGTCAATCAGGTTACCCACCTTTAAATGATTGATTAAACAAGACAACAAATATAGTCCAATAGCAAGCAAAATGGTTGTTCTTTACGCTTTATTTAATTAATCAAACCTGAGAAGGCAGATTCTACTACGCTTGCATGTTACTCATATATGTAGCATGCATACAATAAGTTTAAAATATTTTGTTCAAATTTATTTCAACTTTTGAATATAAAAATTGCAACTTTGGGATTGTCAGTTACAATGTGTGAATGTATATATGTGTAGGTGGTGGGGTGGGGGTGTGGTGGAGTGGGCTATTGTAAACACTAGAAAACAAGGACACACTTGAGAAATCTGTGTATTTGCAGACCCACAGGACGTCAGCTTAATACTCTGCATGCTAGCTACAGGTTTCAACATAAAAAGTTTTTAGATATTTTCTCAAAATATCACATGTTGTCTTCAGAACCGCTGAACCAATACTAGGCTTGTTTGTACTCATTTTAATGCATTTCTCAAGCTGATTTCAAATATGGTCATGAAAATTTACAATTATGAAATTTTTGAATTTTAAAAACTTGTCGTCTGCAGTCGACACCCGCATGGAGAGAGTTAAGATAGCAGTATAGCCATTGACTGCATTTGCCTGGTGTATAATTAGACCTGCACTTGGATAGTAAGAACTTTTGCAATGCATGTGGGGTGTGTGGTTAAGTGTATAATGTACATCACTACAAATTAAGAACATTCTATATTATGTGCAATAAATAATTTCTGTAATCTGATGGTGAAATGACGGCTTAATATACATGTATGATAAAATGCACCTGTAAGATTAATGCATTTTAAAAGTGTCAAAATATAAATTATTTAAAACTGCTTCAAGGTATGGCAAATATAACTGTGTATCCGCAGTTGGACAATAAAAACTCATTAGTGTGGTATAATGCCCATGGTTGCCTGTGTTTACGCTATGAGGGTATGTGTATGCAGGTGTATTGTGTGGTACCGTATAGGCCTACAAATGAAGATATGGGGGTGTGGGGTTAAGTGTATAATGTACGATACTAAAAATTAAGAACATTTTATATTATGTACAATAAATAATTTCCGTAATCTGATGGTGAAATGACTGCTTTTATATACATGTATGATGAAATGCACCTGTAAAATTAATGCATTTTAAAAGTGTCAAAATACAATAAATACATTTCATGAGAAATTTAAGAACTCAGTAAATATGATATTCATATTGCACATAGTTTTCCACCATTCTGTTACCTTACATGTCATGTGACATGTCCCATGACAAATCACATGATATGTCACATTACAATGCATAGCACCGATTGCACGGCTTGTGTGTCCTTCTTGGTCACCACGTTACCTTTCTCTTGCACCACGATAGCCTCATTACCAAAGCGACTGTACCTATAGGATGTCTCAGGGAGTTCTTCATCCTGCTCAGTCTGCCACGCTGATTTGGAAAGATATCTGCAAATGGGAAAATTGTTAAGTAGAGATATAATAACAACAACCTCAAACAACATTAAAAATAAAAATGTAGAAAAACAATGACAAACACTTCAGTTCTCAATTATAGTAATAAAATGCAAAAATTGGTGTACAAAATTCCTCTCTGAGACAACAAATAACAAATATTGAATAATGCTTCTTCCATTAGGGACATTTGTCATTTTTCAATTTTGACTGTTGGATACTTGTTGGGTAATCAATTTAAGACTAGTCTTTCTGCAAAATATTAATTTTATGCGAAAAACATTGCTTTTTTTAATATGTGACATGATCTGGTCCATGGGGGCCAAAGGCGGCAAATTTAAAACTGAGATAAAGGCAAAAATAAGCAGTAAAAACAATATAATACATAAGAAATTACACATCGCAAAACCTCATAACTTTAGAACCAAGTATGCTAGATGTGTTTTCAGTATATGATAGCCTAATGTTACTACAAGGTAATAATTATATAGTAACTCAACTGTCAAAATGCCTCCTTTGGCCCCCATGGAGCAGATTGTGTCACATATACACCCGGGGGCCACTCACATAAATGGTCTGTTACCAATGGTCTTGTTAAGGCAAGTTACGCGCGTGACTCATTTAGGGTCTAAAAAACACTGATTTTCAAGAATAAGGGTAGTTTTCTGAATCTGAACAACTTGTTTAGGGTACCTTTTCAAATTTTTGGTAAATTAGGAGTCCAAAATAAATAAATGTAGATATTTATATAGCGCTTTATGCCGTAAACAGCCTCAAAGCGCTTTACATTTATTCCGCCGTTATTAGAATATGTCGGAACCACGTTTGCAGCCTACAATTGGCGCAGGGTTCATCAGTACAACGACTGTGACTACCCCTAACAGCTTCCCATTACACCTGGGTGGGGTGAGGCAAGAGAGGCAAAGCGCCTTGCCCAAGGGTACAACACGGTGGTGGGGCGGGACTCGAACCAACGCACGTCGAGCAAGCTCTCAGTTTATGAGTCCAAGGCCGTAACCACTGAGCCACCGTGTCCTCCGCAAAAAAAGGGTACATTTGTTGCATTTTTTACTAGCCATAAACTCATTATAAATTTTATATATAAATTACTTTATTAAGGGCTAAATTTGCTGGTAGGGTAAAACTCGTTTAGGGGGTGTTTGAAAAAAAATTGGTCACGCATGCGTACAATGTCATATTTGAGTTGTCCCCCCCGGGATATACACTGTATCTGTAAAGTGTAAAAATCATTTTCATTTGAGAATATACCAACCTCTGAGCAGCCTTTTGTTGTTCTTTGAAGATAACCACTGATGTGTCTTGATATCGTTCTTTGATCCAATGTGCCTGTTCTGGGGAGATACTAGTCTTCTTTCTGTTCATCTAGATACAGCAAGCATTGTTCTCTGGAAGTCCAATGCAAAGTAACACACCCTTACAACCTTGCTTGGTTTACGGATTTTTCAAAGTCTGTGAAACTCTATTGAAACAAAATAAGATGAAGAAGATCATCCAAGTGAGACTTCATACTGTCAAAATCTCAATTTTAATGAGGTAAAGAGGGGAGGGCTGATCTACGAGGCAGGCAGTGCTTCTGAAGGTTTAACAAACAAAAGCTTCATTGTACAATTTTGAAGTAGTTTACATTGATCGAGTGCAATCTAGACCAGGCCTTCTCAACTAGTTTATTTGAAGTACCAACTAGAAAAATTTAGTGATCACAGGAACAGTATTACAGGAAGACTTTGAGACCAGAACGCATAGCAGGTGGGTTCCAGGGGCTCGCCTTAAGAACCCTGGTGGGGTCCAGGGGCGAAGCCTCATTGGGGGACCAGCATGCAGCTCCTAGATTTTAGGGTTTTTCCAAGGCTCAAGATTTTTCACACTTTTTTTGTTTAAGATTTATGTTAAAAATTAATCAAATTACCATGCACAACTTAAATACCAGGACTTAATTGTCATGTATCATCTGAGTTTCATACGCTCTTAGAACCACACAGCCAATCAGAAAAGCCATTAATTAGAAAAATATGTGGAGTGCAAAAATATTGTATTTGCACTCACATATATGCAGTTTCCTATACTACGATGTGCTGTGCATTCGTGTCTTGCAAAATTACTTCATATGTTTGAAGGTGGGTGCATTGATTGGTCGAATTTTCCAACATTTTGTATGTGATAAAAAATAGCAGTTCTAAAATTATTTGTCATGTATGAAATAGGTTTAAAATAATAAATTGGACTCAATAAGGCACTGAATGTTGATGCATCCAAATTCCAATGCACTCCCCTTACTCAAAATCTGTAGACTTGAATTTACACATGATAGTTCTAGTTATATCCATTCGATACTAGAGTAGGCTGCTAGTACAACAAGTCATACCTAGAATATTTTCTAAATTTGAATTTTATCCTTTCTGGGTATGACTGATTATACCATAAAATTTGCATCGATTCCTGATGTCACGATATATGCGCCACATTTTGTAGGCTCCAGTTGCCAATTACATAGACGAGTACAACTGGTAACCAGCCAAAGCCGGTACTATGCAGTGCCGGTCTGCTATTCAATTGCGTGGTGCATTGGGTGACATGTATTTTCTACGTCATTTGCCTAGATACGATGATCCACCCAAAAATAAAAATCATAGTACCGGTACATACATGTAGATCCCTGTCCTAGTAGGCTGCTATCTTTTTTCGGTAGACAGCGTTGACATTTTTTGCAAATTGCAATGCCTGTTATATTTATTTTGCTAATGTTTAAAGCTTTTCTGATGAGTCAACTGCATCTTTGGAGAAAAGGGTTGCATATTTTGAACTGTCCAAAGTGCAATTATACCAGTGTCCGATTTAAGAAAATAAAAGGGGTTGTCCCACGGACAACCAGGTTGTAATTTCTGGTTGTCCACCAAAGTTTTTGGTTGTCCGTAAGCTGCCACAATCTGAAACAACTACATGTGACCAATAAAGTGGAGTGAGTGGAGTCAATTTATGAACAAGTCAATATTACTCTTAAATATTTAACAATTCATCAGTTGTGTCAGGTTTGAGCAAACTAACATGCTGAGAAAGTGACGTTTGGCTGTAGATCTTTGGTTGTCCACCGGACAACTAGAGCATTATTTTCGGTTGTTCGGTGCATGTTTTGGTTGTCCTGGTTGAACGGACAACCAAAATTTCGAACACTGATTATACTTACATTTTTGTTGAGATCGCCTGTCCTGATCGACTGTGTGTACTTCCTAGCTTCTATTGATTTACACAGCATCATGCTTCATCAATTTCTACCAGATTTTGAATGCAATTGCAATGAAGCTAGCCTCGAATGCGAAGCTATCGGTGAGCAAATTTGTGGCTAGAGTACCCCCCCCCCCCAGGGTTTATGCAGATGCATAGCAGTGTGTGTATATTTTAGAGTCAACAAGCAATATGCATTTATTAACCTATAAATATACTATAACTATATAATTTACATGTTTGTTTATTACTAAATAGTAAATTTAATTTTAAGCTTACTGAATTTTGAAATCAGACATGTTTTCAAATCTCATGATCTATCCTCGCACTAAAACGAAAAAACATAAAAGTCTCATATTTTACCCGGATATTTTACATGTTTTCCTTACTGTTATTTAAATAGCAGCGTTGTCCCAAAATAAAAGTTGACTGAAAAGAGGAATTCTGCAGCTTGGTCTGAAATGCGACAGGTCATCAGTCATCTGTTGTTGTTGCTGTTATAAGTAGTCTCTCTCCAAATCTAAAAGGAATGCTTGTTAAAAAAAGTTTTATGTGCGCGGAATTGTGAATGCTGTGGTCAAAGATCATGAAGATGTGCCTTGCATCTCCAGGACAAGATTTGTGGGAAGACTACGACCAATTACGTGTTGCCACAACTGATATAGAAGCCCAAATAGCGCACAAATACGGGGTACCCCTATTTTGTATTACAATGTATTCCGTGTTGACGTTGGATGTATCATGAAGATGCATCATATCATGCATCGTATCACTCATCTGCATCATCATCATCAACATTATCATCATGATCGATCATCGTCATCATGATCGATCATCTTCATCATCAATTATTATTACTATATTATTATTATTATTATTATTATTATTATTATTATTATTATTATTATTATTATTATTATTATTATTATTAGGCCTATTATCATTATTATTATTATATTATTATTATTATTTATTTATTTATTTATTTATTTATTTATTTATTTATTATCATTATGATTATTAATATCATTATTAATAACATCATTTTATTCAAATAACAATTTTTGCTTGAGAAAAAACCAGTAAGCATGGTAAGTCCTCCGATGAGATGGATTATCAGTATGAAAATCTTTAACTGGTTTTGTCAACATGGTCAAGCAAAAAGTGTTAGTTGATTTGAAGAACAAACCTGTTAAATATATTCACTGATCATTTTTATTATAACTTGAACATAAAAGCAAACAAAAGCAAAAAACTATATTCAACTATTAATCCCAACTCAACACAACTCAACGCAGTTCATAATCTACACAACTCAACTTAACTCCAATAAAATGATAAAACTTTTTTAGAAACTTATACAGTAGCGAAGGGGATCTGGCGAAAGTTTTAGTTCTTCATCCTAAACAAAAATGGAATGAGCTGTGATGATCATGCATTAAACTTTTAACTTTTTGAGGGGCTTTATTGTTTATTTTATTTTAATTTATATCGTGTAATTCGTTTCATTTTGTTTAATTTCATTTCATTTCATTTCATTTCATTTCATTTCATTTCATTTCATTTCATTTCATTTCATTTCATTTCATTTTATTTCATCTCATCTTACCTCTTCTCACCTCACCTCATCTTATCTCATCACATCTCATCTCATTTCATCATTTCATTTCATCTCATCTCATCTCATCTCATCTCATCTCATCTCATCTCATCTCATCTCATCTCATCTCATCTCATAGCCTCTCATCTCATCTCACCTCATCTCATCTCAACAATTTTTGCTTGAGAAAAAAACCAGTAAGTCCTCCGATGAGATGGACGATTTATCAGTAAGTAAAATCTTCAACTGGTTTTGTCAAGCAAAAATTGTTAAATATATTCACTGATCATTTTATTATAACTTGAACACAAAAGCAAACAAAAGCAAAAAAACATATTCAACTATTAAATTAATATCTCAACTCAACTCAACACAATTTAACGCAGTTCATAATCTACACAACTCAACTTAACTCCAATAAAATGATAAACTATTTTAGAAACTTATACAGTAGCGAAAAAGGTATCTGGCGAAAGTTTTAGTTCTTCATCCTAAACAAAAATGGAATGAGCTGTGATGATCATGCATTAAACTTTTAACTTTTTGAGGGGCTTTAATTCTTTATTTTATTTTAATTTATATCATGTAATTCGTTTCATTTTGTTTCATTTCATTTCATTTCATTTCATTTCATTTCATTTCATTTCATTTCATTTCATTTCATTACATTTCATCTCATCTTACCTCTTCTCACCTCACCTCATCTTATCTCATCTCATCTCATCTCATCTCATTTCATCTTTCATTTCATTTCATTTCATTTCATTTCGCAATACTAATCTCCCGGGCATGTCGGGACCCGGGGGGGGGGGCACTCCCACTTTGGAGGCTGACGCGTATGTAGGCCTGTTAAGACCCCCTTTTTCAGCGTCGCTGTCACCCGAAGACCACATATTTTTCCATTTGATCATCTGTCACCCAAAGACCCTTACAAGTTCAATTTGAACAGCAACTTTCATTTAATTTATCACCGATTTTGTTACTTATTTTGAAAAAAAAAAGACATTTGAAGCCATTTAGAACTAGAAATTCGATTTTCGAGGTTTCATATTGAAGTCAATGAAGTGCCCCCGGGGTCGGGACTAGTCTAATAGTATTCATTTCATGAAATTCTCATTTCCATTTCATGTGAAGCCATGGAAATCTCGTGGTCAAGCCACAATGGGCCAAAATGTTTCTGCGGTTATTGATTTTTTTTCACAGATATAACTTCCGAAATATATGATATCAAAATTGTGTTTTTCCTTGTAGAAATTGAAAACTAACAATTATGTTTTGACAAGGGTCAGTCTTCAGTGAACGGCTCTTTTCAGAGCCACCAAACCTTTAAAATTAGCAGATAGGCGAAATCAGCTTGTTTTCTGTAGACAAGGGGCAGTCTTCACAGTGAACGGATCTTTTCAGAGCCACCAAATCTTTAAATTAGTAGATAGGCGAGATCATTCTGTTGACAAGGGGCAGTGTTCAGTGAACGGCCTACGTACTTTGTCCTGAAGAAGTCAGAGTTGAAGTTGATTCCGATTTTGCGTTTGCGAGTTATGCATGATTATGTGCACATACAATGTGTTGTAATTTCGTACTGTTCACGATATTTTTGCTGAACGAATTAATCTGCAAGAATTGTTTTGTACAAAAATATTATGTAGAGGTTTCCAGTGGTATACAAATGATAATCTCAACTTTTTTTGAGAAAAGTGGAGGGGGGGGGGGATGATGTGGATTACGAAATGCCACCCTTTAAAAATCTGAAACCCTTAGTTTTTGACAGAACGTAGTCCTACATAAAACAAAACCTTTCAAGAAACACAAAAACAAAATAAACCAAGTTTTGAGACATTGAAAAACTTTATAATCCGAAAACTCATGATCTGAAACCTACAACGCCAGCTATAAACTGACACATGATGTTAGTTCACCCGTACTTAGTTCGGATTTTTTTAAAATTTTTTAATGTTTTTAACATCGTTTTTTCGGATAAACTAGTTTTCACCATATCATAGAGCGTGTTTTTCACTTGCAAAAATTAACCCGATTGACAGCCTCCCCCCCCCCCCCCCACACGTTACCCCATCAAAATGCAGATTTTGGTATCAGGTGAAAGCTCATATTTTTCTCATTAACATTGATATTAGGCGTTCCAAATCGGTATATTTCTGGAGAAATCATCAAAAAAGTGTTTTAGTCTTAACTTTTGGTAGGCCTATACCACGTTTGAGACTAATTCGACAGTTTTTGGAACTCCTAATTTCAATATGTTAGTGAGGAAAATAGGATCTTTCATATGATATCAATTTATTACATGAATATCATTATATCATTAATGAAAACACTGTAGACTATTTTAATCATGACTATCACGCTGTATATATGTACTAAGTAATTCCATAAGGAATTAGTCCCATTTACAAGAAACATTTAGGCCTATGCTCTTTTTGCATGAATGCTTGAAACTAAAAGGGACGACATTTTTATGTTATACGTCAATTTTAAATAATTCCATTTTCCAAATATATCAGGCCACCTTCCGTTATTAATATCTTTGTCTGTGATTTGCTTTCTAATAAACTAATAATATCAGTGATTTCCCCCTCCTCCTCCCCCCTTCCCGTGTAATATCGATGCAACACCTGTGCAGTGGAATGTGGCGCATACACATAATATACATGGGTGCAAAATCTGGCAACTCATTACAGGAAGTAGCTGCGATATCCGAAGGTACATTGCAAAATGGCCGGTTCGTCGGGTGGTTCGTCGTGGCGACTGTGTGCGAAATGGCTGATTGAAGTTGGAGCTTTACCACCAACAGCAATCCAAAGAGTTGGTGGTGAATTTTCTCATGTTATAGATTTAGCTAATTTACTTCGAGATGGAGTGGTACTGTGTCAACTTCTTAACTTTTTACGAACTAATGCCGTTGATCTGCGGCTTATTTCTCTCCGCTCACAGATGTCATTGGTAAGCTTGCTAAGTGTTTCTATAAAGTTACAATAATCTTACAAGTGTCCAATTATTAAATCTAATCAATAAAGTCAATTACTGGACAATTGTTCAATGACAGTTCATTTGTGCTCACATTTACACTTCACTCCAAATGCTTAGTAAAGTTAGAATAGTTACCTAGGTCGTATGCTTTCTGTGTGTGTGTTGACATTTTTTAGTGGTTGCATTTCAGCTGGGCAGGCAACCATGATGTACTGTACATGTACACACAGGCCCATTACTTCCTGGTCAAGCCAGTCTGAGTAATTAATGAACCTGCATGTAGTTCAGTTTTACTTAGCAACATACTTGTTCTTAATTCTTTATAAGAATCTTGAACAATGACAATCAATGTGTTGCTGTTGAGTAAACTCTAATGATTTACAGACATTCAGACATATATGCAGTGATATGCACAACCCACAAGCATGTACTGCAATGCAATGATGTGTATACTCTACCTCTACCGTGTAATAAACGACAGGCAGGTCCAATATTTTGAGTAGTGGATGCCGGCGCAACTACGATAAAAATATTGGACTTGCCTGTCGTCTATCAGACATAGTCATAGGTAGAGGATAGTCAAAATAAAAAATATTAAATATTATTTTAATAAAGTTCTGTAAAATATTTTTTAAAGGAAAAATTAAGTTACCGTCATAAAAACTCCCCTTTTTTCTAAAATGCACGAAACTTGTTTTCAACTTCACATCTTTGTTGCGCGTAATGCTATTATTCTGCACTGCGTCTACGCATACAACGCGATACATACGCGCACCTCTATGAGCGTGTTACCGTTACGCTTTATCAACACTCATGATAACGTAGGGTGCGTCTACAGCCTGATAGGCGACACCCAAAATCATCGATTGTCCAATCAGATTATGTGTCTACGTAATAGACCACTCCCACTGACTAAGAATTTTTGATATTACGAGGTTATCCAAGACGGGTTTTTTTTTAAATGCATTTCTTGAAAGTATTAAGGGATCCAAAATGAGCGTTTATTGCGTTTCGACAGTATTTTTGTGGGACATGAGAGCACCTCAGACCTATCGAATTGCATTCTGAATACTGAAGCATGTCTTTCTGATATCAAATAATTTTCATTTTTAAAAATCACAATATAATACAAATTTTATGACAAATTATAAAAATTTGATATTTTTCAAATTTTGATATATAACAGTCCTCGAAGTAAATTATATAAATCTAATGATATATTCTTAAAGTGTATGTAGCAGGGAGGAAAAGCCGACGGTCAATTGAAAATGTTGACCTTTCATATTGAAGATATGGATTTTTCCCCAAAAGACCTAATTTTTGTTGTTGTTTTGGGAAAAAAATCCATATCTTCAATACGAAAGGTCAAAATTTTCAATTGATCGTCGGCTTTTCACCCCACCTACATACACTTTAAGTATAAATCATCAGATTTATAAATTTTACTTCAAGTACTGTTAAATATCAAAAATATCAATTTTAATGATTTGCCATAAAATGTGTATTAAATTGCTAATTTCAAAAATCAAAATTATTTGATATCAGAATGACATTCTTCGTATTCAGAATGCAATTCGATATGTATGATGTGCTCTAATGTCCCAAAATAAATACTGTCCAAACGTTCATACCCCAGCCCTTAAAGGCATAAAATTTTGTGTAACTATAACAAAATAAAAATCTTTAATTTGCTATTACCCATAAGAGGTAAATTAGATTCTTGGGCAAGCTCGAAATTATCATCTAGCGTACCATAATATTTTGCAGATTTCCTTTTTCAAATTAAGTGTACTACTAATTGTCCAGGGCATATTGTTTTCCACAAAGTCCCGGGGTATTTGCAGTTTGCACACGCTCGACGTTGCACCATTTTATATACACAATGGTTTAAAATGCTGTCAAGGAACCTTGCAAAAGATAATTTATAAGCGTGAAATGCAGTGCATGCATCTTTTGGAATGTGTTACATGTGTGTGTGTTTGTCATGAAGCTACGATAGTCAGAGCATGCCGAGTGCGCGAGTATTTGACCTTGGCCAAGAATTGCTTGACTTACCGTACCGATCTAATACTAGCACTACGGTACTAGAACACTAGAACTACAGCTGGCACTGTAACTGATTGCTGATTTCTAATCATTCAAGCTGACATGAGTGACATCATACCTGTAATTGTTGTTAACATCCCATGCAAGCATCCGTAGGATCATACTACATTGTAGGATGTCAACCCTGTAGCAACTTGTGATTTGTGGGTTTGTGATGTGTTAAAACAAGTCTCATTTGAGTCAAAGAGGTTTTAAAAGTCTTACATCAAAAAATTTCAATTTAAATGTGTGCAAACTATGCATGCTATTTAAAAAACTTGTGCTTTGACTGTATGATGATTTTGGAAGAAACAATTTACCGGACAATAACAAGTTCATTGAACAAACCATGCTTCTAGGCTAGTAATTATGCATGATAAATAAGGATTTAATATTTAAAATAATGAAAAATGTGGCAAACTTGATTATTTGAAGTGGGCAGGCAACAGGGTCTTAGCTAGAAGTTGAAGTTTGCCCGTCATTTGAAATAAAATTGGGTGTCCAAATTTGACCATTAAAACATTTACCAGACTTCTACAACCCATTGGGGGTTCCAAGAGTTCAAATATGTTTTGTTATGGCCTTATTTTGCAAATCCGGTCTACTAACATGGTCAATAGCTTTTCTCAATGCTTACAATTATAATGCAGAATCTATCTATTTTGCCCGTCCCAGGAGCAAACTTCCTGTCTAAAATGACGGGCAGACGGGTGGCTAGCTAAGGCACTGGTGGGCAATAAACTAATTATTCATTTCCATTAGCCTTAATACAATGTACATAATTACCGGTATAGTACTTTTACACCACAGTCCCTTACACAGAACAAAAGTTAAAATAAAAGAACCAAATAATTTAAATTTAACAACAACAACAAAATCAGTAGGCCTACTAACATTAAAAATTAACCCTAACCGCATAATATGTTTATTATATTTTGTAAATATGTGGCAATTCACTTTTTACTGCTAGTGCATAAGCCATTTTCTATCTATCTATCTACTGGAACCGATTGAACATGTTGAAATGAGCAAAATTGTGAGCTGCCCAGGTACTAGGTCTTTTAACTGTAATTTTCTTGGGCATTGTGAGCTACACCTTTTCACTGTAAAATTAATTTTCTTGGTTAAATGAAAAGCAATAATTTTCCTTTTTTCAGTACAGTTTTTCTTGTTCAAATGAAAACCAATAATTTTCCTTTTTTTCAGTACAGTTTTTCTTGGTCAAATGAAAAGCAATTCCTTTTTTCAGTACCGTACATTTTTAGAAAAAAACACCAATGCTTGATACTGTATTTTTTTAAGATCCTGGTATTAAACAAGGTTTGAAATTTAGACTTCTAGTGGAAGATTCTTGATTTTAGGTTTGACATTTTGACTTCTAGTGGAAGGTTCTTGATTTTGAGAGGCCTGAACTTGGCCTGGGAGCATTTTCTTGGGTAAACTTTTTAGCTTTTCAAAGTAATATTAGTTAATGAAATATTTTTCCAAACTTTCTAAGCACATCATACAGGGCTATAGTTTTGTCTGAATTTCCATTTTGATCGCACCATCTTTTTTTTTTACTACCGACTGCCAATTTTTCAAAATCATTGCGTTGATTGATGATTCTGCATTTCATGATGCAAATATCGATTATTTTTGCTGGTTGCATTCGAAATAAACTTACTGACTTTGACATTTTGGCAGTCGTGACTCGTTTAGTGAAAAATTGTGGAATCAAAAGGGAAATTTTGATAAATCTTTGATGTGACTTTGAGAGTTTAGTTTTGATTCAAGCCCGCATCCACCGTCCCGAAGCCACATATTACATTACTGCTTAGTGCCCTGCACAAGTCATATGGCAGTAACAGCCTTCCATAGGTGTAGGTCCTACTGTCTGTTCAATTAGCTTAGATTCTTGAATTTTTAAGATATTTGAAAAAATAAAAACTTGTGGCCAAAGTCATCAAAGAAAAGTGTTAGCACAGCCTTAGACCTAACATGATTTATACTTTTCAAATTCCCAAGTTCAATTTAAAACCCCATTTCTTTTCAATTTTGCCTCATTTTGGGCAGTTACTTGGGTCCACCGAAAGGGTTCGCGACCTTTTTACAAATTGAGTGGGACGGTCCATTCTCAACTTAGGGCATAGACCCTATCCAATTGAGCAAAACAATCTGTCCACCAATCTGTCCTGCCATTGCAATTGTTATACCGTTCCGGTTATTGGATAGGTTCTATGAGTGATGATGGTCCACCGGTTTTTGTTACACGAAATTATATGGCGCTTGAGTACGTTTTATGCATAACATTATTCTGAACATTATTTTTTCCTAAACAAGGACATTAAAATTATGGATTTCGTTCTCATTTCAACTGGTTTACAATGTAAATTAAGTTTTGTTTAATACCACCATTCCTTCCCAAGAATATCAGCATTCGCTTGACATTTTCAGATACAGTAACTTTACAAGAAATGTTTTCTGTAACCTGATTGTTTTAAATAATATTTTCTTGTATAAAAGTTCTTTTGTTTCACAGTTTTTTCAGTTTGTATTCAACAAACAAAACGAAATAACAAATTGAAAATAAATGTGTAGTTTTATAATAGGCCTATAGGCCTACACCTTCTCAGACCCATTCTCAGACCCATTCGCACAATCAATCAATCAATCAATCAATCAATCAATCAATCAATAAATAAATAAATAAATAAATAAATAAATAAATAAATAAATAAATAAATAAATAAATAAATAAATAAATAAATAAATAAATAAATAAATAAATAAATAAATAAATACACAAGGAATGTATTTATATATATAAGCTGGGGCTATTTTAGAAAACCTTAGTTCCCATAAATAATAACGTAATGTTTCGACAGTAGGGTTTCAACACATATTAGGCATACTGGCAAATATTTTGCTGGACAATACTTCCTGATGCGGATGGTCGAATAAATACCATCTCTGCGCATTGTGACATTCGTCCCCATTGCTCTAAATGGATTGATTCCAAAAAGTTTATGGTACCCGACGTTCTACGGCTTGTTATAAAAATATCGCGGGAAAAGACCAAAATTGAAAAGAAATGGGGTTTTAAATTGAACTTAAGAATTTGAAAAGTATAAATCACGTTAGGTCTAAGGCTGTGCTAACACTTTTCTTTGATGACTTCGACCACAATTTTTTATTTTTTCAAATATCTTAAAAATTTCAAGAATCTAAGCTAATTGAACAGACAGTAGGTATGGTCTTGATGCATAAAATATCTGTGAATCCGGCAATCTTCCCAGCGGGATAAGATTTAGAATACCAAAAATATGGATAGAAAATACTAGTGAGATGTCGATGGCTAAACGTGAATTCGCCAGCGAAGAGGTTACATAACTCTGGTAACTGGATCACGCACCTTTTGGAATTGGTAGTACATACATTGTACCATAGACTTTGTGTTGCGATCATTTTGATCGTGGTGCAGAACTCAAAAGCGTGATCCAGTTGACATGGTGATAATCGGATTACACGTAATACTTCGCTGGCGAATACTGGTAGTCATCCAATCACGTACTGTAATAACAAAGCTCACATGTTTGTCAGTTTGTTGTATGTGGATAATGTGGTTACCCAATCCATGTATTGCCTCATTTACATGAATGAACTGTACAGATTCCACACGACAGTCAGCGGTGCCAACCGAGTGCAGTTCGTAAAAACCATAGACCATCACAACATATAATGGTAAAACGCAGTGACCCGGGAAAACTGACAATGCCAATCATTATCGGGGAGATCAGATCATCCTTCGCCGCTCGACTTGGAGAGGCTGGGGAGATCCGCTGGCCCATAGTAGACTCTCTTGAACAAGACTAAATATTGGGAAAAATCTTTCATTAGCAAAAATTAGAAATTCAAAAGTTGTAATTCAAAATTCTATCGATCGACTCCACTGTGACAATGTATGACAATAGAGAGTGGTGAGTAGCATTATGAGAGTGTAGGCCTATAGGGATTAAATCATGTTTCAACGTTGTTCATCATCGATTAACAACGATGCGTCTGCGTTTTCTACATGGTTTACTTCGCGAGGGCAGCTTTAGTTGCACGAGCGAAGTAAACCATGCAGACTCGCCGGATGCGAGTTGTTAATCAGTGATGAATAACGGTGAAACATGATCGAATCCCTTTCAACAACGAAAACAAAGAAGAAAGCGGTAATGTCTAACTGCTATGTCCAACATACATGTAATAGAGTGTTTCCGTTCTAGGCATGACAAATTTTATGCGCTTACATTTTACGTAACATGTGCGCTTAACCTTGAGTTTGCGTATACGCTACTGGACTGTGGATTCATCACCGATTAACAACGCTTAGCTCTTGTACAAAGGTATAGGAAGAGTTGTTGAAATCAGAATGAAGCATTCAAATTGATAAAGATACAGCCACGGAGATGTTAATTAGTAATGAGGAAAAGTAAACAAAACAAAGTTCACTGTCATGACTGTTCAGAACATAGACAATTTGAAATGATTATAGATTCAAAGTTTACACCTGGGGACAAAGTTCACTGCTCCAATGAGTTAAAATCATGTTTGATATATAGTTTTATCCAACATGCGGAAATGTTCTTAAAAGTCATCAACAAAAAGGTCATAAGTCAAATTTAAGACTACACAGTGGTGAGGATCTCTATTTTTTTAAGTACCCAGTACACTGATTTCAACAAAACTGAAAATCATCTTTCGGTATAGTGTCAACTTTAATTGAAGACTCTACACTTCTGGGTATTGTGCCCAGGATTATCTGTAACCTACATGTAGAAGGTCGGGTACAGATCCATTATCCCAGCCAGCGGCACAGTGGCTTAGACTACTCAGCTATGTCACCATCTCATGAAATAAGTCAGAGAAGGAACAGTTTTTACTTGGGCAAAGTCAGATTCAGACTGCTGTGATGCTTTTAAAACTGAAATCTGAGCCAGGTTTGTACGAGCTCTGCGATGAAAATTCTCATCGCGAGGTGGAAATTTTATTCAACTTTCTTCGCATCGCGCTGTGATATCGCGGCCGTGCACGCTTGTGATTGGCTTTCTTCGCATCGCGCTGTGATATCGCGGCCGTGCACGCTTGTGATTGGCTAAACCCCTAATCAAAGGGTGCAGCACATATTCTATAGTTAAGCTGATTATCCGAGTTGTTGTTGTAACATACAAAAATTAGCTCTACCCTCCCTAAAAATTGCTCTTTTTTGCATTTTTGTTGGAAATTGGGTTGTTATTTTTGTTCTTTGATATTAGTGTTCTATATTTTAATGTCAGTGCTTGAAAATTGAATTAGTTGAATACATGTATACATGTATCATACTACTTGCATTAAAAAGTATTGATTATATGAAAAGTAATTCATTCACAATTTACTAATCCTTTTAAGACATCAATAATCAGACTAAAATGAAAAAGAAGGCAAGCATGTTTTACCTAACGTATCAGAAAATAATATTCGGATATTACTTTTTCGTGTTATCTATCGATGTTTGATGATGGTATGATGATGATGACGATGATAATGATGATAATGATAACGATGCTGCAGTGTTCATGATAAATTGCAGATTCTGTCGTACATGTAATATGTACCATAGAATTCCGAATGTCTCTAAATGAGGGTTTCTTTTTTAATGAATTGAAAGAGACAAAAGGCAGCTACCCTCCTCAAAAACATGATGCAGGCGGCTGTGCAAACATGTATTATTGTAAGACCAATCTATTTTTTGTGGAGGGTATACATGGGGGTATACTATTAGTTATTAGGTTCAGCGTCGGTATGGTGCGGGAAATTATCGTGCTTGTGAAGTGTCATACTGGGTGAAGCCGAAGGCTGAACCCAGTATGACACTGAGCGTTTTTAAACATTTTAATTGCTGCTAAATAGGAAAAACATTACAAAAAATAGATGACTGTTCCGCGTATCACAGATTGCATGCATTTTACGCGCCCAGTTTACGCGAATCGCCTTTATACACGTACCTCGCCGTACACGCGTATCGGGCTTGCGAAATACGCTCTCTGACTGATATAAAGCGTAAAATACGCACTCACTGACTAGATACGAAAATATATCGGGTTAGCGGTGTTCTTTGATGTTTCCCTTAGTGGTATGATAAAATGTTGTATCTGCTTTTGTCAAAAAACCCTTGTTTTTAGAAGCAAGATTGTAGATAGAATTCAGCGGCACAATAAAAGTATTTTAGTAGGGTAGATTGTAGGGTATATGAAACATTAGTGTAAGGTTGGTAGATATTTAGCTCTTGGACGGCATGTTACCTTTTACATGCAAAGCATATTTTTACCTGGGATGCCATATCAGTTTGATTACTATACATCATTGATTCATCGCACACAGCAATGGCAAATACATTCCTGGGTGACAATCCTGGGGATTCCCTCCTACTGGGAAGTCATGTACATGTGTGTTACTGTCAATATTATGATTTCATCTGACCTTTACAACTAGCCCGGTCCTAGACCAACCTATATTTTAACATAGACATTGTAGAGCTCCATATCATGATCAATACTACATTTTCTTCCTGGTTCTTTCCAAGTCTACATTTCCTTAACATTAAAGCCTGCGTTTTGACATATACCAGTATGCATTTTGATAGTAGACCTCGTTGAACTTGGGGATTCCCTCCTGCTGGGAAATCGTGTACCGTACATATATGCCAGGTTTGTGTATACCACGCTATTGCCATTGGATTTGACCTTCAGTACTGGGAAACAATTTTTTCGTGGGCATTTTACTTTTGTGGGAGATTTCAATTTGTGAAATTTAACTTAATTGCCACACAACTTGGATACATTTTGTAGGCTAGTACAATACAAATTTAAAATAATATGTTATAATTTTACTTTTTAACCAGTTGCATTTCAGCTGTTTCAAATGTGCAAGGAAGTAAATTGCTGTGAATGACAGTGTTTGGAAATAGCAATCTATGCCAGGGGATTATAGGCCTACAATAGGCACACTGTCAATTTTACAATACTTCCTTATATTATTTATGTCAAGAATATGATAGAGAGAATTATCAGAAGTATAAAAACGATGAAGGTAACTTGATGAATTAGTTTATTGATTTAAAATTAAAAAAATAAACATTTTCCAACATATTCCAACATAGGAAAACAAATAGGCCTACAAAATGGATTGCACATAAACAATCTTTATTATAATATACAGGGTGTCCCAGAAAAAATTACCGAGTGAATAAAATTGAACGTAATTCGAGAAATAGACATCAGAATCAAAAAATTTAAAATGTGCCGGATAGCCTATTTCATTGTGCATCACATACAAAAATTTTATTTGATTCATTTCACTGGTTGCGAAGAAATTAACGATTACATAATGCAAGCGGTTCATTCCAAGTTTGATCAACAGGCGATTTTTTCATACTCACTCACCGCTTCCTAAAGTTTGGTATCTCATTAAATTTAGTCCACATTATCTATTTTATAATCCGAAGGTGTTATGTTATTCTTGCTTCTACTGAAGATAAATAATAACAACTTTGATTTCTGCAATTGGAAGCTTTCCAACTTTAATTCTTTAGGTTGTGCAATATGTTATATTTTAACTTTCCAAAGAACATTTGAGCCAAGAAAGACAATGATCAAGTGCTTACAGTTTATATGTGATTTTTGATACCATGCAACATTAATGTTGAAGTTTTAAAAGATTTAAACGATTGCAATATAATATTTCTTGGAAATATTCCAAAAACATAATGTGTGTGAGAGGTTTTTTTAAGCCAGCTGGAATTCTTTATGCAATAATTCTTTATGCAACATTTATATCAACATTAACGAAAAAAGATATTTACAAGTACCGAACATCATCTTACATGCAAGCTTTCATTTTCAATATCGTGCAGGTTTTCAAATTTGAACAAAACCTGATTAAATGTTTTGCAAGAAACAGATTGTTTAAAAAGAATGAAAATGATTTCACCTAACAAAATATGAAGCCCATTGACAGTTAACCACTAGTGCGCTTTGTGTTGAATGATCTATCTTTCAAACTTGGAATGAAGTGAATTGACCATGCATGCGTTATGTAATCGCTCATTTCTTCGCAATCAGTCAACCGATTCCAGTAAAATTAGCGTATAAGATGCAGAATAAGATGGGCTACACGCTGATTTTTAGGTTTTTGGATTCTGATGTCTATTTCTTGACTTACGTCCAAGCTCATTTGGCTGGTATTTTTTTCTGGGACACCCTGTATAATAATGTAAATATCTTGGGAATGGGATGTGAATTTATTCTGTGTGTATGCAGAGAGAAGATTTAAATTATAATGGAAAACTCAGAATTGACTTTGCATGGTGTAAGAAACATATGGAGGAAGTGATAGGAATGCTGGGAGCCTGGAAATGTCAAGCTTCAATTTCCTCATCACAATAGTAGATCTGCATACAATTGTTGTTGTCATAGTAGCCCCCAACTTAGATGTAAATTACCAGTAGATTAAGTTACACTTTTCTCAGCAAATGATCTCTCCTAAGTGATGAATCTGTATTGGAAGTGTGCACTGGTAAAATAAATCTTAGGAGTAATAGATAGTGTGGAGACGAAAGCAACATTTTACAACATTATGTATATGGTCATTTTCACGGTAAAGGGTGTAACTTTGGATTTTTAACATTTTGATCCGTAGTGTTCTAATAAAGCCACAGAATTCCATGATTTTTGGCCACATAAGTCATCTAGTTAGCAGCTACCTTGGGTAGCATAATCATCTTCGGGAGTTACTGCGTTCAGTTTTAGCAGGCTTAAATGTACCTAATATTGCCATTTTGAAAAACTATAAAAAACAGTAACATTTTTGTAAAACCCTGTGTTTTCTTCAGTTAGTTCATGGATAATTTTTCTTATCCTGAAAGTACGGTCATATGTTCAGTAAACACTGCCACATTAGATTTAATTGTGAACAGCCCTGTATTTTTGAGAACCGGACTTCGATATTTGTCATTTCGGAGGCTTCATTTTCCGTTAACAATTGTTAACAAACTTTGTGGGTATAGCTTTGGTTCATAATTCTTGGTTATTTCTTCACTTCTTCTTGATTCATAACAGTTGATATCTTAACTTGAAATGGGTAACAAAAAATTAGTCGATTTGCAAGCTTTTAAAATTTTTATAAAATCTTGACTTCAAGGAGCCATTTTTCCGTTAACTTTTTTGAAGCCTCCGAAACAAACTGTTCAGCAAGCTTGGGCAAATATAAATAAAAGAGCTCATCCAATCTATTTATCAAAATGTAGCAAAGTAGATCCTCAAGTCACTTGTTTTTAAATCGTGGAGATATATATCACCGTTTGAAAATGGGACCCAATACAAACTTTCCGTTAACAATTGAAGCCTCCGAAACAAATGGAGCCTCCGAAACAACAATAAGATTAATTATCATCTATGCATATCTAAATTGGTGTTTCATACTGATATCTGCATTGTAATTGTTACTTGATATGTGCAGAATGTCATAAATTAAAAAAATTGTTGATGTTATGGTTAATGTTTGAAAAATATACTGATACCCAAAAAGCCTGTTTCGGAGGCTTCACATGCAAAAAACACCATACTTAAAGGTCCGTAACCCGATCGACAGCATCATCCCCGATTTTTTTTTTCATTGTTGATGAGGTTTTGGTATCACATAATAGATACTATTTTTCTCATTACTATCCTGAAATTTGACGCTCCAAGTCGATGTATTTCCAGAGAAATCATGAATCACAGCGGTTTTTACAGGTATACCAGTTTGTAAACAATGGTAAATACTTTGGAATTCTGGGAGGAATTATGAAGCGAAATATCAGTCACCGCAACAGCTACTTTGGTCTCGCGTCACACACATTCTGTGAAAAAAGCGAACCACACTAACTGCTGAGGAGACGGTTTGCCGTATATAGTTATTAAAACGGCAAGAGAAAGCGTGGTGTGCTAAATAGCTCAATTGACTAGCGCTGCGTTTGTTTTTTACCGAGAGGTACCGGTTCAAAACCCGGTCTCGGAAGGTTTTTTTCCTCTCCATTTTACCCAAACTTTTTTATATTCATTTGAAATGTACATATTGCAAGGGAAATATATTTTGTTTCCTTTTTTCTGAAACGGTACGAAAATAAAAACATTTTCCGTTCAATACGGGCGGGGCATTGTACAGCATGTCAGCATTCGTCATTGCCTGCCCAGAATGCAATTCACGTATACCAAGGTATTGGATTGCAAATTTGGCTATTTATTCACATTTACGCTGAAAATGCTCTCGTTTTTTCACAAAGCAGCATAAAGGAGGCGATATTTGATATTATTATGTAATTTTAAAGACAATCCATATCCAAAACCAATAGGGTTACCCCCCTTTAACAAATGGGTGAAAAAGTTAACATGCTATAAATCTACAATATCTGCTCCATAGAATCAATGATTCAATACACACAAGAAAATAACAGCTTAGATGATCCCAACAGTGTTGTTTTCAAAAAAAATACTTCTGCAGTGTTTAGCCATTGTTAACATGAAGCCTCCAAAACAAAAAACATGACTTGCTGTGATAATTTAATTTTTGTCACAACTGAAATTCAATACTTAGAAGCAAAGCATGAAAATTGGTAATTGTGATATTTTTTACCTATTTTTTCATGTCAACTTGCAGTAGTTAGCCAAATATTTTACTTTTATGATCACCTGTGTTGTTAACTGAAGCCTCCGAAACACAAATCGCTTGAATTGCCAATTCTAAAAAATAACTCCAATTTCTGTGAAACTTGGCTGGGAGGTTCCTTTTATCAAGTAGTATTTGTACATGAAGTTAGACATTCAAACTATTTTAGGAACCCAATTAAAACTTAAAAAATATGTTTAAGGTTGGGAAATTTCCATTGTAAATGACACTTAATGTTAAAAATTTTCAAAACTGCAATTACAAACATAGCAAAACATGGTATAAAATGTAACTTATATCTGTTGACTTACTTTGGAATGGGATTTCACATGTATTCCAGCTTTCATGTCATAATTTTCTGAGCTTATGTAAAATACATTTTTTCTTAGATTTTAACCAAAATGTTATGGAAATGTCAAATTTTTTATTAGAAATCAAAAGGTTTAAGCCTTGAAACATTATTTTACTAGAATTTAAGTTGCTCCTATGCATGATTTCAGAAACATATTTAAGTGGTTTGAAATTTTAACCCTAAAAATCAAAAGTTACACCCTTTACTGTGAAAATGACCATATTTATTTTTCTGAATGTAGCATTAAGGTGTCAAAGTCAAATCATTGAAAGTCTTGATCAGTATGATTTTGTAGAGTTTGGCCAATTTGTTTGAAATAGATTTGCAAACTGACTTTGTGAATTTCTAAAACAAATACTCAGATTGTCTGATTTTCTAAAATAAATATTACATAAATACACATTGTACAACTCACATGTTCAGATTTAATGAGAAAATAAAATATATAGTGAAAGGAACAAACCCATAAGATGTTGCTAGATTTAAGTACTCAGAAAATTGAGAAATTGTCACAAATTTGAGAATTTGCTTTGAGCCAGTATAAAGCTAAAGTAAGGGTTCAATAAACTGATGGACTGAAAATTAACAGAAATAGCAATAATTCATTGTCAGGTCGCGCAGAAATATACTTCGGTATAGCAAAAATGTTGACAATTCCTCAAGCATTTCTTTATAAATATAAACAAGGATGCAAAATTTCCATCAAAATGCCCAAAGTTACTAGGAAAGGGCATTCTGGATTTCCCATTCCTGGTCTGAGCGCAATCGTATTAATGATGCCTGCAAATTATTGAGATCCTAGGAATGATTGCATCCTAGCAATAAATAGATCTAAGCATAATCCATACACATAACATGAGTCAGGCTGTGTCACCAACTCAGTGCACAGACTCATACTCAAGATATGTCTAATTGTACCTTGGGATTAAATATTGTTTCTTTATAAATAAGTCAATGTTTATAACAGCTTATTCTATGTGGTGGTACTACTAGTAAAGGTCATTTTGGGGTAAATACCACATGAATGTTTCCTCAATGGTTGACTTGTGCAATGTGATCAACCAAAATGAACAGTTTCTCAATCTGTATAGTTGTTTATAAATATGGCCCAAACACTATGGACCACAATGGCCTCATCCCAATGGCATAGTTCAATAACCTAAATTCACTGGTAGTGCAAAATTGGACTTCAAGTTGTGGAGTATGAGTTTTTGTGCCCAAATTTTTAAAGGTCATTCAATCAATGTACAAATATGTTGGGATTAAAAAACTGTGCACTGATAAATGAGCATATTGTGGATCCTTTTAAATGAAACAAGTGTTGGATTTCTTATGTTTTACAATTTTGGCGGCATAAACAATCTCATAAACTGAGAGTGTAGACGTCTGCCCTACAAATTGTGGCCTGTCTATGAATTTTATGTAGAACTAATGAAAATTGATTTTCTTGGTAAATGGCTCATTTTGGTAATTTACATCACATTAGATGATGTAAAGGTGCACGTAATGAATGTGACAATACTTTGCTTCAAATTGAGTGGCATGATTTCAAGTTCTGGTTGTAAACATGGTAAACAGTAAACACGTAAAGGGAACACACTTTTTCATTCTTAGAATAACCATCATGTAATTTTTAAATGACTGTAAATTGTTTTGTAAATTGTATGAGTATCACATGACCTTGCAACATTTGCGCAAATTGATTTGAAAAGTAGAAGTCATTCAGCTCATTTAAAGTTTTACTGTTTACCAAGCATTTTTGTTTGTAGTGGAAGTTCAACGAAAAGGATAATTTTTATCATTGCAAAAGAAAAACCAAAGGAAAAAACAATCATTGGGGCATAAACTCAAGTATTTTATTTCAAATTTTTCAGTGTGGACAAAATATGTACACCAAGATTTGTCAGTGCTTCAGGCTATGTTGGTAGATACCTGCTTGTTTATGTGTTGACTGTTGTTTTGAAGAAAAAAAGTACATACATACAAAAAAGGTTACAAACAAAGTGAGTCCGAAATGTTTTCTTAGATGGTCCGCATTCAAATGTTTGCAATGTTTGCTTGATTCTTACCAAACCATTTCTGGGAAAGGTGGGTTAATTGCCCAGAGGGCCCTTATGTAAAGCAGTGTTAGATGCTTTAAAACTGAGCTGAACCATACAATTCAGAACATTACTTCACCATCAACATTGGAAACAGAGCTCTACAATGTATAATGGTGCAATTTGAATTTCTAAATCTACTAAGAACTTGAGTTATTATCTCATTCCAAAACATTCAGGATGGTGTATTTTGCCAATTTTGGTAAAACTGCCCCAAACTAGTAATAAATGATTTTCATCTGCGTTCTAATTGAATTTGTTTGAATTCTGTACCTGAGAGGAACTGTCAAATTATTGACATGCTACCTCAGAATCCTGTTTACAAGTGCAAGAATACTCAACATCAGTTAACAAGCATCACTCAAGGAAATTGATGTCAAATAACATAATTGGATATGAATTTGTGCAGAAGAGGGGTTACAGTGTTGCAAATCAGATTCTACCATTGATTTTAAAACAAAACTTGGGTAATCACACTTAAATTTGTGAGTTTTTTTCTTGCATTATATTGTAAGAGGGCTTGATAAATAAATGAAACTTAACCAGGTAAACAAATCTGGGTTTGGCCAAAATATATAAGTTTTTGTCAAATTTGGTATGAAGTTACAAAGAAAATAAAGTAAATTACAGAATGTTCCGTAAACTACAGACTGTATAGAAAGAAAGAAACCCCTTAATTGCAAACGTGCAAAGAACGTTGGAACTCCCAAAAGTTCAATTACAGGGGCATTTTTTTCAGCAGTAGCTCCCAAAATTAAAATTTTAAAGGTAATTTTGAGGTCTGGTCATTGTATCTTTGTCTCTATCAAAATATGTGTCAAAAGACTGAATATGCCTGTACATTTTTGCCAAAAATGTTAAATTGGTATTTTAAAGATACCGATTTTTAAATTGATGATAATTTATTGCTCATTTGTTCCCTTGTATAATTAGCTAATATTGCAAAAAAAATGCTCAGAAACTGTCAAAAACATCTGTGACCTAAACCCATGGACCTCTACTTTGAGTATTCCATTCTGTATGTAGCAGGATATTTAGTGGTATGAATTTTTCTTGATTTCAAATAATTTTGCATAATTTTCTTTTATTCACAGTTTCAAATGCCTATTAAGCCTATGGGTCAAAAATACATTTGCAGGCTTTTATATACATGGCTCTGAAATTGACTGCTAAAAAACATGAAAATAAAAACCTATAAAAAAGTATTTGAATTCTGCGTTGTTTAGCGTGGCCTGGAAAGAGATATTGAATAAGCGGTGTCACTAGTAGTGTTGATAGTAAATTGCCAGGATGATCAATACATTTCACGCTTGGATAGATTTAGAGTAAGAGTATGATTCATATGATTATTGTGCCATATATCGAGGGAGCTATCAGGTGACTGGACAAGTCCACGTTTCATATTGATCTGTACATGTACCAGTAGGTTAATTTTCTAGTTTAATGCTTTTAATTATTTCTTGACTTTGGTACCGAACATCATATGTTTGATCAATTAAACACGAGTCTCTTCTCAGATGAAATCAATTTTAATTTGAATATAATTACTCATTTCACAGGCTGCAATTTTTTTGGACTTAATGGAAATATATACCAAAATGGTCTCATTTCCAATGGCAGAGTTCACTAACTGCCATGATGCCATCTAACAATGGTGAACTGAGTACTGACCATGCTGACAGATTCATATGTGGGGCAGTGGGGTATACTCCCCTGGAAAGACCTTGTTTTGGAACCACCTGCTCTGAAAGATCCCTGAATTTGACCACATCAGATTCCTGAAAGACCCATATTTTGATAATTTCAGCTCTAAAAGTCCCCCAAATTGCTCATTGCCCTCATTTCTGTTTTTCTGACAATTTTCAACCTGAAAGCCAAGAAAAGACCTTTGATTTTGAGTCTTTGAGAGTGCACCATTCTGAAAGACCACCTTTTAACTGATACACCATCCGCTCCCAAAGATCCACCACCCAAGTTCTGCAGCTATTCAGGGAGCATACATTTTTTGTACCTACCAAAAATATTGATAATGTGACCCCAATTAAAAAATAATTTGACACAAATTGGGGGGTGAGGGAGGGAGCCTGATGAGTAAAATTGTGATATTGATCATTTGGTGGAGCAGTTGATTTTTAGGCAAATAATTTGTATAAAAATTCTGATTGCCCCTTTAAGGGCTGGGGTATGAACGTTTGGACAGTATTTATTTTGGGACATTAGAGCACATCAGACATATCGAATTGCATTCTGAATGTCCTTCTGATATCAAATAATTTTGATTTTTTGAAATTCGCAATTTAATACACGTTTTATGGCAAATCATTAAAATTGATATTTTTGATATTTAACAGTACTAAAGTAAACTTTACAAATCTGATGATTTATACTTAAAGTGTACATGTATGTAGGTGGGATGAAAAGTTAGCGATCAATTGAAAATTTTGACCTTTCAGTATTGGAGATATGGATTTTTTTCCCCAAAACACCAACAAAAAAAGGTCTTTTTGGGAAAAAATCCATATCTTCAATATGAAAGGTCAAAATTTTCAATTGACCGTCGGCTTTTCCTCCCAGCTACATACACTTTAAGAATATATCATTAGATTTATATAATTACTTTGAGGACTGGTATATATATCAAAAATTTGAAAAATATTAAATTTTTATAATTTGTCATAAAATTTGTATTATATTGTGATTTTCAAAAATGAAAATTATTTGATATCAGAAAGACATGCTTCAGTATTCAGAATGCAATTCGATAGGTCTGAGGTGCTCTCATGTCCCTCAAAAAATACTGTCGAAACGCAATAAACGCTCATTCTAGATCCCTTAAACACTTATTAAATGATGGAACAAACCAACAATATTCCTGTGGTCTATTGCAAAGTATTTGCCAAGTAAGAAGAAAACACTAGATAAAAGCAATTAATAACAACAGCAGTCTTAGTAATGTTGTATCATTTATATCCTTAAGGAGTATAATATCATGGAAACATAGTGGTAACTACTTGAGAAGTCCAAAGGGCACTGTGTACAAATGTTTGCTAACTGATGCAAGATTTTCATCATAGTACCGAGTTGATTTCTTTGCATTCAAAAGAACTTTTTAAGAACACTGGGGACATTGACAACATATGCAATTCAAGTGTAGGCAATCTGCTAGCATGGTTAGGGGGCTGTGCAATGATTGTGAGCCTGGGGGGGTAAAATAAGGGGGGGCAAGAATTTTTTGGCAAGCCAAATGGGGGAGGGCAAGTGATTTTGGGCGCACATTCATGGGGCACCTTTTAAATAAAAAACTCTGTGGAAATGCACCCTCCAATAAGTTTGGTGGCTATAGGCAAGTACCATAGGCCCCCCCCCAATAACTTAGGCCAGGTGCCATTGGCGCTACCCAATATTTAAAATCTTCCGGAGCCTCTGCTACCTACACACATTATAAAACAGTATACAAAGATAATCCTCAGTTTTTGATAGCTAACTTGACCAAGCAAATTAAAACAATAAATTTAGTCAATTTAAATTGGGAAATCTTGACAAAAAAATACAGTTTACTAGTATGGCGTAACACCTTCAAAACAAACTTGAGAAATATGATCTAAGATGAGATGGCTATATGTTATAGTTCTTACATTTCAAAACAATGTTAGTAAAACAATGAAAACAATATAAGAATGGGATGTTTACATCACATTTTGTAAATTTAAGTGCAGATGTTGGTCAAAATCCCTCTAAAATCCATTCTACATTTATGTGTGTATCCAAGCGTGTGGTGTCTATTAATTGCTGGGAACGTTGGTTATGATGAATATATAAATTTGAAATGTAAATGTCACAAAATATCACAAGTCGGTCTTAGGTCATGCTAAAATCATAGCCCATAAAATGTTCTAAAAACTTATTTTATTCTGTTGTGAATTCCAGAGATGGACCCAGGGCTGATGGAGATTCCAGGAAGCTCTTTCATCAGATATTTTGGTGATTGGAGGGAAATTCAACTTTCCCAAATAAAGAAATAGGTTTAAGAAATTAGGAAAATTTTGCTATGTTAAGGGACATTTTGGTTATTTAGGGAAAGGGAAATGAGCAATTTTTTATAGCTTCGATTGGACCCCTTTTGGCTAGAGAAACAAGGAAAGCCACACGCTGTACATATCTGGTATCAGATAGCTTGCTGTGTCCTCCTCCCTCATTTCTTCATTATCGAATATTTGCTGTGAGAAATAAATAATTTTGAGATTTGTGTAAATCCTCAAATTTCAGATAATTATAAAATAATCCTATAGGCCTGGATAGATATGGATTACTAGTAATTATTGTCTGCATTTCTATTGTAATTATAAAGAAAATTGATGAAAAAGGTTTGAAAAGCTATCAAATATATTTTCATTTTAATAACTTGATTTACAAGAGACAATAACTCAGAATTTACCGTTTATCAAATGTTTTGATAGGAATATGATGCAGGGTCCTAGTTGGGAAGTCCCCATTAAATTACTGATACTTTGATCTTTTTGTTTTGATTGTTTGTTTTCCCTGTAATCAATATATTATGGACACAATTGCTTTGGTTGCTGTCATTGAAATTAAGACAAATTATAACTTTAATAAAAAAAATAACAATAACTTTGAGTACAAGTGAATACAATCTAGGTTTGTGGATCTGTGTTTTTGTTTGTCAATAGTCGAGTAGGGAAGTAGAAATAGAGAAAATGTAATGATTCTGGATATCTTTAATATTTTATATGTTGTTGAATTTCTACTTCAGAAATGCCACTTAAATCATTTCAAGATTTTCTATAGTGTTATAATAGGAACAAATTTCCTATCTATTTTTTAGCAGTCTAAGTGAAGTTGTACAGAGTTTCTCAAATGGTTCACAAATTCAGAAGCCATATTATGACATTGGATTAAAACTTCACTTTAAATCATTTCAGGATTTCAGAGGGATATCCTATTACATGATGCAGGTCAAGAGGTTTCAGCAGAAAATGAAGTTGTGCAGAGATCTTGTCAAGTGGCTCTCTAATTCAGAAGCCATGTATGACATTAGATTAAGAGAATACTGTATAATTATTTTGGTAAATTTTGTCTCTAGTGTTAAAATGGGAAAAACATTCTCCAAGATGACATTGGATTAAAACTTCACTTTTAAATCATTTTAGGATTGTCTAGGGTCTTAGAATGGGGAAAAAACCATCTCTGAAATTTCTGAAAAAGTATCAAAAGGGATTTTCAATTTTAGGTCAGGTATTTTAGAAAGTGATGTTGTCCAGACATCTAGTGGCTCACAAAATCAGAAGCCATGTATAACATTGGATTTGGGATACAGCAATGTTGAACATGGAAGTGTCCGATAACAACATTCTTAGAACATGATGAGGTCATTGTGGTACATCATGAATGTTTACATTTAGGTCTACATAGATTTAGACTTCTTGTATCATGGATAAAGTGTGTTCACATCCGGGGTTCACATTTTTGACAAGTACCATCAGCGTGTTTAAACTGAGCATATGGCTTTTTGACCAACTATTTTCTGGGTACATAAAAAATGACTACCCAGTATTGTTTCTACTGAGCTTGTTACCCGCCATTACACTGCACGGCACGACACGACACAGAATCTAACCCTCAGTAGAAACACGCTGTATGAGTGAGCAGAAATGGATTATTGGCATTGAATTTTGTTTAGGTAGTTGCCCTATTTCCCTTGGATTGTTATTGTTATGCCTTATAAGTACTATTACTATAATACTATTTACATGTTTTTTTTCTTTTTCCCCCCACAACTTGTTTTTGGCAATTGGAATCCCCGGATGCAGGATTTGTTATGTTGTGTGTTTTAAAATTCAGTTCAAGTTTTGTAGGTGCCTGACCTTGTGTGTGTATTTGTGTATGAAAGTGTGTTTTAGCAATGTAATGTTCATTGCTCACAAGCAACTTGCCAGCTTGAATTGGTCAATGCTCATTAAACACTGACTAATTAACATTAATTAATAAGCCACATGTTACCTTGTTTATCACCCACGCAAGGGCACTTTTAGACATTCAGGAATTAGCAGTAAACAAATATATGTGTTATGAAAATAAGTATATTTCAGGGTCAGAAACTCAGCAAAAATGGTTTATCGCAAAGATTCTCCTGATGACATTTGTGAGGCTATAAGTATAATAATTCACATAAATATATTAGGTTTATAGTTACCTTATACAGTCAGCATGAGAGAGAATCCATTTCACATTACTTCCATGTGGCCTAAAAATTAAAATTGTTGCAGGTGCAATTTGAATCATGAAAAGTTGCTGATTCCAAAGTTGCACTGAAAAAACCAAAGTCATGCCAATGCAACATGCATGCCAATGCAACATGACTTTGAATAGTTGCGGATGCAGCTTGGGAATCAAAGGATCGCTTCATGGCAATGTTTTTTGGGCTATTAACCCAAATGAGATACATTTAGCATGTGCAGAACATAAATCTTGTTGCATTTTAGTCTTAAAAGTTTGTTCACTTTGTTGGTTTTGACTTTAAAGGTGGTTTCTTTTTAGTTTGTGTTGGAGCCATTGGATGCCACTGTTGCCAAGTGATTCAAGCTGAAAATAGTGGGCATCCTTGTACTTGAATGCTATTCACACATGCAACATTGATTGCCTGTCCATTTCCTGATGATCGTTAGCCTTACATTTGTCTATCATCATGTATTTAAAAGAGCCATTAAATCCAACCATTATAATGCAGTCATTAATTAAGATAAATACTGTAAATAGGAGTAATATAGCATCCAGGATTCATAATTGCATGATCACAAACTATTACCATTAAGTACCAGCTTTATGTAAGACCCATTTCAATGCCTGTGTACATCAGTAGCAAGACAAGTTGCCAAACCTGTGATTTAGTAGCACAATTGCGTGACTTTTTACAATTTTCCTTGTGACTTTTGAATATTTCCTGTCCAAGTATATTATAGAAACCAATAGTTAAGAACAAAATTGGGTGAATTGTCAACATTTGCTACCGCCCTACTTATTTCCTGTCCTATAGGAACCAATGGTTAAGAGATAAATTGGGCGACTTTTCGATTATGTGGCCTGCAGATACATCTGAAAATTTGTTCTGTGACTCTAGTCTGAAAGGTCGCTCGTCTGAAGGTTCTCTAGTCTCTAAACCAAATTAAGTTCGCTAATCCGAAGGTTCTCTAATCCTAATATAGAATAAGGGTTAGTGTTAGGGTTAGGGTAAGGGTTTAGGGTTAGCAAGCCTTATTCTATATTTGGACTAGAGAACCTTATTTATTATTTGGACTAGCGAGCCCTTGGACTAGAGAACCCGATATTCGGACTAGCTAACCTTTTTTAGAATTCAGACTAGCGAATGGTAAATTATGTGTTCGGACTAGCGAACCTTCGGACTAGAGAGTTGTCGCCATTTATTCAACCTTGGATATAAGCATTAAAAGACAGCGCAAGAGGAAAACACTAAGAAATTTCTCATTGTATGAAAAAAGAAAAGAAGAAAGAGCTGTAGCCATAAGATAATATTGAAGATATTTTCCAAACTGAGTTGCTTTAAAGAGTGACTTACCAGTTGACAAAAGCAGGTTTACTTTTGAATGTCTTGCTAGGCATTCTGCACAATTATGCTGTGTTTTCAAATGTTTGGGTGTGGGTAGGGTGTGGCATTGTAGATAAAATGCTCACTTTTGTTCAGTGCATACAAGAAACAAAGAGGATTCCACCTGTTTATATCTGAATGAGATCTGGAATGAGATTTTGAACTGCTGTTTTAGTCCATAAATGTTTCATTAAGTAAATGTACAGGAAGTATTTTCAGATAATCATGTTGCTATATGCCTAACCATTACAACTGCCTGAATATTTATGATAGAAGGTATTTGTATTGATATCATTCTTTGATTTTATTCCAAAGAATTTAAAGAAACCTGTTCCAATGTATTACTGGAATTACCTGAGGGTTCAAGTTGTGTGAGAATCAAGGGATGCATTGAGGTTTTCAAAGAGTTTCCCAAAATAGATTGATAAGACATGGGTGATTATATATTGACCAGAAATATTGTCACACATTTGAATTAAGTCATCTTCCAACTTTGATACTATTAACAAGTAATTCTTGTATGTGTCAGTTTCTAATAGAGTTCTTCTTGTATGTTTTCCTCCACAGTTTGGCAACAAAAGCAATATCCGTATGTTCCTCACAGCATGTAAAGATGTATTTGGCCTAAAAAATGACGACTTATTTGACCCAGAAGTACTTATTGATGTCTCAAAGTTCCACCATGTAAGTACATTAATTTGAATATTGCAATAGTAAAAGACGGACATTCAGTCAAGCCTCAAAATAAGCAGATATGGACCAGGAGCCACACATTTGGAAAAAGTAGCTCCTGGTCCTGTGATTATCTAGTGAACCAGGAGCCATTTTATAAGAGCTAAGAGTCATTTAAATTTCAATTGTACACATTAAATGTTAAATACAAAACCTGCTTTAACTACCAGACTCTACATTGTATTTGAAAAAAAATGTAGAGCCTGGTTCATATGATTTTGTTGTGAATCAGGAGCCAAAATGTTATGACCATTGGGTAAATGGCTCTTGGGTGCATGGTTATTTTGAAGCTTACATCCAGTACAGTGCAAAACACCACAACAGACTCAATGTGTAATCCGGAGACCCTCTCATAAGAGACACATTAAAATATCTACTTCAGAGTTGTTGTCATGATGCCATGATGACTTGCTGTTGATAGATACGGTGCAAAAGTGTATTACATTAGCAATTGAGTTGAATATAAATAGCATGTAATCAATTTCTCCCCTTTACTTCTCTGCAGGTTGTATACACACTTTCCAAGCTATCACAGACACATTATGCCAAAGAGAAAGGTGCCAGGTAAGTTGTACAAACTTTGCTTCCATTTTGTTCTTGAAGCATTTTCCAAGATGCAGACATGTGCCCTTTTGAAGAAAATGTTCACTTCTCAGGAAGACAAGCTAGGTTTCCCACAAAGAAAGCGACTTAAGTTCCTCACCTCTCTTATGAATTTCTTTATTTGGGAAGGCATAATTTCCATCCAAATGCTAAATTTCTCAGGAAGGGGAGGAGCTTCCATGATTCCCTACCTTTTCTCAACATTAATTCCAGCCCTGCTCTACAGTGGTCCTAACCTGAGAGTACTAAATAAAGAGAGGTGCCACTTTGATCGCAAAAGTGACGACAGTGTGAGTTCAGGACCTTGTGTAAGAGCTCGGACAGTGTATAAAAGATTTTCTGCCATGCCAAAAGGTGACTTTCAATTAGGCAAAGATATTAATGAGTTATAATGTGACATTGGCTACACAAAAAGGTGGCATTATGACTTATCTTACGACATACTAATGATTGACAGTGATGTATGGTTCATTATGGTGGAGCCATTATGCCCATATTAGGCTTTTGTTATGCAGATATCCTGTTCTGCGAGCAGTATAAAAAGATGACTGTTAGGCCTGATTACCGTAACCCTAGACGGCACTTTGTTTATACATATTTCGCTGACCTGTACTGTTTGTCACATAATCAGACCGTGACCTGACCGCAGGTATAAGAGTCTGAATTGGTATTCGCTGCTGTAGTGCACGTTAGTAACCATTGTTTACTGGTTCAATTTAGGCTCATACACCTGTTCCGAATTATGATATGCCATAGGCTTTGTGTAGTGATCATTTCGATCAGTGGTTTGTAACAAAGAAAGCTTGAGCCAGTTGACCTAGCAACGGCCATATTCTAACATGCGCTACGCCAGTGAATAGGCAGTTTGTTCAGAGTACCGCTAGTCTGTCCTTAATAGCTGCTTATAAGTGGACATTTTTAAATTTCAAAACTTAGGCAGAATTCAACATGGTATGCTTTTTCTCAGAATTCTTTCATAATTTTTTGCTGATGTTGTATGTACTGCAATAAATATAGAAGTGGGGGTCCTGATTGACTATTGAAATTGTGTCAAGAACTATTGACACCTCATTCGCTAGACAAGACTTGGTATTGGTAGCATTGCTTGACACAGGTGTGACCTGGTTGGTTTCATGTGATAAACAAGATATGCATGTCGGCAAGTGTGAAAGGACCGTGCTGAGACCTAAAGTTAGTAGCAGATGAAATTTGATACGTGTGATATCTTTTTTCCCCACAGCTCATTTGAGGTGGCAAAATTAGACCCTGATGGAGACGAAGAAGACATTTACAAAAACTTAGAAGAACTAGCACTGTAAGTATCATCCAGCATGTCACACAAACATACGACCGTGGACGTCCACGTTTCGCAGTGTGTGGTTTTTCACTACATAATTGTGGGCTCAAAAGTCCATGTTTGTAGGTAAAAACGAACACATGTATGTATTACACACCTCCACACACCTACATGTAAGTGCCACCACACGATGGTGGATGCAGATTGCTGTAGTCAATGGCCAATGGCCATACTGTGGACATATATTTCATAAACACACACAAAGTCATACTATCAAGGTTAAGTTGTAGCACTGTGCAGAGTGCTATTCAGATTATGTTTCAATGTAGCAAGGTGCAAGATAAATTTTCTGCTTCAGGACCTGGCATACCTCAAGTGCCTAGCCTGCATCAAGTAACTATGCATGTGGCGATATTTTGGGCTGGCGCAGCAAAAATCTTTGATAAATGTAGTCGTAATTATACTCTGTCCAACTCGTAATAGGCGAAAATGATTCTGTTTTTGTTACTGCACAAGTCTATAAAGTCCCAACTTACTCAGTGTACTAAGCACGCTTTGGTAGGTGCTGCCCCAACTGTGTATGCAATTTTATATCAATCAATGATGTTATGAATGTTAGACAAAGCATAGTAGCTGAAGTTCCAAAATATATCAATAAATTCATTTCTGTGTACATCTAACAGACGGCATGGCCCTGATGATGGTGGAGAAATTTACGATACTGTGGATGAAGAAGAGGATAGCATTTACGATGATCTTGTATCCTTAAGAAAAAAGCAAGACAAAAAAAATAAACAGAACAGCACCAGGCATGTTGAGCCGACACCGCAAGAAGTAGTAAGTACCGTAAAAGTGGAACAAGTTGAGGAACATAAATATGTGTTTTTTGCACTCTTATCTAGGGTGGAAAAAAAAGTGAAATGTTTATTTATAAGAGAGATTGCGATTTCCAAGCGTACTTATCAAACGCCCGTGCAATATATTCAAAATCCCATCACAGGAGAGTGATTTTGAATAGATTGCACGGGTGTTGGATACATACGTTTGGAAATCGCAATCTCTCTACTGTGTAAGTCTTATGTTGGAAAACTTAACTTAAAATTAACATTGGGAAACTTCAAAATTAATGAGGTTAAAAAACAAAGCTAAATTGTGACTTGGTCAAGCTAAAAATGAGTCATTTGTCGCAAATATTGATTTAAAAATATAGCCAATGATAGTATTCAACTTCCTTTGTATTTTCTTGTTCTAACCTGAACCATAATAAAATTACCATGTCTTTGGAACCATATGTACAATTCTGATAGAGGAACTAAAGCTCTGGAAATGGCTACGAAAAATGAAATGGAAAATCAAATTTTAATTTTGCCCAAAATGCAACCCATTTTGCTTGATCGCATCACATTTGTGAAATTTGATATAACAAGAAATTAAAAAAAAATAATGTTGTTTAATACTAGTTAAAAGATGTTAAAGGCAAGAAATTGAAGAATTATACATGCCATCAAATACTGGTGATTTCAAGAAATTTTGCCGCAATATCTATTAAATTCTAAAACTTAACAAAACCTTGAAATTTAATTCTTTGAAAACTAAGCGAAAGTGGGTAGTATGATAAGTTCTGACAAGCTTAGGCGGTTACAGACTGTAGGAAGCTAATAATATATTTCAATTCTCACCAAAGAGGTTACACTATCTTATTCTCTGGCGCAGTCAGTGATGTTAACACACTGGTAGCTTTTTTTTTTTTTTGCATGCACACTTAAAGGAGGATTTTGTGATCCTAGCATCCTCTTTTTATGACATTTTTCAGTAGATATCCACAAAAAAAACCTTATTTCCAAAATTTCAGTTGATTCCGATTTTGCGTTTATGAGTTATGCATGATTATGTGTATTACACTGCTCCATAGACAATGTGTTGTAATTTCGTTCTGGTGCACCAGAACGAAATTCAAATTTAGCGATATTTTTGCTAAACGAATTAATTTGTAAGAAATATTTGGTACATAAACATTATGTAGCCAGAGGTATCCAGTGGTGTAAAAATCTCAACTTTTTTTGGGAAAAGTGGGGGGATGAGGCTGTGGATCACGAAATGCCCCTTTAACCAATGTTGTTTAGTGTGTGCATGTATGTCAGCGCTTTGAGTGAACCCTCACAACCTGAAGTTGCATCCAGTAAATCGCATACTAGTAGTGATACCACTGACTGCACTAGATGAAATCATTTTAATAGAGTGGTGAAGCTGATATTAATAAACAAAACATTTTTCTTTATATTAAATGCTGCTTTATATTCTGGGAAATTATTTCGCAAGTGATAGCATTTTATCAGGAACAAACAAATTTCACACATTGAATGTCACCCTGGTTTGTTACAATTGCATTGAAAACAAAGCAAGCTGATTACACTGGCCAACAAAATTGAACTTTTTTTCTGGTGACTTGGATTTAAGAGTTGTTTTTAACTAATTTGGGGTCGCTGATTTCAAATATGGCATTAGTTTTTCCCTATCAGGTCAAGTTTTTTTCTATGACAAATGGTGAAATTTCATGAATTACTATTTAGAACACATATGTTTAATAAGCAAGGACAGGATGAGTTATACTTTTTGCCTTTGTCTTAAAAATATTGTACATTAAGTGGAATTGGACTGATAAATACAGCTTAATAGCAGACAGTCATGCCTTCCCATGATGCTTTGCACCACATAATGGAGCTCTGAAACACATGGAATCTTGTATATTTCTACATGATTTATAGTCATGCAGACGGAAATTTGTTCCATAAACATGCTAAGGCAAATCTTCTTGCCAAATTAGTGTACCTTTATATAGTTGATATTATTATGTCAATATTTATGCATTTACCTTTTGACTTTGAATTGGGTTCATGTGATTTAGTAACTTTATGGACCCGGGCAATACACCCTCTCATATAAGCGGGGTATACCATAGAGTGAAAATTTGACGTGATATGCAAAAACTAATGCTATATTTGAAATCAGCGACCCAAAATTACCTAAAAACAACTCTCAAACCAAAGTCACCAAAAACTGTGTTGGGCAGTGATTAGCATGTGTGACAATTTGGATAGTCACATTTTTTCCTTCCTTGAGCAATAAAGAAACAGCAGTTAGCATTCAACAATTTAATATTATTGGTAACATTTGCCGTGGCATGTATAGAGCAACTCAAATTGCCAGAGGCTGTTTTCAGATGTTTTTGAGTTGGTGTTTAAGAAAATACTCTCAGCAACCATCTTAAAATTTTATAATAATTATCAAACAAGACATAAAAATGCACAATGAATTTGCAAAAAGAAAAGCATATTTTGTAGCAGGGCTATTATTTGCAATGTAGATAGGTGTATTTTCCTTAGCGTTCTAGCAAACCAGGTGGGAACAGGGATAGTTCACAAAAGCAGAGGTAGATTTCTTCCATCAAGTGTTGTAGATGGCATATTTAAGGTTGGATGGACTTTATGATTTTGTGACCATTGCCAAAAGTAGTTGTTCATGGTTTGATTTAGCGGGACAATCAATTGGGCTATTCCATTTAAAATCAACATTCCCTCTGGAAGATTTTGGAAATATTTTCCACAGGGGAGTATGAATTTCAAATGGAATAAACACATTAGGCAGCTTCATTTGGATTTCACTCACCTCTGAAAAAGAATCGACCTGAATCTTCCATTGAGGGAGGGTGAGTTTCAAACCGAGCTGCTAATGTATTCATTCCATTTGAAATTCATACTCCCCCTGCAGAAGTTATTTCAAAATCTTCCACAGGGGGAGTGTGGATTTTAAATGGGGTAGCCCATTCTTTGGCATGTTGTAGTCATTACCATGCTAATGTTGAATCCTGTGATGTTGAAGCCTAAAATATTTCTATAAATCAAAAAAATCCTCTTGTTTTCCATGTTTATAACAGGGTAGTCTCTATCTCAGCCGGATTATGCTCCTTTGTCACTAAACAAACCCTCTGGTGATATGCTTGATATACCAATAATTGATTGGCAGAAATAGGCAATTGGCAGAAATAAGAACACAGAAGTAGAAATTGTATTAAAAAAGCGCAGACGATCATTTTAGTTTCAAACTTTACAGAAAATATGTGATCTTCTTAAATCTACGATAATTTTTGATGAAACAGAAACAATTTCACAAATTTCAGTATGCATACTACGCATGCGGTCCAGACACTTTTGGTTGGTTAGCATTTGGAAGTCTGCACTGGCAAGGTATGTCGTATGCTTGTGCATCAGCCCAGTTGATTGCAGATATTTAGGCCATTCAGAAAAGGCATACAGGTTGTCACCAGACAGTTTAGTGACAGGAGCTCAAGCCAGCTGGGACCGAGGCTAATAACAGGATTCAATGTTACATTGGTAACGTTTATGCCATCCCAAAGACTGATGCTTAAAAAATATGCATAAACCAGGCCATAGAAATATTGTGCTCATAATATTTTAGAATGCCTACATGTACAAACATTCGATGAGCAGTTATCTATCAGTGAAATATCATATGAAAAGTTCAGGTGCAAAGTGTGATGTTATCAATATCGTGCATGTGATTTTCATCCACCTCAAGAAAAAAACACCCATCCCCTTAATCTGATGATTTAAATGGGCACCCACAAGGTTTCGATTGGACAGTAGATGTCACCATTGTGTGGTCTTTTTAAAAATCCTTTTGGAGTCCAAGTATTTTACATGTTCAGTGGCGTATCAGGGTCTGATGTCTGTGGGAGCAAAGACAGAAATGTTACCGGGGCATTGTTTTGGTCCTGTGTGACTGTGATAATTGCGCACGAAGCACAGACATTTTTCAATTGTACACTATTTTAGCCCATTGTTATATCTTATAATAATTATCAAACAACAAAAATGCTTTAATAAAATAAAATACACAGCATATTTTGCTAATATTTGTAGCAATGCTGTAATGTGCAAATAGTGTATTTTCCTTAGCACTCTAGCAAACCAGGTAGGAACAGGGATAGTTCTCAATTGCAGAGGTAGAGTTCTTCTCCCATCAAGCCCAAGTGGTTTCGATAAGGTTGGATTGAATTCTTTTACCTTTTAACCATTGCCAAAAGTAGTCATTCATGATTTGATTCATGCTTAAACCAGGCCATAGAAATACTGTTGAAAATAACAATATTAACACAAAAATGCATAAAAGACAACATTTTGACGTATCACTGTTTGCATCTGAACTATTCATATAATATTGTCCAGTTTATTAGGGTGTTTAGAACATAATTCATGACTAAAAATGGATAGAATCTTGATATTCTTTTCTGTAATATTTTAAACTGGTGAAAAATTCTCATATATTGTTGTGATAATGCCGTATTGACGAATAGCATTCAACTATAAACCTTCTACATTATTTTGTCAACAGCGGGTGACATTAACAACTTTTCTACAGTGATAAGCCAAATTTGCTGTGGTCGCTTCTCACACTCGGCGAATCACATAAACCATTTCATGTGGTAGATATAATATTTTGCAGTTAACCTTTGACGAGCGCGTACAACCATGATGTTGCAAAGTCAGAGCTAACAACGCGTACGGCGCAAAGTTCATTAATAGATATCCACTTGGTGACTGCAGATCGCCTCAGCAGCCAATCAGACTAGTGCGTTTCAACACAGTAAATACGCAATGTACGCTTAAAATATGCTCTCATCAAAGGTTTACTGCAAAATATTAAAGGGACAGTTTATAGTCAACTGCTATTCGTCATTCTGCAAAAGTCGCAACAATATGTTTTCGGAGATTTCTATGCCCTGGCAAATCATTGTTGCTTCAACCATTACATAGGACAAAAAAGTCATCTCAAATTTGCATAAAAAAGGTCATCTAAAATTTGCATAAAAAAGATCATCTCAAATTTGCACAGAAAAGCTCATCTCAAATTTGCACAGAAAAGGTCATCTCAAATTTGAACAGAAAGGGCCATCTAAAATTTGCATAAAAAAGGTCATCTCAAATTCTTAAAAATGAAAATGAAGTAGGTTGTTGGTAAAGCAGATGTCGCTATGGAGACCTTGCATATGCTCTCCTATTCATACATATCATCCTAGAAAATGGTTTCTTTGTGATGTGGGTTTGCCGTGCTATAAACACCAACAAGTCATCTTACACATCAAATGCTTTTTTCAACTCGGTGAACAAAATGCATAAATTTCAATTTCGAGGTGTCCCAAGAATTTTTTTACCATTTGTTTGATTTTGTGTTCACCTTTGGTCAATCATTTAGCTTCAATCTGTGTTCTTTCATGATGGCAAGGCAGACAAGGCATGGGTAGACAGCGAGCAGACCTCTGTTCATCACCAATAATCAAACCAAATTGTCCAATTTGATCCAGACTTCATTTATTTGGACAAAAATTAATTAGAACTTTGTGGACATAATGGTGGAAATTGTCAAGAAATTCTGCAATCATTAAGCCTATAACCATTCATAAGGTTTTCACAACTTTCTAAATACAAAGTATACCTTAAGATTCTTCTGCAATTTTTCTATAGCATTGCATTTTGCTTGATAAACTGCCATACCTACAGTTGAATTCAAAAGTGCCATAAGTGCTTATCGTCGTTGGGCAGGAAAAACCTATGTGTCCTTGGCCCCTGAACATGTTTAAAGCAATACCTCTTATGTAACATGTTAGCAGTTTTGTTTTAAACATGTTCAGGGGCCACAAGAACATAGGAGGTTTTTTCTGCCCAACAACATTATGCACATATGACCTTCTTGCATTCAACAAATCCATACACCCCCTATGGAAGGTATACCCTTAATCTACCACACAGGGAGCTTGAATTTCAAATGGGTTACCTGAATGGGTTACTCCAATTGAAATATGCACTGCCTGGGTAGGAGATTAAGGTCGTGTCTTCCATAGGGATGTATGGATATTAACTGGAATAGCCCATTTTATTTCAAGTTTTGAATCCATGGAAGTTTTTTTCCAGCAGGGTTGGTGATTTTTTGATTAAAAAAAAATATATAAAAAAAATCGATTTATTTGATTTAAATCGGATTTTTTTAATTTAAATCGATTTTTTTAATTTTTTTAATTCCAAGAACTGCTATACACCATGATAAAGTCAAAAGAGACCAGTGGAATACTACACATATGCACAATCCTATCATGTATTTACAAAAAGTCAAAACACGTTTTCAGATGTGAAAATTTCACAGAAAAAATTTGGTAAAAATCATGGGAAAAAACCTGTTGAATTCTGCACCTTGAAAATGATTTTTTTAGTAATAGATAAAATTACATCATAGAGGTATTTAATTGTACCCAAAAGGTGTAGAAGCATTACAAATGAAGTAAAACAGTCAATTCAAGGAAGAAATTAACTTAAATTTATCAAAAATGGTAAAAATTGAACAAGTTGATTTAAATCAGTGATTTAAAAAAAAAAATCATTTGATTTCAATCGCGATTTAAATCGTGATTTAAATCAATTGATTTAAATCGCGCCAACCCTGTTTTCCAGTGCGTGGAAATCTTTGTTCTTTTACAAGGAAATGATATTTTATATAAACCAATTTTGTTTACACTCATTGTATTATGTTCTGATTTTACAGCCAAAAGAGAAAAAGAAGCGAGATTACTGCATCATGGAGATAGTAGAAACAGAAAAGAATTATGTAGAAGCCCTCAACTCAGTCATAAGTGTAAGTTAACTTTTCGCAATTTCTGATTTTATTTACCAACCACACTTGTATTACAGCCTATTCAAAACGCGGTCGGCAAATAAGCTCTTTCAGTATATAAGCAAAGTAGCAAGTTAGCGAATGCCTTTCTTACAGTATAATCATCTGCATAATCAGTCAAAATTTAAAATCTCTTAGCAATTTAATCTTAATCCTATTCAGTCCTACTGACTATGCTTACCATATCTCTGATTGGCACAATAAGATATAGCGTGCTTTGTAACCAATCAAAAGCGTTCTTAGAGGCCAATAACTTATATTTTACCATTTGCTAAAAGTTGTAAAGAACACCAAGATGGATTGTTGTGGAATACTGTATAGCGGGAAATGTCCGCGGGAGTTAATTTTCACTCTTTTCGCGGTCGAACAGGCAGCTGCAAATTTTAACCCTGCGAAAATATTTATTACACTATACAGTTTTATAAATCATGATTTCATTTGTTGTCCTTGCAGTTTTTTATCAGACCTTTGAGGACATTCCTCAGTGCCTCAGACAGAGAAAAGATCTTCATGAACATAGAGGTAAGAATACAATTGTGTCACTATCTGAATCTGATCCACCTGCCACCTTTGCAGCTTTGAATATCAGTTATAGTTGAAAACATTAGTGTTGGCTGATCCAGAATCGGTAGATTGGGGATCGGCTGATCTGGGACTGGATCAGTCTTGAACCTGATCAGGGAAAATCCCCTATGTTGCTGATCTTCACAGCCCTTGAAATGCTTCTCTTGCTGGAATTCAGATCATTAAATAGTTGGACAAATCACTTAAATACAATCTTTCTAATGCTGACCAACCTTCAAACACTCACGGTTGGATGAATTGTGCCACGTTTAGGTACAACTGACGGAGGTCGCACAATCCCATAAACACCCCGCTTGATGCGTATTACCAAGAAATGTTTAACTATAATGAAAGACAAAGATAAAGAGAATTTATTGCGTCTGACGTCATCTGTCAATCAAACTCGAGCACGGTTTGTTTACAAGTGTCGTGATGATGACTTGCTGAACGCGGATTTATAACCGGGCGCCTTATTGTTAATTTTGCACCTTTCGACATGCAAACCATCTCAAAAGTTAGGTCTTTATAGTAGGAAACTTTCTTAACCGAAGGCACCATGTCCACAGTGCCTAGAAAAGCTGCTTTTTGCCTTGTAAAAGTATGTAATTTTTCGCCATTTGCTGCTATTCCTTTTCTCCGATCAGCACCAGATAGATCGGTCTTCCTTTTGGCGCTGATTAACCTGTGTAAACCAATCAAGGATCGTAATTGACAGTGACATCAGACGCGATAAATTCTTTTTATCTCTGTCTTTAATTATAGTTTTCGTACTAACCCAATTCTTTCTATAGGAGCTACACATCCGCCACAAGGTGTTCTATAATGATTTGGACAATGCTGTGAATGCCAAGCCAGGTGCCGGCACTATTAGTGAAACATTCATCAAACACAAAGGACAGTTCATCATCTATGGGTTGTATTGCTCCAACCTTATACCAGCACAAGATCATATTGATGAAGTGTGTAAAGACCTGAATATCAAGAGGAAAATTGATGTGAGTAGCAAAAGAGAGTACTAGATTATGAGAGGCTCCACTGTGATCACAAAACTGAGGACAGTGTCAGAGCTGGACCTTGTGTAAGAGGCATAAATAAAAACATCTTTTCTCATCTTTTCTGGAAGCTCTAAATACGATTCTCTTTCATAGTTTGGTTAATTACTTTTTAGAAATAAAATATGTTACAGAGCTACCTATGGATTTGTTTTGACATTTTTGTCACCCATTATAGCCCCTAATTTTGACACTGGATTTGTGTTTGTGCATGGTGATTGACAGGTGCAGGGCGGGGCTAATTCTATATTGATGTTACAAAAATATATTAGGGCTCTATGGTCTCTTCATTACACGGCACATAGACGGCATATAGGCCTTCATGTTTTATTTAGCGGCCATTCCGTTACTCTTACAAATTGATGTACTCTAAATTGGTGGACAGTTTTTACAGTGGTGTGGGCCAGGTTTCATGGAACGGGTGGTTAGTTACTTTCTTATTTGCCCGTGCATATAGACAGCTTTTTTTGTGTGTTTGCTTTTTGCATGTCTGAAATTTTTTTCAAAGAGTTTTTCAGTGCCGAACAAATATTAGAGAAAATGAATCCAAGGGATTAGTTAAGAAGGTCCTATCTGCAATAGCTGCCCTATAGAATTTTCACAATTTCTGCATTCTGTATTGTACACATCTGACACCTGGCAGCTATTGCAAATGGGGCTTATTGCACTAATTCCTTATTATGTCTGCAATCAATCTCCTTAATAACAACATATAGTAGGTATTGTAATGACTGAGGTATGTTTGCTATTGGTGCATTCATTTTGCTAGGAATGCCAGCTGAAAGCCAATGAAGGACGCTTCAGACTACGGGACATGTTGAGTGTACCCATGCAGAGAATTCTCAAGTATCATCTTTTACTAAGGGTAAGTTGCTAGCACAGGTTTTCTGTTTGAAATATTTAGCTGAGCTGCTCCACCAGCAAGCATATAATAGGTACATAGTGGCTCATGCTTATTTAATAAAATGCCGAAACCAATTTGTTTTGTAAGTTGTAACGGATACAGTTGGTGGTGAACCAGAGTTTTTAAATTTGACAGCCTCACTTGCGTGAAAAATGAGTCTAGGGCCCCACAATTTCTATATGCATCTTTCTTTTATCCCCAATAACAGCATGTGTTGTTGCCAAAATAGCGCGAATTCAGATGGCGAAATTCATATTGATCTGGGGTTAAAATAGTCTGAAATAGAATTTTTTCGTGTGCTTTGCGCGCAAAATGCCCTACTAACATCGGAACAAAATATGTTAGTCCCCTTCTATATTATATGTAAACCAAAATTTGGCCACTGACTTGAGTGCACATGCCTTCGTCGGAACGTGAGTTCTGGGGTTCCAGATTTTGGCCTGGCCCAGGGTCCCATAAGGTAAATCTGCCCGTTCTGCTCCTTGTCCATGGGCCCCTGATGCTCTTGCTACACTCCTGCACGATCTGGTCTATGGGGGCCAAAGGAGGCATTGAGTTACTGTAATTATTACATTATACATACAATAGGCTATCATTTACTGAAAACACCAAAGGTCTAGCATACTTGGTTCAAAAGTTATGAAGTTTTTTGATGTCTATATTTTCTTATATATTTTACTGTTTTTTTACTCCATATTTGTACCTTTATCTCAGTTTCAAATTTGCCACCTTTGGCCCCCCATGGACCAGATCATGTCACATATGAAGTCATAGCAAACAGTTGGTCATCATTTGTTTTTCCCCCTGCAGTATGTGTGCACATCTGGTTTTGTTGAGGTCCCTTACTGTAACTTGTGCCAAATTAGATATAGAACAACAATGCTATACTGAAAAGTGAAGTAGTCATATTCTGTTCCCTTAAGCATATCGATAACAGTTCCCTACATCTCATTTATATATTGTAGTCATTTTTTCTACAGTAACGGTCACAATTGATAGCCCGAAGGGTCATTAGTCTAAAATCCCAGAAACTTGTTGGTTATAAACTCTAATCCTTACCCTTACTTACCTACCCTACCCCAAAACTTTACCCCAACCCGAACCTAAGCCCTAATCCTAACCCCAACTTTAACCCTAAACATAATCCCGACTCTAATCCTAACTCTGACCCTAACCCTAATACTCGAATGCTAACCCTAACCTAAAATGCCCTAAACCCTAGGCCTAACTTTAACCCTAAACATAACCCTGGCTCTAATCCTAACTCTGACCCTAACCCTAATACTCGAATGCTAACCCTAACCTAAAATGCCCTAAACCCTAGGCCTAACTTTAACCCTAAACATAACCCTGGCTCTAATCCTAACTCCGACCCTAACCCTAGCCTCACTCTATCCCTAACATTAATGCTAACCCTACCCCTAACATTTTCCCTAACCTTAATCCTAACCTAAAATGCCTTAAAACCCTAACTTTAACCATTTTTCTCCAATGAATGACCCTTCAGACTAATGGGCTGTTCCTATAGACGAATCCAAATCCACGCATTCCTACACCTGACTAGCAGCCTTTAGTTGGGTAGCCGTCGGCTACAATGCACCCAAAATGTGAAATGATTCGGCCTTGGCGGAAATTTTAAACTGCATTCCATCACCCGTTTTACACCTTCAAGCGAAAACACAGGTAGACAAAAGAATGATTAAAGTTTACAACACAATAGTCCCTATAGTTCCCTGCGGCAAAACACACAGCTTCTACATGGTCTATTCGCTGTTAAAGTGACATAATAATCGGATTAACTACACCATATCAAACGCTACAAATGGATGTACTTGCAAACAAAAGGACTATGTATGAATAGATGCGACGGGATTACCTGCAGAATTATCTCTATTGTATATATTATTCTATTAACCCTCCTCGTCCTTGCATCTTCTCTAGGTGTTAGGCGTCTTTTACTTACGCAATCTGGCCGACCATGACTTAGCTCGTTGGATTCGTCTATAGCAGAACCATGATCTTCTAAAAATGACCCTGAATTGATGATCTGCTGCAATATTATCATGTTTGTTTGTTTTTCCTGTAGGAATTAATAAAACACACAGAGAAGACACATCCAGAGAAAGAGCAATTAAACAAAGCTTTGGAGGCTATGCAAGTAAGTAATTATTAAACATGCACCTGTATGCTCACATACACACCCACACTTATGTATGTTTCAGGGTATAAATGCAAGACTATGCAAGTGCAGACTCAAACTTTGTACCCAGCAAAACAAAAATATTTCTTAAAATGTTATAAAAGCCATAAACCATCAGAGCCATAACATCCGGCTGAGGACGCAGTTGGTACTGTGAAAGCGCTCCCGGTAAGCGATCAAATTTTAAGTAGTGTTGAAGTCAAAAAATTCTTCTAATTGTTATAAATGTGTTGCAAAAACGTTTCGGTTGTATAATTTGAATTAATAACGTTTAAATGTCAGGTTTTATAAAGGGCATGTAAACATGAAAGTTTTATATGAAAAACACTACAACTATATACATTTTAAATATGTTGTCAAAAAGTTATTGTAAAATATTTTTGGTAAACATTTTTGCAACATACTAGTATTTGGTCAACTCTGAAATAACATGGTGGAATGTTTTAATCATGTTTTCAACAATGTCTTTTGAATGTTATTAAAACATTTTATACCCTTAATATAACCAGACATTTAAACTTTTTCTGCTAAAGAACATGTCATAGACACATCTACTGTGGACCTGTATGGTACATACTACCAATGGGAGATGTGGGCTTAAAAGCATTAGGGTGTTTTTTAATATTTTTCATCCTGATGTGGCAGTAACGTCTCACACGCGCATCTATGCGGTGTCTTTAAGCATGTGCGTGCGTATGCCAGCACTTTGAGCATCCACTAGCTACAAGGAAGCTGTGCCTAATGAAATGCGCAATGACATCAATGCCACAGCAAGGTAATGGTATAGTCTGTAGAGATGGATGGTCCAAATTAAATGTGGGTTCTCACTACTTCCACACACATAGTTTCTGACATCTGCCTCAGGTGTAAGCAAGTGGTCAGTTCTATTAATGAAGCCCTGATTTTAATATCATGTTGTATGTTAACAGGATATATCATTGTTTGTAAATGAGGTGAAGAGAGATCATGAACATATGCAAACCAACCAGCAAATCCAAGCCAGGTAGGTGTGATTTAGGGATTCAATTGTATTTCACTGTTGTGCATCACCGTTTAACAACTTGCGTCCAGCACATCTACATGGTTTGCTTCACTTGGGCAGGTAAAACTGTCCTCGCTTGAGAACCCCATTGGAAATAAGTTTACACATTTGCAGCTAGACTTTATGGGTTATCCAGGCATTTCGGCTTTTTGGTGTCTTTGCTTGTATCCATGTATTTCATATATGCTAAATTTGTGATAATTTGTGATTGATTATATTTATTGTTCTTGTCGATTTTGCCGAATAAATATGAATGAATGAACGAATGAATGAACCAACAGTGAAAAATGTTTGAATCCCTTTCAACAACGAAAACAAGCAAAAGATCATGTAATTCACATGATTATTTCAAGAGGAATATCAGGTAGTCATTGCCACTCAACATGACAAGAAGATTGATGATCTCTCTGTTGATATCAGCAATAAAACTACAGAATAAAACAGCAATGTTTAGCTGCTCCCTCCAAAACAAGGAATTTAACATGTAAGCGTGTACATGCACACAAGTCCCTGGCATGACAAATTTTACTTGTGGTTTTGTGATTTCAAATGTATTGCTATGGTATTAATTTATGAATTTGCCATACTTCAGAGTTGAGTAAACTGATACAACTACTGTAAAGTGTAAATATTAGTTAACTGTGCAACCAAATGTATGTTAGGTATATAAGGATTTCAGCAATAGCATACTTGGTTAAGGGGGTACTACACCCCTGTGGTAAATTTGTGACTATTTTTGCATTTTTCTCAAAAAATAATAACACACTGGTAACAAAAGTTATGCATATTATTGGGGCAAGGATCCCAATTACTACACTGAAATTTCAGTGACTCAAGACAAGCGGTTCAGTATATATGATCGGAAATGAGGTACATCCTAGCGGTACCTAATTTTTTTATCATAAATAACGAACCACTTGTCTTGGGTCACTGAAATTCCAGTGTAGTAATTGGATTCCTTGCCCCTATAATATACATAACTTTTGTTACCACTGTGTTATTAATTTTTGAGAAAAATGCAAAAGTAGTCACAAATTTACCACAGGGTTGTAGTACCCCCTTAACGTTAGAACATGTAAGTCTTGCACCTGATCATGTCGCTGACGGTCAGGGAGCCTGTGAAGTCTGTCGTGAATTCATGTGTTTGTTGCCTTTTGTGAGACAGACAAGCTTCGCAGGGGTGCTCTTCACTGAAGCGTTCGAGACGTATCAGTTTCTCAGGCAGTCCTGTTGCAACAATCTACTCAGTCTTGTAAGGCATGCGTAAGCTTTTGCGGGCTTTTCATATCGACGCGGTCTTTAATGAGATGTAGTACCCCCCTTAAATGACAAAATGATGATGATAATATAAACTCAATTTTCAAAGTTGCCTCCTTTCGGTGTGATCAGATCAGACCACATAGTTTATTTGATTCATTTGTGTCTTGTGTGCTTTCTTTCTTCCATTACCAGTCTGACAAACTATTCAGGGTTAGAGCTCATTGAGTATGGGAGACCACAGATAGACGGAGAACTTAAACTCAAAATCAACATTGCAAGGACAAAAAGGTGAGTGTCAATGATTAGTAACAAAAGTTGTATCTCAGTTTTATGAAGGGTCTTCAAAATATTACAAAGATAGTGTTTTACTGATTACACAGGGAACATGAAGAAATGTATAGGGACCTAGGAAAATGACAAAGATGCCGCTTTGCGTTTTTACAAATTTGAGCATGCTGCAGTGTGTGGCATTAGAAGAGCATTATTATCTCCTCATATAGGCCAATAAATCATGATGAAATGGAAAGAAGCTTGCTTATTCTGGCACCCTGTATGCTGAAAGTACAGTGTTTGGGTTGGGTTAGATGTCACATGGAAACTTGTAAGGCAGGGAAGAAAATATTTCATGTCGAAAGTTGATTATATGGTCATTTCAGCGCACAAACTGTGCATTGCAACTAGTATGTTGGGAGAGCAACATTCAAGGCAGATGTACATAATTGAAACATTGAAAACTGCTATTTCCTTTTATATACTTCATTAATATATTCTTGTTCATTGATTGGTTAAAAGTGGATCACATGACCAAAAATAGTTCTACTATCAGTACTCCTATCCGTAAATAGTACCTCTAAGCCGTAAATAGTATTTTCAATGTCCCGGATGAGCCGTAAATAGTACCTCCAAGCCGTAAATAGTACCTTTGACCATGCCATCCGCGTGCGCGCATTCGATGCGACGGAACAGTTCACGCACGCGAAACTGCCATAGCGTGACTTTGCGCTGCTGTAATTGGTTAGTCCGATTTTAGCCTATTCGATTTTTTTAAAGGGCAAAATATAGGCTAGGGTGTCGTGCTGTTCACTCAGGATAGAAGCTGGGGAGTCAAAACGTCAAATAATTTTCTTTTAACCAATCAATGAACAAAGAACATATTAATGAAGTATATAAAACAAATATATACTGCCTTTATTCGAAGTTCTGGTTAAAACTATGGTCCCTCGTTCAGATCAATTAATACTATTTTCCTTGGGCTGCGCCCTCAGGAAAATAGTACTATTGATCTCACCTCGGGCCCATAGTTTTAACCAGAACCTCTCATGGCAGTATATATTTGTATAATATTAAGGATCAGTTTGCCTCAGTCCTTAGCTCAGTTAGTAGAACATCAAACCAATAGACCCTGGTCCTGGGTTCATATCCTGGATCAGAGATGCCAGTTTACAGGGCAATTTCTGATTTCATTAAATTTTTTGTTCAATTTGCAAAAGTAAGTTTTTCCCCACTTTAGGATTATTTGACATCACTGGCATTTCTATTCTAGATGTCTAGTGTATTATTTCTTCAGGCTACTAGTAATGTTTCATTGTGAGGAATTTAAGAATCTGGTTATAAATTGGAATATATTGCTTACTATACCCTTCATTATTTGACAGATTTAGTTTTCCCGTACTAGAGATGTAAGTATGGCAGGTGGATATTTGTGATGCATTTTTTCCTTCCCTATTATTGGCTATAGAGGGCAAGATTGTGATCTTAGTGAAGTTTAAGTAATATCTCAAAGCTGAAAATATCCTCATCATGAAAGTGAACAAGGAAAGTAGACAAAGTGGTACGAAAAGAGAGCAGCATGATACAGTGGTCAAGTGGTCTGCAACTCTGGTGCAAACAGGTCTTGAGTGTGATCCCTGTTGAGCCAAAGATCATTAATAATTATCTGCTTTCCATTGCTGCATTTGAATTGTGAGGCAGATGCAAGCCAGTTCCGATCAGGGTAACGTGTGGCTGTCAGTACATGCTGCCTTGCGTATAATGGGAGAACAGTGTCTGAACAGTGAATGATGCATTCAGGTTGAAGAAAAGGAAAAAAGAAGAAGAAAATTTATTTGAAGATGAGTATATTATCAGCTTTGCGGAAAGTGAAACTGCACAACCATGAATGCACCAAAAAAAAATCTATTGATATTTTGTACTATACCTGTTAGTATGGAAAAACACGTAATGTATTTGTATGGAGAGTTCCGGTGCAACATGCAATAGCTGCCTTATGTATTTATTAACCAATATTGTTATCGATAGTTTTTATTTTATGGTTAGTGTGCGTATTGCCTTTTTTTGAATGGGCATGAGCTTTCAGTGCTATATTCATTGTATTTAGTGCATCACCCATTATATAAAAATATCTTTCTGCATAAAATAGGAATATTAATACAGCAAAATATACACGGCAGCCTTTTGAGTACATTATATTTTGTTTCCGAACTCTTCATATGTTTCACTTTATTGTTCAGTAAGCATGGATGCATTACAATGTATTTCCTACCTTCCTAAATCACTGATTTCCTTTTCCCTTCTTTTCATGCAATGTGGAATTATGGTGTTGATTGTCAAAAGTGCTTGTCAAAAGTGCAGTTTGAAAAGTGATATAGAACAAAGTGTTTCTAGACTCTTTAGATATTATTTCATGGCTATGACCTTTTTTTTGAAAGTCAAACTTCTTAGTTTTGTTAAATCTTTAAGTAATACTTAGATAGAATGTACTGTTTTACCCTTCACAAAGCATATTTTGCTCTATTGTTGAAACTGCTTGGAATATTACAGTTAGTAACAAGTCAATTTATAGCATAATTGCAAGATATGTGCTGTTATCCTTGTGTAGTGTGTCAGTCTCTATCAGAACTTGGGAAATGAAGTATGTCTAGTGGCATCTTCATTTATGGTTTATAATTCACAATTTGTCTGGTTTGTAAGCTTTATTTATCTCAATATTTGAGTGCAAACACTGCTAGGTCATGCTCCACTGTGACCCACCTTTTAATCACCAAAGTGCTCAATTGTCTTTGTATAATAAAGAGATGGATGAACCTCAGAGCTGTATGCGTATTGCAAAGGAGATGTATTAACCTACTTGTACCAGGGTTGCCAAAAGATTTCGCCTGAATCATGGGTCAAATAATCGAAAAAGTCGCCTAATTTTTCTCTTTACCATTGGTTTCTATGGGACATGAAACTATCGGAAATCGCGGGAGCCAATGTTGAAAAGTCGCCCAAATTTTTTCTTAACCATTGGTTTCTATGAGACAGGAAATTGTCAAAAGTCGCGGGGAAAATCTTCAAAAGTCGCCCAATTGGGCTACTAAATTGAGGGTTTGGCAACCCTGGCTTCTACTGACAGGGATTATTACAGACTTATGGTATGCATGCATTATGTGGTAAAAGTATCAAGTTTGTGTGGCAAAGGTGTTTTGGAAACTCATGCAAATGCTGCAATAGCATGAATCCCCTCTATGCACTGAATAATTGCATAGCCGTGTATGTGTATGATTTTAAAGATCAAGCACTTTTATTGTTTATTGTCTCAAATTTAATAATTTGCTATCAGTCAATGTTATTTTATTTTGTATTATAGATAAAGATGATGATGTTTTGCACACTTATCTCTCAAAATTCAGTTTGTTTTCAGTGTGTCACATAATGAACAATGTGGCTTATAATCATTTGCAGTAAACCTTTGACAAGCATGTGATTTTAAGCATACATCGCGTATTTACTGCGTTGGATGCACTTGTCTCCAATTGGCTGCTGAGGCAATCTGCTGTTGCCGAGTAGAAATTTATGAATGAACTGCGCTGTACGCATTGTTAGCTCCGATTTTGCAACATCACAGTAGTTGCGGTCGTCAAAGGTTTACTGCAAAATATTATACCACATGTTTTCTGCTCAAAAGTGGCTATTATTTACACTTTTTAATTTTGGGCAATTTAAATGGACTGTATCACGGTAATCATTTGCGTTTGTTTTTATTTGTTAATTCTTCATACAGCGCCAATAATCCTCAGCTAAAGCAGTGTTTCTTGTTTGACAAGGTCATGCTGGTGTGCAACAGAAGTAACAGGGTAAGTAGCAACAACGTTAATTGATAGTAATTGATTATCATAAATTTAGTTTGTTGAATAAGTTCATCAGGTTTGTTGATTAAATAAACGAAATGACATTTTGTTTGACAAAACTAAGTAAATTTTTGATCACTATAATATTTTGCCCTACACATTGGAGGACTTCCATCAGGTATGACTGATATGGTCATCTGATCCACTTTTCCAGCAGGTGGTGGTCGCCGTGCATTCTCTAAATTCAGTAAATTTCATCGTCAACCGTGTAATTGAATGGGATTATTTTATTTTAAAATTTGAAATTTTAAAACGCTTGAAATATCACAAACAAATAGGGCTATTTTAATAAATAATATAAATACAAGCTAAAACCATTGGGGTTCGATAATGAACCCCACAAAACTAACGAGTATATGGAAAATGCCATACGGCCGAGCGGTTTCACAAGTTGCCGGCTCGATCATGCCATTTGCCGCCTGTTTTCCAGGAAACTGGTTTCCAGTATTGCTTAGTCTGTTTTCCAGTCTTTAAAAGAGGATCGTATATGTGGCGCATTTCCTATGTGACATATTTCCTAAGTCACATATATTATCCGGTTTTAAAGACTGGAAAATAGACAAAGCATGCAATACCGAAAACCAGTTTTCTGGAAAAGTGGAGATGACCATATCAATCATACCTGATAAAGTCCTCCGATGTGAATGACGAAATATTGTAGTGAGTAAAAATTCACTTGGTTTTGTCAAGCAAAATGTCATTTTGTTTATAAATTTAGTTGATAAAAATAAGGTAGGCCTATATCTTAGGACTGTTTATACTCTCATCTTAAACCAAGCATAAATGACCTTCTTTCTTAGCAAACACAGCACAAAAAGGCAGTCTACACTTCTATGAATGATCATAATTTTTGATACGATTGATTAAACGAAGTAAAATTGATAGAAACATGTGAAGAATTTGTTTAGCTGCAGGTTGATAGGTCCCATGTGTCAAAATAATTCAAAATCTTATCCAGGTGTCAAATTGCTAGGCCTTGAATGTTGCACTCGGCTGAACTTACACTTTAGTGAGTGACGGTCAGTGTAACTCATCAATTCCGCACCAAATACAGGCTTTTCAAATTGTAGAACATTGTGCTTGACCAATACCCATTAAAGTATATCCTTTTACACAGTAAGAGATGTTACATCTTTTCAAATTGCACCAGTGCTTGTGAAATCAATCTAAACTGAGCTCAAAAAGAAACTTATAATTTTTTACAACTTGTGAATCACAGGTCATATCTTAAAATACTGTCAATCAAAATGAACCAAAATTACAAACAGGATTACCTTAATACTCTACTCAAAACACATGTCAGTAACCAAGCAGTTGTCCAACTGACACAACAGCAAAATGCACTGTCATGGGACAGCTTCCTGGACTTCCTTCACTTTCACAGCCCAACATTTGGCACCCAGGACAAAAAATCTGTGAGAATGCACACAAGATCCTTGCACAGATGATGCTGCTTTCTGCTTTTCATACACTTTTTTCATGAAACAGGGCTGGGCTGTGTGTGAATGTGGTCCAGGAAGCTGTCCTACGTCAGTGCATTTTGCTGTTGTGTCAGTAGGATAACTGCTTGGTTACTGACATGTGTTAAGAGTAGAGTATTGAAGTAAATCTGTGTGTAATTTTGGTTCAATTTGATGGACAGGATTTCAAGATATGACCTTGTGAAAAATTATAAGTTTCTTTTTGAGCTCAGTTTACTTTAAAAGTGGACATTTTACACTTCATTTATTTTCGCGCTTCTCACGTTCCAAGCTGCTACCGCAAAAATAACAACGCATGAATTTATTCCTTTTGTGTATAGGTCAATGTAAGGAAACTTAGAATCATGAGTTTAAAACCAAGGAAACAGTTGCAAATTGGCAAAGCGCGAACAATTAATCACGTGAAAATTTCCACTTTTACAGTGTTTTGGAAGATTTTGAATTCATTGACGCAAGTGAGGTATCAAACTGTAGCATATGAAATTAAGAAATTACAACCCCTCAAAGAAGTTTGGACTTTCTTTTTGTGTTATGTTTAATGTAATTGTAGTAGAAAATACATGGACTTAGATGGATGGTATCTTAGTTGTCTTATAGATCTAAAATAGAATTATGTTACGCAGCCTATATATTTTGACTCCTGTAGTATCCAGCCATATTTTTCACTTATAGTACATAAATATTTACTTGAAATAGTTTTCATTCTCACTTTTGTATTTAAAATTGAAACTTTGGCTAACAATGTATACTTTGTGTGGGAATGTGGTCAGCTTATAGCTTTTGCACTGTCTGGAAAAATCACACACTGCACCTATATAGTGACTAACTTGATATACTTTATAAAATCTTACTCATGGTGTCTGTTTGTTTAGGCCTCAAAGAACTATTTTGATTGGTTACAAAGAGTGGTATACAATGAATTGAGCCAATCAGAGGTGAAGTAAGAATTGGCAGGAGAGCCGAGAGCGAGAGATTTGAAAGCTATTTTTTGATTGGTTACTCAGATGATTATATCATGTAATTGACCAATCAGGGGCACTGTAATAAAGACGGTTGTACCCAGAGAGAGAAATCAAAGCCTTGACTGATTTTAACCTTTGCACAAGTTTACAGTTCAGTTTTTAATCCGTTTCTCATGGGTTATTGATTAGACCCGAAAGTGAAATACTTAAAATAAGTGGGTAAATACAAATAAAAAGGGAAGGAAAAATACTGAAAAATGCCAAGAAGGTGATAAATAAACAGACAACATTTGTCAATATCCATTGTATTTATAAGCTTAGCAATTATTTCACCAGTATAGCCACAAACACTACAATATATTATATATATATACATGTTGTCTTTCATTATATAACTTTTTTCAACTTCTCTCAATTAATCTGTTGATATGAATGAATGATTTGTATATCATGATTTTTTCCTCCCTTTCCCTCTTTTTTTTTTTCGTGGTATCTCTGCTCATGTGTTTCTTCTTTATAGATGGTTTTTGATCATTGGGTATGTACATGTGTTTGACACCAGTAGTTGATTTGTCATAGTTGAATGTATCACAAAATACTGCCAAGATTCCAAAGTTTATGTCTTCGTTTATTCAACCTGAATAATTGGAGGTTAACCCCATGAGAACTACCTGCTGATTGGCCAAAATGAATATTGTGTCCAATTTTGAACCTATCAAGGAGGGTATTAATAAGATCATCTGCAAATACAAGTTTGACCATGAATAGTTTAAAGCCTAGTCATAATTGGCAATTGAAATGAGCATTTCAAGTTAACAACCAATCAGAAATGCTGTTATATGACCAGTAGTGTCCGGGGGGTTAAGGCCAATTGTATTTGGAATGAGTTGAGAAGTTGAAAACAACACATTATCACTCCTTAAACTTTGCTTTCTACCACTAATCATCCCTGAAAACTGTAGGAGCCTAAATTGTATTGTCAGTGCTTTTAAAGAAGAGAGGTAACAGTGAGTTTATTACAACCTATGGTTCCCATTAGTATTAGATATGGGGTATCACTATCATGTTATATAGGTCAAAGGTTACGACCTTTGGCATTGTCATTGCCCGCGTTGAAGTATCTGTACATATTTTTACTTATGATACTATAGGGGTAACCAACCAATGGATCCGGGGTCGGCAATTTCCATTGTGGCCCGGGAAGCCTCGTCTGACAGAAGTCAGGATGATTGCTACTTGTTACATAACAAAATAATAAATTCAATTCATGTCCCAAAAAATTGAATCAGTCCTTGTCTCATTTGGTTCCTTGGGAACCATCTAAAATACAATTTAAATTTTCTCTGGGTTGTTCTGCTCGCTGATAGTATTTCTATAATTTTAAACTTAATCATACATGTTATGGTGTGTGCTGGAAGAAAGTATCTCCAAAGATACTTCAAACCTAACAATTACTCTACTCCAGCCAAAATGATCCAAAATGGTTTGCCATCCCTGCTCCATGACCTTTGAATTGTGTCAGGATCTGCTATTTGATTTTCTTTTCTATCTGTTTCTTTTTGTTAACTAAAGGCTATTATGCTTTCATACTGTGCTAATGACCTAGTTTTCATTATGTGACTATTAAAAAAAGCTGCAATTAATAGTCTATTCCTGTTGAAATCCATACACCCCTATGGAAAACGTTACCTTAATCTTCCACACAGAGAGTGTGAATTTCAAATGGGCTTACCTGAATGGGTGACTCTAATTGAAATCACACATCCTGTGTGGGAGATTATAAGGCCATGTCTTCCATATGGTATATGAGTTTTAACTAGAATAGCTAATGTAATTTTCATAAACAGGCAATTTACTCACTTCTATTAGCATTTACTAGTTAGACTACATTTTTATTTTGACTAATAAAGTGATCACAAATGCTGCTGCTAACAACAACAAAAAGTTCATATTTCTTATGCATCTTATGCATATTTCTTTCCTAACACTGTTATTTGTTTGCTGTTCTTTCTTTCGTTGCTTTCTACTAACAATTACCTGTTTTTGTTTTAGTACACTGTCATTTTTGTTGTCAAGTAGAACGCTTAAAAATACTAAAAGTAATACACTTAAGGATAAAGGAGGTGTTCCGTTTGGCAGCCTCTTCCCGCCGTCTCTTTACCCCTCAAAATACAGATTATGGTATCGGGTGAAAGCTCATATTTTTCTCATCCCATGCAACATATGCCACCCAAGATGGCATCATGAACAAAAAAGTTCTTATGGGCTACTTAAAAAACAAATTGCATTCAAACCGCTGGACTGAATGTTTGGTTGAAGGAAGTAAAGATCATGTGTTAAAATCAGACCACCCACCTTCAAACATGACCAGCTACGATTTGTCAATCATTTTTTCAACCTATGTTGCAGAGTGGAGTAGCTCATGACTAAAAACACATTTTGGTTCGTATGCAAGTCTACTGAGCGTCTGTCTTGCTGTAATTTTTTTGTTACTGCTTGAAAGTTACAAATGTTCTAACTTTGGTTTTGTAGGTAACATTACAGAGCATCACTGTCCCGAAGAACCTTAACAACTCAACTGATTGGCAAAAAGTATGTTAGTAATGATGTTGCATCGTGCACGACTGCATGAATACATTTGCATTGACACTCACATACATACAGCTAAATACCAAACATTTGACAAATCTGTGACTTGAACGGTTGTAAAATGTATGGCATAGGCAACTGTGTATACAAACGCATGCTTGCAAAAATATGCACAAACACTCACATACACACCCCCTCTCTCACCCACACCCACATGTGTACACACAATCTTCAGCTAAAGCATATTTGCATACAGAGTATGCTATATTGAGAGTATGGTGACCTTACAATTAAGGCATTTGACTCATGATCACAAGGTTGTGTCACACAAGTCTTGTCAGGGTCAACATGTTATGTCATTGGGCTAGACACATTATCTTGCTTGTCCCACTCTACCCAGGTGTAAATGGGGAGCTCTTAGTATTAGCCATACCAGTGCAGTTGCTGTTGATAGCCACATAATGTGATATCCCAATAGCAGCAGAATAAATAAGCACATTGAACAAATTGAAAAGGCACTATATAATAAAAATGCTGCCATTTTAACATAACATGTAGAACAAAAATCATGAGCATGCTGACATTTTCTACATAGAAGTCAAAGAACCTGTGCATGTATAGTATGCATGAATACATTGCCTACACACAAACATGCATGACTTATTACAGCAAGGGGCTATTCCAGTTGCAATCCATACACCCACTATGGAAGGCATGACTTAATCTCCTACACAGGGAGTGTGAATTTCAAATGGAGTCGCCCATTCAGGTAATCCCATTTGAAAATATGCACACATCTGTGTCGGGAGATTAAGGTCATGTCTTCCATAGGGGGTGTATGAATTTCAAGTGGAATAGCCCAATTTTGGCATGGAGCTTGAACTGAAACTTGGTAAATTGCACATCTAGGGTGATATGAAATAATTTGTGCATCTTGATGTATGCTTTCACCTTTCAGGAGACCTGTTTGTTGAACACTTACAAACATTAAAAACTTGTCAATTCGCCACTGTTCATAATAGTAAAAAAAAAGATTAACAGTGCACTACACACACAGGAATAAATCCACAAACCTCAGGCCCATCATCATCATCATCCTTCAGCTGCAGAGCAGGCGACTACAAGTTCCCTCCAGTTATATCAGTCTTGAGCCATTGCTGATAGTTGACCTTGACTCAGCATGCTGTCCATATCCCCCAAAAGACACTGGATGTATTTCCAGAACAAAGTTCTTTGCCATCTGAGTTTCCTCTTGCCATGAGTTGGGACAGGCCCAAGACACACCATACAAACAATTTACCTGGGAACCAAGGGAGAACATTGGTCACCCCAGGTTAAATAAGAAATAAATAAATAAATTAAGCAGCAATCAGGGACTTGGAAGCAAAGAAGCACACACCCTATTCAAACCACAATAAACAATCCCAGCCAGGATCAGCTCCCCAATTTGTTGTATGGGTAACTGGGACAATTAAGCAGGTAGTTCATTGCCCAAGTGAATTGCAATTTAGCTCATTTATTCCATGAGAACAAACAGAGTCTGCGACAGGGCTTGAACTCGCACCGCTACACATCGATGCACCGGAGTCCTAACACCTTACCAATTATGCTAACTTGACTGCTTTATAATATAATAGTAGATGTCATAATCAGGTCACTTCCTCCAATGAGTGCAATCTTGACACATGTCTTGTGCTTTGATTGTGTATAGACCACTTGACATGTGACGTCATTGCCTGGAAGTATAGCGTGCAAATTATGACAACTTCCATTGTTCTTTGCCTTGCAGTGTGTGTACGCATAAATTTGCTCAGGGCACATGCATTCAGAGATGGATTGGGACATTGTGTGATTTATACCCTACTCCTTTTGAGCTAGATACATTGGTATAGCTCTCTGTACATGGGATTGACTGCTTATCATTCCCTTTAAGGGACAGAGTACTCTCATGATTCATTTGCCCAAAGTCTGAATTTAATGTGTAGATGACGCCATAAATCCTATATCACATACATCTGAACTGCATATGGAATACCTTGCATGGTTATATTAAGATATTACACCATCAAATACCAGTTTTATAGAGTTGTGTACAAAATGTATGTTACAGAACATCAGAGTGAGGGCTATAATGGCTGAAAAAAAAAAAATCTTTTTTTTCTTTCTTTCTTTCTTTCTTTTTTTTTTTTTTTTTGGCAGCTGGACCTCAAAGTCCATGATGTCTCCGGGCTTATGTAATTTGCATGCAAAATCCTGCTAGTCTTTCCCAACAGAAAACAGTAGCAAAGGGAGGTCCTGAATATGATTAAAAATTACTAAATGACTCATAATTCAGCATGAACCATGCATTAGGATATGCTACCCCTTCTTCAACTTCATATTTTTTTAAATGCTGTGTTTCATGGGTTGGCAATATCAAGTACAGAAAAAAATGAAAATTTTAAATAATAGAAATAATGTTTGATATGAAATTAATTGCGAACTGGCAGTATTGTGTGATACATTTGTTTTCTAACCCATATTCATCAGACTTGTGTTAGCTTTGCATGACACTTATTTTCCAGTGCCTGTACATAGATTTATGTCACGGAAGTAGTCTCATCAACTCTCTTCACGTTCATACTAAACGCAGAATCTTTTTAATTCCTAAAAATAAAATAGTCACATTTTTTATTTGTCATAATAATTGTTTTTATATTGTTAATAGACTCGAGTTGTTCAATTATGTTTTTCATTTACTGTGGTGTGAATTGTACTTTAAGATAGGATCCTCCATGTAGGATTACATAATGGGGCATGCAATATCCATGGGAGAGTTCTGCATCAATGTATACTTCCATGGCCTGCAATGCATCAAAACAGGTGTATCATGATACTACTGCAGGGTGAATGTGTACAAGCAACATCCTTCCAGTGACACCCTTAGTCTTAGTTTATAGTCTTTGATCAGTGCTCATATAAGGACTAGATTTATTTTATAAAATTATATATTAGTATTTGGTCAATGTCAAGCTGTGAATTATGAGGTAGTCTTTGGCCAGTTACTGTAGTTATTGTAGTCTCTGGCCAGTATGCACACAAAGACAAGCTTTAGTTTTGAATTATGAGTTAGTCTTTGGCTAGTGTTCGCACAAAGACTAGCTTTAGTTTTGAATTATGAGTTAGTCTTTGGCTAGTGTTCGCACAAACACTAGTTTTAGTTTTGAATTATGAGTTAGCCTTTGGCCAGTGTTCTTACAAGGACTAGTTTTAGTTTGAATTATGAGTTAGTCTTTGACCAGTGTTCGCACAAAGACTAGCTTTAGTTTTGAATATGTGTTAATATTTGGTCAGTATTCACCAAAGGAGTCATTTTAATTTTGAATAAGTGTGTTAGTTTTTGTCCAGTATTCAAAGAAGAACTAGTTTTAGTCTGAATAGTGAGGTGATCTTTGTCCAAGGATTGGGAATTAGAGGAATTCAAACCCTTCTTTAATTGTTACAAGTTGCACAAAGTTCTCTTGTGTGCATATCAGGAATTAACTGCCGTTGATGACAATTTGTTGCATGATTATGTTTTTGTGTCATTCAAATTAATATTTGATATACTAACTATGCGTTTGTCATGTCTGTTTTTTTTAATACTACTTTGTGCAAAAATGTTCAATCTAACTCTCACCACCAGTAACTTTTCTTTCTCTATTTTCTCTCTTACAAGTTACTCTATGTGTCATGTACTAATGTGTCATTCTTCAACATAATTACAGCTATCCATCTTTACTCATTGACTAAATGTAGTTTTTTAGACAAGGTATTCCACCCATGAGCTGCACTTTATTCTGTGATCACGCTTTATTCCCAAAATAATCACAGTGTATGGCAGGAGTGACATGCCAGATTCTAAAACTGCCCAAACCTAAAATGAAAATAAATTCATAAAAAATCAAGGCTTAGTTTAAAGCAGATTGCCAATGCTTTGCTGTTTCACAGCCTATATAACTTACCGGCCCTGGTATTGGAACTGGAAGGCTATAAATTACGTACAAGTTGTGATTTCAGCCCTTCTGTCTTTTAACTCAAAACGTCCCGTAAGAGTTTCATAAAGGAACTAAGCAGTAGTCAATGATTATTTTATGTAATGTATTTTTTTAGGTCTTGCCCTCTTTTTACCACAAATCTTTGTTATTCTATTGAAATGTTGCCTTCAAAATGCCCTATAATGTATAAATTTCTATTGCTCCAATATTTCCAAACAAATCCTTTGATGAACATCATTCAGTTTCCAGATTTGCAGTATTCATACACTCACCAAATGTATACTAAGCACTTAACGCACACAAACATGACTAACTTCCATGCAATAGATAAAGCACCATGCACTAACAAAGTTCAATATTTCAGGTGTGGTCATTTATCAATGTAGGAATCTGTTTGTTTTTAAATTGAAGATCAGGATTCATAAATAAATTTGATGTTGCTTTGTACTTTTATTTTTCTCCAATTTTACTTTAAACATAAAATAATGCTTGAACTAACTCAATATAAAATAAATTTGATTTTATTGTGTACTTTTTCCCCCATCCCAATAAAACATGTAAACAATGCTTACACTAACTCATAAATATATTTGATTTAGTTTTTTAATCTCAATAAACATGATGAATAAATTGTGAATAATGCTTACACTAACTCACCATTAAACCTAACATTATGTTTTGCTTTGTAGAAACAGTGAACATAAACTGTGCTTTATTTTGTACATAAGTGGATATTTGAGATCTTATTAACTTGTATTGATTAAGTTTGTAAGGTTTAAGTGTTGATGTACATTATGTCAAGTAAATAAACTACCTGTCAAAATTCTTCAGTACATTGTCTATTAGTAATGTTGAGGTATATGTTTAATGCATAATTTAATGGAAAATTTATAGGGCTACCATGCATCGTGTAGATGTTGAATGTGGTAAATATGCATTGCGGTTTGGATGTGATGGTTGTAAATCAATATCGGTTTGGTTAAAATTATTTTAAAAATTGAACTTGAAAATGGCTCTGCACACCTCATCTCTTTAGATTCTTGAGCACCATGGTGAAAAAAAAATTGGGATCAACAATTTTAGACAGTAAGAAATATTTCTGTTGGAAAAATTTGTGAGCAGTCAAGGAAATTGAGGCACACAGACCTGAGGGACATCCACTCCAATTCTGAAAAATGATGTACACCACTGGTGAAGGGTTGCATATTGACAGTGGCTGGAGAAATTTGACAGGTAGTAGAGAGGTGAAAAGCAAATAGGTAACAGATGTTACTTGATAGTTTTGTGTACTCATCTGTATATATACATGTATATATATGTTAGATAATAATTCCCTGGCTTATCTTAGACTATATTGAGATAGAAAAAAGGTCTATGTTATACATTGTATGTCCTTCAAAAGATTTGGCTACAAAGCAGAGAAAGAAAGAAAAAGAAATATGCCAGAAATTTGAGAAGAAAAAAATAGTAATTTAAAAGAAGGTGTAGGGCTTTTGCAAATTTCGTGTGAGACACACTTTAGGCCTACTCTTTAAAAAAATTATTTGGCATCTGACCAAAATGTTGTGCAAGCATTGTGAGACCCATTGCATAGCCCATGAAGGTATGATAATTTTAGGAAGTTTGTTTTTAAAAATCCATATTCAGAGATGTTTTGTACTACCCTGCAAATTGATCAATGAGCATAAATAGTTCAATTGGACTATTCCAGTTGAAATCCATACACCCCCTGTATAAGTTGTGACTTCAATCTCCCACTCAGGGGTTGTAGATTTCAAATGGAATCACAGATTCAGGTAACCCCATTTGAATTTCTCACTCCCTGTGTGGATTAAGGTCATGTCTTTCATATAATTGTATGGATTTCAACTGGAATAACTCATTTGGCAATCTATGGTGATTGTGCTTTTTCATGAAATAGGTCATCAGGTAATTGTTTCTAAAAGTGTCAATTGTCCTTAGTAATACTATCACACATATTATGTTTCTGGGGACAAGAACTACCAAGATCAGATAATTATCTCTCTTGAAACAAGTTTCTGACTTGCAAAGAAACATGCAAAGAAACTGATAAATGTAGGCGAAGTGTGGTTTGGTACTGAAGGATATCTGAATTTCACTTAAATAGAAGGAAAATTAACTATTATTACCCATTGATGCATTATGCCATGAATTTCTTCAGCATTTCCAGGTTTGATAGTAGCTGTAGCTAAATTGCAACTTGATTTTGGTATACTATGATACAAAACATGCTAATAATGTTTTCCATTTATTTCTCTTCATGCAGGGCCAAGACAGTCATGAACATTACATTACCATAGAATTAATCAGATATGAAGTGGAACCGCCTCTACCAAGGGGAAGAGGAAAGGTGAGTTCTACTGCAACTTCAAATTTGGCCTTTGGAACACTGTAGAGCAGTTTGTGCCACTACAATGTTCCGACAAATGTACTATGGTAATGCGTCAGAGCTATTGTGCCAACTACTAACTGACCAGCTCCAGACTGACCCTCGTCTTTGCGGCTCCGTTAGATCTCGCAAATTTGCTGTCCAAGTTCTAAGATCTAGCCTTGTTATTCATGAATGGTCCTTCATTCCATCTATAGCCCGCACATGGAATGCACTCCGTCCTCACATCCCAGGAATTGTGAAACGGGTCAGGTTCAAAAACGAGGTTAACATCTATCTAGGCACCAACCCGTAATGATAAAAGCTGTTGGATTCCTTGATAAAAAGGACATTTGCACGCTACATTCATTTCTATGCTTTTGCGCATTCCAAGCAGCTGTGATATAAATAAATAAGAAAATGTTGACTGCACAGTGCCAGAAGTGGGTAAGTGCAAAAGCTGCCGTGTGTAGATGAGTACAATACATATCCTGTGCGTAAATTGGCAAATATTCACAGGGCAGCTATTGCACTTACCACTTCTTGCACTGAGCAGTCGATATGAATATATTCCTTCTGTGAATAAGAAAGCTTAGAATCTTACAACTTAAGTGAAGCATTTAAAATTGGCTAAGTGCAAAGAATTAATCAGGTGAAACTTTACAGTATTTAAGCAAAGTTTTGGGTAAATGTGTGCAATCTCGACTTCTACAATTTAGTACTTTTCACAATGTGTGGGGGTAGAATTTTCTGAATGACGGCGATTCTTGCTCGCTTTCTCATCTCTTTCTACCTTTAGGATATTGGACAATTCAGTATTGTTTACAACAGCATCAAGCTGTTTTGTTATATTGTGTTCTGATCACCTGAATTGTAGAGTAGTGACCATATTATCACTATGTCAATTGGATCACGGTTTGAGTCCTGTACCACAATCAAAATGATCGCCACACAAAGTCTACTACATGTACTACCTTTCTTGTATTCAAATGCAGTTTTACGCCACTTTTGTCCTCTACTTGTTTTGGTAAACATTTCAAACTTCATTCAGATCTGTTACAACAGGAAGTATGATTTGGTGGACTACAAAAATATTTGTGCAAACAGATATTGTTCAGACTTTAGTTGCTGTACCTAAATGTCATTTACTTGTATTGATCAACTGGAGAACAATGATCACTTTTCTTTCGGAAAACATGAATATGGCATTTAAAATGCAGTTTCTTTCCTTCAATAGAATTTAAATAGCATTTTGTTTATAAATGCGCAATTGCCTATGATGTATTAAACCATGCAGAACTATACGTGAAAATTCACATTTCTTTGACTATATATGTTTCTTTACAGTGGAATTTTGTTTTCTGGCTGAGGGCAAAGAATGGTGAATCAGTGGAGCCCAGCTCAGTAGAAATCTACTCCAAAACAGAACAAATGATGCATAGCTGGTTGGAGAGTATCAAACTGGCAAAGTAAGTACTAATATTTACCAGTGTTTGTGTGCATTCGGGTAGAACATAAAATTGGGTGCTTAAGTCAGTCACTTTCACAAGCTGCTTATTAAAACAACAAAGATACATTCATGAAAGTTCATCTATGTTGGTATAAATCATGATTTTGATTTAAACTTTGGATCCTAACACAAAGAAGTAATTCCTACCTTGGAATTTTCAGATGGTATTCCATCTTTCTTCAGCGAGTGAGTGACTGTATCAAGTCACGACCTTCTTGACCTTTGACCTGATAACAGAGGTCTCAAACCACATGTTGGTTAAAGTCCACATACTCGACAAAGACAGCAGGCGGTTCCAACGTGGAGTCAAAGAAGCAGTTCACATCAGAGCCAACCAACCATCTCTCAACAAAGATGGGGGCCGGTTCAAGCTTTCAGGAGTCTACGCATCTGTTATCAGGTCAAGAAGGTCATGACTTGATACAGTCATTCACTCGCTGATGAAAGATGGAGTACCATCTGAAAACTCTGTGGTAGGAATTATTTCTTTGTGATTGGATCAAAATTTAAATCAAAATCACAACAAAGTTACATACTTAAACATTCAAAATACAGTATCTGAAGTCATTAAAATCATCATAAATCTTAAGTCAGAAGGTTTAGATGGTCATTTCATTCAGACATTTGATGGTTTATAAGCACGTAAAAAGGAGGCAATGCTAATTAGGTCAAATATTGTGATTTTCTTTTTTCTTCATTTAATTTCAGAGACAACATTGAACCCAAGGTAGACACAGACCATGTGTATGAATATGCAAGTTTCCAAGAGGCCACGTACTGCAGTGTTTGCAGTAAATTACTCAGGTAAAATGATGTTCAAAGTGTGCTATAATAGTTACATGGGGCTAATCCATTTGAAATCCACAACCCACTGAAGAAGACTTAAGAATTATCGCGTTTCACAATACGATACGCCGTCAGTGGATGCTCTTGGCAGTCAAATTTTTGGCTTTTAGAGCCGACATCGCCGTTCTAGCTGCTATTGAATTTTCACGCGAGTGTGATAATAAATATGTTGAAAACAGCTCCATGAAGGATTCCCTGTGATCAATAGATAGAAAATGGATCTACCATAATTGTAAATTATTTTAGTGTGCATTCGCATGTGACATCATTATAATGACATTTAAACCCACAATGATGTATGTTCCTGTATTGTATTCGTATTACGCAGACTTTGGATGTCAACATTTTCCCATGATGCACTTCGTATTTTGGCTTCGACCCAGCGACCGCTGGAGGCCCATCGTATTGTGAAACGTGATAATTGCAACCAAATTTAGCAGTTTAAATCCCGAATCAACCATTTTCATCCTTAGTGGAAAAGGACGGTTTTAGAATATGAATCAAAGCCAAAGTGTGTAAAATTCATCTGGATTTTACAAATTTATACTATTTCCCATTTCACATAAAAATGGCAAAAAAATTCAGCTTCGATTGAAAAGCTGGATTTTAAATGGAATACTCAATAGCCTAAGTGTTGTATTGGTTTATCAGCAAAAAGTTACGATAAAGTTTTCTGAAAATCTGACATCCCATACTAGTTATATAGCAGCTTACATCACATCAGAGTGTGTGCTTGTAAATTGCAGACATTTTATAAGTCTTCCTGGACACAATAATATGATTGGTCCATGCAAGGTTATGCATACTTCATGGTATTGTACGCATGTGAAAAATGCTTGTGTTCAAATAAACATGTTCTGCCTCAGGAATGTAGAAATAATAAATATTTTTTGATTTAAATATTTAATTTGCAGAGGGCTCTTCTTTCAAGGCTACAAGTGCAAGGATTGCAAGATCTGCGTGCACAAAGAATGCATATCACATGACAGCGTACAGAACTGTAAACCAGGGAAAAAACGGAAAGGTGAGTGGATTTGGATAACTCTTGAAAGTGGTATACTATTGCCAAAGAGGATGGTCTAGGAAAGTCCAGACTCCATATTGGATTGTCAAGATGGGTGCCAAAATAGAATATATCTGGATTTATTAGCAAAGGCCAATAATTGAATGATGACCGTCTTCTTTTAAGCAAGAGCATTACAGAGGTTTGCTCATGTAGCGTTTAGCATTTATCATCACCACAATACATTACATGCTTATTGCAAACAAGGAGCCTTTAGTCAAAAATTGAGCCAAGATAAAATAATCAAGAGGTACACTATTGTCACCCTATATGACCATCAGGCAAACAGCGGAGTCTGAATTTTCCTACTAGTCTAAGCTTGTTGGTTTTTTTGCACTATTATTGTCTCATTGGAAAGAAGCATTTCATAGAAGGGGAAAAGCGATATACTGTTAAATAGATATTGGGAAGAGTGCGGCCTAATGATTAGGGTTCTCGTATTTGATGCATAAGGTCCCTGGTTTAATTCCCAGCGGTAGCAACTTGCTGTTATATTCAGTTGGCTCTGGAAAAAAGTTTTGAATTTAATTGGTCACATTTGTAGATAAAATTTTGCTCTCCCAATGGTTCATTGAAAATGGTGTAAATGATACATGAGAGAACTATGTCTTTCAGAGAGTATGTTAAGCTGTCGGTCATATATATAGAAAGGCATACCTATGTATATCACAGTCCGTTTCGAAAAGAGTAGGGTGTGACCTGTCACGGGATCACTGGTCACTGTCATTGATGCTTTTGACCAAATTTGGTCAAAATCATTGAAAAGAGAGGCAGAGCAAATGCTGACAGAAGAAGGACGAAGGAAGAAACTTTAAAATAGGAGACACAATAAGAGGCAAGACTCCTAGTCGAGATGAGCTTGGCTGGGTAAATAACAGAAAGAACACAGAGAAAACAGACCCTTAGCCAAAGTTAAAATGACTGAATTGATCATGGTTTGTATGTAATTGTGTTGTATCCAAACAAGACCTTTGTTATTTTATGAACAGACTACATGAGGATCGTATCAAAAATCTGGAAAAAATCAAGTAAGTTACTTGATAAAATTTGCACGGCAAATTAATTGAGTAACATTGGTTTTATAATGAAAGATACAAACAACCAGATGATTAATTTCACCGCATCCCACAATGCCACAGAAATTAACATGGAATTGGTAGCTGACCTTCCTGGGCACATGGTTTTTACCTAATACGGCTGTATATGTTTAGGTAGATAATTCCACTGTATGATGGGATATTATCTGGGATCTTGGTGTGTTTCAATGTAGTTGGTATTTTTATAGTGGTTTCAGTTGTAAGTAATTTAAAGAGAAAAAATCCACATTTGAATTGTCCATGGTTGGAGAACATGAACTCAGGATATACTGGATCTGACCAGATCAAGAGAACAACACTGTGATCCCTGTTTAACATACCTTTGTAAAATGAATACGAAAATCAGATAACAAAATGTACCTTCAACCAATGTGGGCATGTATAGATTACATGTGGATAACAGGAACATTAAATTATTCTTGTATCAGCTTTAAAACGCTATGGTCCTTTTAGCATCCTTGACGCAGAGATATCAGTGCTTAGCGCATGTACAGATACACGGCCTGTGATCCACATGATAATTACTGCCCCACGTTACTGCCTCAAGGAAGGTATATGGACTTTAACTGCGAAATCAGGCGGAAGATATATCTGGCAATCAATCGCCTTGGTTTCTCCTCATCATCGCACTCAGTTTTGTCTACTTTCACTTTGAAATTGGCAACATATTGTTTTAATCCTCCTTTCAAGTGATGATATTTTAAAATCAGTCATTGTTGTCAGACAGGATTTAATAATAATAATAAAGGTAGCAAGTGCCATGTATTAGTCCCTACATATAGGGTTGCAACATGTCATGCAACATTGATCATGGGCATTGGCACATCATATTTCATTTTTACTTACCAGAAGATGATTTAAGCACTTCCCATGTAAAAGTGTTATCACCAGGGTTTCAACTGTCACAGTAGCTTGTAAGTTTCATTGATGTTTAATTGGAAAAGGTTTTATTTTGAAACTGTAAAAATGTAGTACCTAGTCAGTCGATTTATCAACAATAGATTACTTTCTTTTTGAGTGTTTATCCACTGTCGTAGTGCACGTTAGAATATGACTGTTGCTTGGTCAACTGGCTCACGCTTTCTTTGTTACGAACCACTGATCGAAATGATCATAACACAAAGCCTATGGTAAATCAAAATTCAGAACAGGTGTATGAGCCTAGGCTTGAACCAGTAACCAATGGTACACTACGGCAGCAAATAGTGAAGTTTTGACTTGAATAATTCAAAATTTGACCACACAAACATAAATTATGCAATGGTTGTTTACTCATAACATTGAGTTGGTTACTTAGCTTACCCAGGTGGTGTTGAGAAGTACTTAAATCATCCTCTGTGCCAGTCCCAATGGGTTCTTCCACTTGAAATCCATACACCCCCTATGGAAGACATAACCTTTATCCCCCACAGAGGGTGTGTGAATTTCAAATTGGTTACCAGAATGTGTGATTTAATTTGAAATCTACACCCCCTGTGTGGGAGATTATGGTCATGTAATCCATAGGGGGTGTATGGATTCCAACTGGAATAGCCCGATTGAAAGGTGATGCTTTGGGAATGGTCCTATACTTTAAAATCAGTCTTGATGACTTGAAGCACAAAATGTACCTTTTGATATAGACATGTCAGACAGGTGCATAGCCAGCATTGTCAGTCCTGGGGTGGCCCCAGTTTGCCCCTTCCCCCTGCTGGCTAAGCTACTGATGTCAGGTCTGTGTGCACTGTTGAAATGTTACAATCATTTTGATTTTCCCTCCTGGCAGCTATACCAAAGGTTCCCAGAGTAGTGTCTCTGTCTCCAGCAGGACAGCCAGCCGGTGAGAACTCACTCCATCAGCATTAACATCTTATCACTGCAGCTAGCTAAATTAAACACTTTTATTTCATTGATTATCAACAAGCTTATGGAACAAACCAAAAGGTCAATGAAGTCCTACAAATCGAGGGTTTAGGGAAAGAAAGCCCTATCTGCAATAGCTGCTATGTGTCATGTTTTTTAGATGTGTACAATATAGAATGTATACATTTTCAAATGTCTATAGGGCAGCTATTGCAGATATGGTTTACGGGCCCTAAACATTCGAAATGAAACTAGTTTTGTTAGGGAGATGGGGAATCAGAAGTGTTGAATATACCTCTCCAATGCTCTTAAAAAATGATAAGTTATTTTGACTCATTTCTGGTTTTGTTACAGATGGGGAGGAAGGTGGTCAGCTATGAAACTTAACTACCGCATTTTCTCAAATAGTCGATCCCCTTCAAATACCCCCCCAGCAGTTTTTGTGATGAAAATAACTCTCAAACAGAAACTAATGCCCCTCTCTGAACAAAGGGCCCAATTTTAAATGTTTTTGACTGCAATACTACAAATTACACCTGAAAAGTTCATGAAAACAGTGCGTAAAATGTCACAACACTTACATTTTTCAATGGTCGCGCCTGATGAGTGTAGCAATCAGAGTCTGATTGTATACCCAGAAGTGAACTGAAAGTCATTGATCCTAAGTTCATAGTTCATCATTTCAGTGTGAGTTTTAAACTTACCTAATGATTTGAACGGGAATTATTGTTCTAAAAATGATCTCTAATAAACACCCTTTTGGAAAATGCAACGCCCTGGGCCGTTTAATTGAGGAAATATGGTAGTTACATTTATAGGATTTCATTGATCTTTTGAGATGACTTGTTCCCATTTACCACAAATAGTAGCTGATATTTTAGTGCTCATATATTTGTTTCCATTTTGATTTTTGATTTAATTTTGTCATCTTTATGCAAAAGAAATAAGCATTTTTGCATTCAAGTTGCACTTTCTGTAACAAATGATATTTCATAATGATGTTACTCTACAATGTATTAAGTGGTTCAGTGGCTGCTATGCAAGTTAAAGGATACAGTGATTTTTATCTCATAATTTCCTTCCTAAAGTAGTCAAACTAGAAGCGGAGAAGTTGGATTTGGCCAAGTTGGCATGTAACTCACAGAGGTTGAAATGTCTACCCCAGATTGGGATACTCCAGTTGAAATTCATATGCCCTCTATGGAAGACAAGACCTACATCTTCCACACAGGGAGTGGGAATTTCGAATGGGGTTACCGGAGTAGGTGATGCCATTTAAAATCTACACCCCCTGTGTGGGATATTAAAGTCATGTCTTTCATCAGGGGTGAATGGATGTCAACTGGAATAGCCCATTGTTTTGCATTACACCTGGAAAATGTGATCTTGGTTTGTGCTTGATTGGGTCTATCCTTCATTTCAGCATACACAAAATAAGCCTGTTGTCAAGACCCTGATTTGGCAGTGACTTCAACGCGCTGAGGCACCTGCTTTGCGTGTGCATATATGCAGTGTCTTTATAAGCGTGTGTGTTTGTACGCCAGCGCTTTGAGTGAATGCTAGCAATTTGAATCTGTGCCCAATGAAATGCACACTGACATCACTGCTACATCAGGGTGAAAAATGGTATAAACAGTGTTATTCCGTTAAAACAAAGAAGAAGAAGCTTATAGTGTGCTTATAAGGACAGACTTGTCATCTTCAATGGTGATGTTAACAACATGTTGTATATACATGGGATGATTTAGCAGTATTGAGTTAATTTTATCTTTACATATCTGTGGTTTGTTATATTCACAGTTTCAAAGACCTACACATGTTACCCTGTGGGCCAAATATATTTACACTGGCTTTCAAATGTATGTCATTCTGAATTTGGGGCAAAAATAAAATGTTACCAAAATTTGCTACTATAGAGTAACAAAAGCTGCTATTGGATATGCAGCTTGACAGCATAAACATGACAATATGTGACATGATCAGCCAGCTCCTTGAGGGCCAAAGGAGACATTTTTAACAACTGAGTTACTATAATTATTACCTCACACAAACATTAATAATAATAATAATAAATAAGCATTTATAATGCTCCATTTATCTAGAAAATTAAATCAAATCCAAGGCATTATGCTATCATGTACGGAAAACACTAAAGGTCTAGCATACTTGGTTCTTAAGTTCTGAAGTTTTGTAATGTCTGTTTTCTTACACATATTATTATTTTTTACTCATTATTTTGGCCTTTATCTTAATTTCAAATTTGCCACCTTTGGCCCCCATGGACCAGATTGTGTCACATATGTCCTTACCAGATTATCTACCATAGCAATAGGTGAAAACACTTTTTGAATATACCGCGCTGCACTGATACGTTCATGCATTGAACCATATCATGCTAATCACTCACGCCTGTAAGATTAGTATCTTTGAAAAGACCGGTATTGTATTCAATCTATGATTGCAGACATACACAGGTGATGAGTGCAACCTGCTTGTAGTGCAGCACAATGTACTATTAAAAATTGTTTTCACCTATTGCTATGGTAGTTAATCCGATTATTACATCACTTTGCCAGCGTATTAAAGATATATTAAAGATGGTATTTACATACACTGCAGCACTAATTTTCTTCATTGATTGTACTGTGTATTGGACAATTACAGGTGAAAGTCCATACCTGAAAATTAAACAAAGTGAAACAGGTATGCCCAGAGTGCTTCCAAGTCTTATGTCATGTATACTGTCATGTTCCTGAAAATCACACCTTGGGTCAAATTTGTAAGATACGGAAAGAGTTGAAATTTTTGTCAAACAGCCTTTTCAATAATTACCAATACTTGTTTTTCATACCTTGACCAACACTATAATTAAACATATTTCATAATTGTGAGGAGAAACCTTCACAATTCAGGCTGTGTGAATATAGGCACTTTATGGTGTATTTGGGGGGATTTTAAAATGTATGTTATTCGAGAATCTGAAAAGGCACTGAGATGTAGGAATTAAAATTGATTGGAACATGTTTAATCACTAAAATATTTCATGAGGTGTCAATACTCAGAGACTCAAATGTCACGGAATGACAAACCTTTGCTTAAAACATTCCACATCAGGCATGTGAATTTTCAGGTTTATACCTGAATTCAAGCTTTTTTGTTGTACAAATTTCCGCACTTTCTTTTAATTTCAGCCCATTTTTGGCATTTTTAGTCCAATTTCACACACTTTTTCAGGCTTTTTTAAATACTTCAGGGTTTTCATGGATGATCATTCTCATGCTTGACATACAGTTAGACACTTGTTTAACAATGATTGAATTCAGGAAGATATGACAGTATACTAGCACGGTGATGATGCACTCGTGTAGTTATGCAGGCTATATCAAAATGATTGTTACCCAACAGTTTCCAGTGATTATGTACACAATTACCTCATCAAAAAACACCACAAGATCCACCAAATTGGTAGAATCATGTTATGACAGGGAAATTCTTGTCATTATTAGATGATCCAATGTTGCATTTGAAAGAAGAAGACTTTTCCATAAATACTACCAAGTAATGGGAAACAATCATTTTGATACATCCCATAGGTGTGATTTGCATATCTGTGTAGGTACAATATGTAGGATGATTCTTTTTAAATGCCACTGGAAAAAAAAACCTTTCAATAGATTCTACTAGTTTTGCTGCCTACAATACTGGCTGTTCTTTATGCAGTTTTTCTTTGCTAAAGAGTAAGATTCATCAAATAGCAAACATAGCAATAGATGTGAAATCCTGTTAAGATTAGAGGACAACAGTCATGTTATTTCACAAATATTTTCATTTATTACTTAGTAAATTTTTCCAAGGGGTTCTGATTTGTGAAATACCATAAAGCCTTGTCTACAAGCATACATAGTGTATTTGATAAAAGCTAAATTAATACGATACATGCGTAAATATGCCTATACAAGAGATTGGTCTTACAATAATGCTTGTTTGTATATTTTATTTGCTCAAACTCCATAATGGCGCCTGGATTAATCTAGCTTTCATCAGAAGCACTGTATATGCTTGTAAACGAGGTTTTACGGTATGATTTCTGTCATAAAAAAAGGAACATTTTGCCAAGTTAATTAGTTTATTTGGGAATGGGTCACTCACATACTGTCATGACCCAGTAAGTATTTAGGATACTCCTGCATTCAGCCAATTGGTTGTTTTATTGTCAGATACAAGCTATATTCTACTTAATGTACATTGAGGTGTACACGGTGTAACTTTTTTTAAGTTACTAAAAGCTCATTCTTAATGGGCTATTCCAGTTGAAATCCATACACCCCCTGTGGCAGCCAGACATGACCTTATTCTTCCACATTAGGGAGTGTGAATTTCAAATGGGGTTAGCTGAATGGGTGATTCCATTTGAAATCTACACCTCCTGTGTTGGAGATTAAGGTCATGACTTCCATAGGGGGTGTATGGATGTCAACTGAATAGCCCAATCGTGCTATTTCACTAAAAAGTACAATTAATTACCAACTTTTTATTTTCAGCATTTTGTTTTGTTGATGTACAACAGGTTTTTTCTAATTATATAATTAATTTCTAATATTGCTGACTTGATAAGTCTAAAGTAATATGCTCATTTTATCATTGTATTAATCCCAAGTAAATGAAATGATACTGTAATTAATCAATTTGGACAATTACAAAGGAACAAACATGCCAATGCACACACACCTTATAATTATGTGTAAAGTGGTACAATGCTGCTCTTCACAAACCTCTATAATGTGTTCATGTTTAGAGCTTTCATTTGACAGTATTAGTTTTTTGCATGTGGTTGGGGTACGTGGACGTGTGACATCTGTATTATACTATGATAAGCTTGTAATAGGTGAGAATTATTCGGTTTTTGTTACTGCGCGAGCCAATAAAGTCCCAATTTACGCTCGCGTAATTTCACAAAAGCGTGCGTAAGTCGCGCAATACGAAAAGTGCAATTTGCGCAGGTGCTGCGTCCAGCTGTATGTACGCCATTCTATATCAATCCATGATGTTATGAGTCCCACCTATTACGAGTTGATCAGAGTATAGGTACACTGACCATCCCTGTTGAGCATTGGATATGCTGATAAGCTTGTCTGAGAATTTCATGAATTCACACACACACACAAGCGAAAATACTACTATTCGATATTTTCCAAAGATATTGAACAAACAATGCGGCTATTTTGCATTTCACAGTTCGCAATATGACCCCTCTGGAAAGAAAAGTGCACATTCTCAGCAATGAAGTGCACAAATGTTGCTATCAACAAACATCTCTTGCATGACACATAACACACGCTTGAGAGAGAGTTGATATATGAGGTGACCTGCTCCCATGAAATTTTTGTAAAAGTCGCAAGTTGGGAGTTCGGTGTTTTTAGACGTTCCAACTGTTGAGTTGCTGTTCTTTGTTTGAAGACACCTGTATAGTCGGTGGTATGTCCTTTGTGAATTGGGACAGAATACGCTGTACTCTGCATTCAATTCTGTCCTATTCACAAATGACATACTTCTGATTATACAGGTGTCTTCAATCAAAGAACATCAACTCAACAGTTGGAACATCTCGAAACTCCCAACCTGCTCCCACTCATTTTGTGGGAGCAGGTCACAGAGAAGAAATCAATGGATATTTTTCCCTGTTTGTTAATTGGCATATTCTACCAGCCAGCTTATCTATTCAAAATGTATATATGATGTCTGTAGTAATGACAGTTTCAGCCAAGTGGGAGGTGGTGATAGTCTACAAAGTTTATGTCACATAAAATTGACATTATAATGATGTCACATGTTCATGTACCACACCCATTTATAAAAACTACTCCTATCAAGTAACAATGATGCATCAACATCTGTATCATTTACAAAGAAAACTAGTTTTAGGTTTATATCCCAAAAGCATGTATTTTAGAACATTCATTCGCACATATGCAGACTAGTCCTTTTCACTGTCATTGTATAGAAAACATACAGAAGTCACAGGAATCATTTTGCTCTGCACAAATTATCAGCAAAACAAGCAGTGTGTGAATCCAGGACAAAAAAAAAAAAAAGTAGTTCCATGGAGCTGGTTCCTAGAATTAGATAGTCTGCCAAAATGTCACTATGGACCACAAGAGCCTCATCCCAATGGCATAGTCCAATAACCCCAAATGCATAATCATAGTGCAAATTTTGACCTCAAGTTGCAGAGTATGAGTTTTTGTACCCAAATCTTCAAAGGTCATTCAATGAATGTACAAATGTATTGGAGTTTAAGAACTGTTCCCCTGATAGATGAGCATGTTGTGGATCCTAGTGTGTGTGATAGTATTTAGTTTGACACCCAAAATAGGCTATTCCAGGTGAAATCTGCCCCATGGAAGACATGACCTTAATCCCCACACAGGGGGGTGTAGATTTTAAATGGAGTCACCCATTCAGGTAAATCCATTTTGAAATTCACATTCCTCTGTGGAAGATTAAGGTTGTATCTTCCATAGGGGGTGTATGGATTTCAAATGGAATAGCCCAATGGGAGGAAAACTGCTGTAGAGTCTCAACTCATACCCTGAAGATGGAGCATCACTTTCAGCATCACCGATTGATGTGGTAGCAATGCAATAGAAACTATGGCTTATGATTTGAAATCAATTCCTATCTGTAACTAATTGAAAAAATGTGTATACCATCCCTACCCTTGTTTTCAAATTCACAGCTGTACCAGAAGCTTGGAAGGCGCGTATCTCGTACACTGGAACTCCACCACCACCGCAAGGATTCATGAGGCCGCTACTCTTCAATGGAGGTGACGTGATTGAAATCTTAGAAAAGACCAGCACTCATTGGTACATGGGACGATTGACTCGTACTGGCGAGAAAGGCATGGTACCCAGTTCACATGTGGTAAGTGACTTGATATTGTGCATGTTTTATACCACTTATCAAAAGTCAAAACTAATGTTGAGATATTTGCGTCTAATGTCGGTTCTGAACCTTTTGTGCTGTTATGTAACTCAATTATGTAAGTCGATCAACTTGCTGAAACATTACAGAATTTGCCCATACAATGATTATGATACTTGGCACAGTTAGAGGTATTATTCTATGACGACTTGATATGATACAAGCAAGGCAAAAAAGCTTACGCATCATGAAACAAAGAAACATTCAAAACATTACTAACTAGCACTATATTACTTAGTGGTATATCTAAAAAGGTCTAAATCATCTGCAGAAATGGCAAAATCAATTTTTACATTGTAATGCCTCTCCCAGAGGATGTTTAAAGACATTCCCACAACCCAATGGGGTTATCTGGTGTTTTCATCCTATTATTTAACATTCAAAACATCGAGACTTAGGAATAAAATTAATACAGTGGGACAATATGACTGTTTCCTGTAAGAAAATCAAATATCAGTCCTAAGTCTCAACTATTAGCTCATTGGCTGCAGTTTTAAAATGACCATTTTGTGTGTGTGGCAATGGGGACTTTGCCTTTAAAATTAGGTTATATTGATCAAATTTCCCAATCATAGTGCATTGTAGGAATGCCTTTAAGCCTCCTCTGTGTGCCTCTCCTAAGCCAATTTCATTGGCTCCTTGTCAGTCAGAAGATTGTGTATAAAAAGTAACATAACGTCATGTTTTATTTCCATGAAAACTATTATACAAATGTATTAGATTAAAAAAAAACCAGCATATGAACAGCAGGAATTTCCTGAGAGATGGGACCAAAGGCTAATGTTTAAGTTTGTGAAAAGATAGTACTGTAATTCTTGAAGACTTGCATGGTGGAGTGTATTTCCTTGTTATGGTGCTGGAAATACAAATATAGAGTGTTTTTAAAGATGAGAAGAAAGTCACTGGTTTTAGGTGTGTTCCACAAATATGAAATATCACAAGATTTTAGATGAAATTCTCACCAGATGTGAGAATAAATGTTTGTGAAATTTGTGTTGAATACTTGGATGGTGAAACTCTTCAGAGGTGAAAAGAAAGGTCACAGGTGTTTAGGGAATTTCGTAAATGTGAGATAATATCACAGATCGCAGATGAAATTCTCACAAGATGTGAGTAGAATGTTACAAATCTGACAAATAATGAAGAAAGGAGGTGATCTGTATGCTTCACCCTCACAAATGTGAGAGAACTTTCTCTGTGATGTGAGAGAACTCTCTCTGTGAGGAAAGAAAGGTTACAGGTTAGCTGAATTCCACAAATGTGATATCAGTATTGGAGATGTAAGTGTGACAAGATTGGAGAAGAAAATGCATGATGAGCACAAAAGGCTTGTGATGCTTTGTACACAGGAATGTAAATACAATTATACAATTCACATATATTGCATGTTTCTTTCTTCACACTGTGTTGTATGTGAATGAAGGCATATGTGCCATGTGAGGTCACACAGGAGGACAACATGAGATTGGGAGAACCAAAATGGAGGTCATGGGTTCGGGTGAGACAGGACATCTAGTCTACTGCACCACAAACTTTGCTATTCTCATATTTGAATATTTGAAAAACTACATAGTTCTGGATTTTGTTTGTTCTTGATGGTTTCAGTTGTAATAAGCCAAATTGGCATTGTAATTTGCAATGCATTGTGGGACAGTTTTTGCAGTTTTGGGACTCTTTGCCCTCTTAATTATCGGGAAAATTGCTTTATGTGCATACAAAATATTATTTAAAATGTTTTACTAGAATGATAATTGTTTAAAAAACAAGATTATTTCATAAATTAATTCTTTAAAATATTGTTAATGATAACATAATTACAATTTTAAATGGATGAATAATAATTACAGCAATTTCTCTGATATGTCAAGAGGACAAAGTGTCCCAAAACATGCTTTCAAATACAGAAAATTACAATGCCAATTGGGCTTATTTTTACTAGGTGTACAGCTCAAGTTTTGAGAAAGCGACAAGCTACAAAATGGAAGATACTTTCATGAGCAAAACATAACTCTTACCAAAGTTTTGTGACAAATTTTGAATAAAAATAGATGAACATAGTAAAGTTTGGTTTGAGTCTTGCCTGCATTGACTGTGCATTCCTGACATGCTGATTGGCATGCACTTTATTATCATTCTCAATACAACTAGTCTTTTATTATGTTAGTTTATTTCATGGTTCTAGCCAAGAGGTTGATTCACTGTAATCCCAGCATGGTATTATTGTCCATTCATACACTCTTTGATAGCAAGAACCAATCAGAGCAAGTGTTAGAAAAATCCAAAACATGCATTGATTGTGTATATTGTGCACTCCGCGTACCACGCGCAGTGTTTCACACGCGTTTGCGTCGCGTAGGATTGATTCATTTTTCGGGCGAGTTGATGCATTTACATTTGTTTCAATTTTCCAACATTTTTAGTGATAATTTGTTATAAAAATAGAAAAATCGATTGTTTTTCTTCTCGTGTATGAAATAGGTTAATAAACCCGTATTACTTGTTGCTCGAGAAATTAATGCACTTGGCGCTGATGTTGCTGCGTCTAATGCACTCACCCTCTTCGGGGCTCGTGCATTAGACGCATCATCATCAGCGCGCGTGCATTATTTTGTCTAATTTCTCTCCCAACAAGTAATACGCGTTCATTAACCTATAAATGTGGTAGATCCACAATGAAAATTGTAGTTTTGATGAAACGTTCATTGCAATTTTTCCAGTTTGAATTAATAAATGGATGGGATATCGATTTAAGTAGTGATATCAAGGAAGTGAAAAATTTGCATGATTATAAACATTATAGTGTGTTTCGTCTCAAGTTGATTAAGTTAGCATGCGAGATTCAAATCTGTCACCACAAAATCCAACTTGCGATGAGACAGACTGTAATAGACATTAAAATGATTAAATGTTGGAAAAATAGATGAAACCGGCTACGTTTGTAGCACATGCATGTATGCAAACACATAGCTTATCAGGTTGTGTAACAATCTTGACCCATACAGAGCATGAGCATAGCATGATATCACGTCAAAACAGACACACCTTTTCCAAATTTGGTGACTACAAAGTATTCTGGGGTTACAATGAACTAACCTCTGGTGCTACCCTATATATCATCTATATTATTAGTTCTATGTATGGAAGATGGATAGAGTTGGACTGTGAATTGTAATACAGGCTGTCCCTAAATGATTTGACTTGATAAATGCCACATTTGCAGACATAGTATTATAGTCTCCAGCAGAGATGAACTTGGAATGTTTCATCTCAGAATCTTTCATGTGATGTCATCCTTGAGGGGCGTGGCAACTTTCTGCACTCAAAGAATGCTGCAGTTGTGGCGACCTGATCCAATGGGCTATTCCATTTAAAATCCACACTACCCCTGTGGAAGAATTTGGAAATATCTGCCACTGGGGGAGTATGAATTTCAAATGGAATGAACTCATTAGGCAGCTCCATTTGAGTTTCATAAACCCTCTGAGAAAGATTCAACCTGAATCTTCCACTGAGGGAGGGTGTGTTTCAAATGGAGCTAATGTGTTCATTCCATTTGAAATTCATACTCCCCCTGTGGCAGATATTTCCAAAATCTTCCACAGGGTAGTGTGGATTTTAAATGGAATAGCCCAATCAGCAATATAGTCAATCACAGCACTTTCTACTTTGAGTGGCAGGTGATGTCGGATGCAATATTCTGAGTTTATCTATGTCTGTGACTATATCTCTGCTTTGGTTGTGTTGGTATGGCAGTCAGTATCAGTCTGCATTCCACTAACATAATAATAACTTTTGGTTGTTGATTTGTAATAAATCGCTGAGTATCCCTTCAAAGATCCAAAACAAACTGCATGTATTTTTTATTGCACTTGATGAAGGACTTAAGCCTTAATAAGATAAAAAAAGATAAGATGAAAAATAACTTAAATACCATCATGTAATAGATATAGACAGATATAGACAAGTGCTTATTTATCCTGTATTTATAAATTTCAGAATCTATATACAAAAAGTGTTATATCAACCTTTTTGAGCACAGTAATGGGGGTTTATTTAGTGTCAAAATATTACATTTTGTGCATTTGATGATGATGACATTCACCCAATTGAGATACAGTCCAACCTCATGTAGTTATATACTTACCATGATATACTCTCTGGTTGGTTTAAAGTCTGGATAAGAGAATGTGTAATTCTGTGCATTGGCTCTGTGAAGTGGTGAAACTGGGTCAACAAGAAATTACGGAATGAGATATTAACTTAGCACCCAAAAGGTACTTATGCTCTTACTAGTGCTACGGAAAATGAAGGACTGGCTTAATTATAATTTAGAAGATGTAGAAGATTATTAAGGCAGATAAAGAGAGAGATTTGTATAAAAGAGGGTGAATTGTATATCAAACTCAGAATATTTAAGGAGTGTTTTGTGATTCTAGCATCCTCTTTTTATGGTATATCCATGAAAAAAGCTTATTCCCAAAATGTCACCTGATTCCAATTTTACGTCTGCAAATTATGCATGAATATATGCATTACATAGGCTGCATAGGCTACTGTGTTGTAATTTTCTTTCTGTTAACAGATACAAAATAAAAACTATGGTGATATTTTTGCAAAGCGAAAGAACCTGCAAGAATTCTTTTGCACATAAACATGCCAGAGATTTCCAATGGTATAAAAATGTTGACCTTGTTTGTAAAAGTGAGAGGATGATGCTGTGGATCGCGAAATGCCCTTTTAATGGGCATATACCTGAGTCTGTGAAATATTGTGCATCTTGTGTAAATTTGAGAGCATGCAATCCTGCCAAGTAAGCATGATAAGGCTAAACAAGTTGTTTGTTTGTCTGCTCTACTGAACCTTAAAATCTTGGAACAAATTTTACTGTATAGAAGAATACTAATACTAATTGTTGGTATCCTGAATTATAGTAAAAAAAAATTAAAATGGTATCTTCACATTCTGAAGTGATACAGTCAGGATACATTCCAATTCACACCTTTTTATTGAGCTAATTTTAGTGTGTTTTTGGCTGTAATTTAAAAAGGAAAGAAAATCTGACTGACCAACCCTAGACCTCCTGGAGAGGGTTTGTGCACAAACAAACAATTATTAGTGTTTAGGCCTAAGCATGAAACATTGCATGAACAAAAAAAGATCAGACTCCTGTTTATTTGATTTGGCTGGTTGAAGACCAAATAATTTGGTTGTTTTAGCAGTGTTTACAGTAGAAAATACATAATTTGTGAATTTTCTCATGGTCAGGTTCTTTTCAGAGGTAATTACATACTTCTAAGGCACACATCACAGACTTGAGGCAAATTTTAAAGAAAAAAACCAAAACAAAGTGTCGCTAAAACTTGAATGCTGTAATGTTAAGACAATTTTTACCAAAATTATATTATATAGTTGATGTAATCTTGATCTGTTTGGATTGTGATTAATATACCTTGAGATATTGGGTTATTCCAGTTGAAATCCATACACCCCCTATGGAAGACATGACCTTAATCTTCCACATATTATAAATGGGGTTACCTGAATGGTGACTCCATTGAAATCTACACCCCCTGTGTGGGATATTAAAGTCAAGTCTTCCATGAGGGTGTATGGATGTCAAGTGGAATAGTCCATTGTAATAACCATGGCAACACCACTTAGTTTCCTTTGATATTATCAAATAATGGTTACCTAGGGGAAGCATGTCAAGATTTTTGTGATTTTTCTCGTCAATTTGTGTGTTTTCTCTAATCGATATATAAACATGTTTGCATTCGCTGAAATCTGCATGACACGTCCAGAATTCCTGTGAAGAAATATCAAAAAGGACTAACTTCCCCACACAAAACAAATTGGGTGACGTCACAATTTGCGAGCGATTTTGGTTGAAATTAAATTGCATAATGCTATAGAGACATGCTACCCTTTTGTTGTAATCCACCAAGCAATGTTGCACTCAAATTGTGAATAAGTGTTGAATAATACCCACAATGAATAATACCCCATATCTAAGTCGAAGCAATTTCCAAAACCCTATGCATACTATGTATCCAAGCAAATGCCTGAAAGCATGCAGCATGAATGCATAAATACCTAAAACTCATTGTGAATTCTAAACCATGTTTGCTGTGCATTTCCCTAATTTGGCAGAGGCGGCCTTCCAATATTCCATCAGAAGATGATGTATGGGCAGCAGCGATGAAGGTAGACTGTTGCATGGAAAGCTATTCATTACCAATATTTTAATATTACATTAAAATGTATTAATAAAAATGTCTTCTCCTACAGAATGCTTTAATTTATTCATTTGATTACATAATAATTATAATGTGACATGTTATTTGCCATTTGTAAGTAATAGTACAATGAAGGAAGCAATAATATCACTAACATGCAGGATTTGAACCGGGTACCTGCAATGGGCTATTCCAGTTGAAATCCATACAGGTACCTGAGTCGTAACACGTCATGCAAAATCAGACATTTGCATATCACGTGTATGAGTGTTGGCAGGGCTTCCGGGGAGGATATTGTGTACATTGCGCTGGACACATGTAAACAGGCGCTAGCCTGCATCAAATGGAATTTTATCTTGTGACATGGTGTGCGGGTTTGGCGATTTTTCTTGGAACTATGATTATTTTATCATTCAATAAAAATATACTGTAAGTTGAAACAAGCCCCACGCTTTTTATTTTAATCCCATGCTTTATATCATTCCACGCTTTTACCAATTTTCAGACTTTCGAACCGGCATGCATTAAAAAGCGTGGACTGCCGAGTATGCGAGTGGGTGATTCCATTCGAAATCTATGTGGAAGATTAAGGTCATGTCTTCCATTGGGGTATATAGATTTCACCTGGAATAGCCCATTATGATCGGGAAGGGATTGATGATATTGAGTTGATAACCTTCAGATCAAGTTCAATCCCAAGTTTAGAGGGAATTGCAATCTCTCACCAATCTTTGATATTTTGACCAAATCGAAATGGAGAAGCTGTAGGAATAGAAGATGATAACATCAACAGCCTGATTAATTGTTTGATAATCAGTTCATTTTTAACCGTACGACTGCTTCCATTAAAGATACTTATCCTTCACCTAGCTACAATTTGGATCTCAGCACATTATTAACAATCAGCTGCCTATAGTCCATTTGGCTTCATCAAGACAGGCTTCCATGCGTAATACACACATGATCAAAGGTGGTGCATCTGTAGTGCGCGATGCGGCGCAAAGTGACCGCACTATACTGATACACCGCCTTTGATCACACGTGTATCACTTGCGGACGCCAAAGTCTTGAAGCCAAATGGACTTAAGTTGTAGTTTATTCATTTTAACCAAACCTGACAATTATGATTTAATATATATAAACTTTGTGATAGCAATCCTGATGTTGTGTGATAAATGTCAAGGGTCATTTTAAGGTCATCTGAGGTCAAGTGTACAATGTTCAAAGAATGGTGTGCTTATGTGAAACGTGTCAAACCAACCACAGGTCATTTTAATATCATTACATTGAGTCATTATGTGTACTTTATATCAAAGATGACTTCAGTCATTGTAGTGTCAATATGGACAAATTTATGCATTTTTGTATGTCGGGGTGTGTGTGTGTAGGGGTTTTTTGCCATCAATGGCCAATGTTCCTGTGAAAACACACCTCCAAACGTAGAGCTACACAGAACTGTGGACAGTCCTCAGTTCATCACTTATGCAATAGACTAGAAACAACTTGCATTGCATTTGATGATAGATAAGTCCCCTATTGGTAAGTCACACCAAAGGGAAAAGCCTGAAAAACCAGTGTGCACATTTTCCCCTTTGTTGCGCTTGTTACTATGCGCGCACCTAAAATATTGCGCAAAGGTCCATTAACATACTCAGATGTCCGACATCTAGAATTCGTTTTTATTTGCGTCTACGTAATTAAGCGCAAAAAATTGCAGGAAATGTACTTAGTATGGCGATTGAAATCAGGCACACAGTCCACATTTGGATAATTGTGTGCGCTGCATGTTCTGACATCCTTGTCTGATGGCAAACGTGTGGCTTGTATACGTGTGTGTGTAAGAACAATAACAAATATATAGTAAAAAATGGTAATCTTATCAATGGGCTATTCCAGTTGAAATCCTATGAAAGACATGACCTTAATCTTCCACACAGAGTGTGAATTTAAAATTGGGTAAGCTGAGCGGGTGATGCCATCTGAAATCTACCCCCCCCTCCGTGTGGGAGTTAAAATTCATGTCTTCGATAGGGGGAATATGGATTTCAACTGGAATAGCCCAATATGTCATACTATGTCTTAAATATAATTTTCTTGTTGATAACTGTTTTAGTATGAAACGATACATCTCTTCCTGTGTGATCAAGTTCTAGATAAACTGGCCTCAAAAAGAAACTTAAAATTTTTCACAAGGTCATATCTTAAAATCCTCTCCATAAAATGAACAAAAATTGCACACAATATTACTACAATACTCTACTCTAAACACTGGTCATTAACCAAACAGTTGTCCAACTGACACAACAGCAAAATGCACTGACATGGAACAACCTTCCTGGACCACATTAACAGCCCAACAGTCTTCTTTGGCTGGGTTCCAATTATTCGCCTATGAATGTGGTCCCAGAAGGTGTTCCGTGTCAGTGCATTTTACTGTTGTGTCAGTTAGACAACTGCTTGGTTACTGACATGTGTTTGGAGTAGAGTATTGAAGTAATCCTGTGTGTAATTTTTGTTCATGTACAGGCGAATAATTGGAACCCAGCCAAAGAAGTCTGTTGGGCTGTTAATGTGGTCCAGGAAGGTTGTTCCATGTCAGTGCATTTTGCTGTTGTGCCAGTTGGACAACTGTTTGGTTACTGACCAGTGTTTAGAGTAGAGTATTGAAGTAATCCTGTGTGCAATTTTTGTTCATTTTCTTTTTGCGGCCAGTTTACATGGGTTGATACAATCTCACTGCATAAAGTTTGTTTCAATTTGATGTTTCCATGCATAACCTTAACTAACTCTCCTCACGCTGGTGTCGACTGCAGACGACAAGTTTCAAAAAAAATTCAAAATTCAAAATTTCAGAAATGTAAATTTTCATGACCATATTTGGAATCAGCATGAAAAATGCATTAAAATGAGTACAAACAAACCTAGTATTGGTTCAGTAGTTCGCTCTTGATATTTTGAGAAAACATTTTAAAACTTGTGAACTTTTTCCATTGAAGCGCATGGCTAGCATGCAGAGCATTAACATTCTCTATTTCCACTTCACATGTACAGACCAGACCAAGTTATGAAGAAGCCTCTCCACGTTTTGCTGGGCAGCCACCAGTAGGTGGCAGTAGCATACCAAGTCGCAATGGCCAAGCATTTGCCAATGAGAAAAACCTGATTGACTACCCTTGGTAAGAAATCTTCCATTAGATGGTTTTGATGTAATGGTTTGATTATCTTTTATTTTGTGATTAACAGAAACCTAGCAGTCGCAGTGACTATGAAAAGGTTGAACCTACCCCTATTAACAGTCCAAGTCCAGGTAGTTCTTCTAGTGCTAAATTATTTTGGAGAGCACCACTCGAAGATCTATTTCAGTTTCCTTGGTAAGATAATGAAATTTATGTGAAACTACTCATCATGTCACCAGGATACATTAGAGAGAAATCATCCATGATCCATGAGAGGAGAACATGAGGTCATTGCACAAACCAAGCTGTCCATTGCAATAAACTATACCAAATATATTGCAGAGAGGGACATTGTTTGAAACCATCCATCATACCACCAGGATACATAGGAGAGAAATCATCTATGAACCACAAAATGAGAACATGAGATCATTACTTAAACCAAGCCATCCATTGCATTGAAACTAAAACAAATATATTGCAAAGAGGGACATTGTTTGAAACCATCCATCATGCCATCAGGATATATTGGAGAGAAATCATCCAGGAACCATGTCGAGAGAACATGAGATCATTGCTCAAACCAAGCCATCTATTGCATTAAAACTATAACAAATATATTGCAAAGAGGGACATTGAAACCATCCATTATGCCAGCAGGATATATTGGAGAGAAATCATCCAGGAACCATGTCGAGAGAACATGAGATCATTGCTCAAACCAAGCCATCCATTGCATTAAAACTATAACAAATATATTGCAAAGAGGGACATTGAAACCATCCATTATGCCAGCAGGATATATTGGAGAGAAATCATCCAGGAACCATGACGAGAGAACATGAGATCATTGCTCAAACCAAGCTATCCGTAATTATTAAACACGACCAAAAAGTTGTTATACAATATGTGTATGAAATCATTGCAATGCCAGGGCTTCTGGCTTTTGGTCGATGCAGAGAGATTTGTCACATTTTGATGGAACCAAAACCATATACAGTGATTAGAGAATCATGTTGCTGATAAGCAACATGATTCTACTTGCATAATTTGAGTGGCGTCCTCGAACTGTAATGGCTTTCCACAACTTTCTGTCCGCCATTGCTGTCCTGAAGTCTGCTGCCTCCAGTCCAGTGTCATCTTTCACAATGTTTATGTAGGTTATAGATCATGAATCATCATTACACAAATCATAATTGACATTCAGTAATTGGTGGTGTTCATTAATTGAGATCATCCTGGCAGTGTTGTGGCTGCGTTAAATTGCACTCCACAACAGCGCCATCAGATGACATCTTGAAATGTTATAAATCACATATTAATGATTGTATGTGTTGTAAGTTATCCTTTGCAACTACCAGGTCATTGTACGCTCAGTAAATCATGAAATAGATTTCAATAAGCGATATCGGACTACAAGATGAGTTACCGTCATCTATTGCAAACACACCCAAAAATTACTCATTGTAACATTTTAAAAACTTTGACAATTTGTTTCACTTTTTCTTCATTCATAGTAAATTACTACTTCCATCTTGATAAAATCAGTTTGATATTGGAACAAAAAACAAGAACAGTTAAATTTTACATTTTTTAAAGGTTTTTTTTGTGTACAATTGAATACAAAGAAAATATCATGCAACAGTCGATTTTGATACAGTTGACCTATGACCTAAGCAGGAAAGGAGAAATTCTATTTTTGCTTATATTCCTATCTTGATATTGATTGCTTGACAGGTTTGTTGGGAAGATGGAAAGACAGGAGGCCAATAATCACTTGGGAAGTAAACCGCAGGGGTGTTACTTGGTACGGGAGAGAGCTGAAGGCGGATATGCCATAAGTATCAAGTAAGTGTCAAAATTAAAGAGTAATGTGTAAATTCATATAGGAACATGTGTGGCCGGGTGGATTAGGTGCTCGACTCATAATGCATAGGTTGCGAGTTTGAACCCCACTCACATCAATGTGTTGTGTCCCTGGGCAAGGCACTTTATCCTCATTGCCTACAGTTGGTTGGGTGGGGTTGGATGTTTTTATAGTTGCTTGTATCAAAAATCAAAATTGTTGAAAGAATATGCCTGTTGTGCTGCACAAAGAATGTATTTTATATGAAGTAGCAATTTAGTATTCCACATAAATTTATCAATACTCACACAACAATTGTTTATATTATTTCCATATTTTAGACATGAAAGTCAAGTGAAGCACATACGAGTGATGACTAGCAATGGCCAGATGGGCCTGGTAGAAAGCAAAACTTTCAATTCATTACTGGTAAGTTCATTCAAGAATACAAGCAGTCTAATTTGAACGCTAACCGTAATCTCAATATCTAGGAACAGCGAAAGTCTGTAAAGCTGCATTTGTTTGTCCTTGTTTGTCTCTAATTGTCTAAAGAGCCCATTAATGTTGGCCAGGTTGACAGTTTAGGCCATAAAAATGTCATTGACACAAATGTCTTGATCAATATCAATCAAAGGAGTTAATCTAGGCAAGCTAGCAGAATGGTCGACTGCAGGTCCGTCGGATAACGCTTTTTCAATGGGAAATGAACTTTGCTGCTTGGATGATGTCACGATGAGGCTAGCATTTATTCCGTATTTAAAAGCGTGTTCCGACGGATCTGCACTCGACCAGCCTCCTAGCCATTTTTATCTCTCAACTTGGAACTAATTACAACATTATTTTTTTCATCGCACTCTATTTCTATGAGGTCCCCAAAATTTATTTGAATAAAACCAAAATGAGATTTAAACAGACTTTCCATAAGTTTAAAATTTGGCAATTCAAACTACAATATTAACAACAGCTACAGCTAAATGGGCTATTACAATTTAAATCCATACACCCTATGGAAGACATGATCTTAATCTCCCACAAGGGGTGTAGATTTCAAATCGTGTCACCCATGCAGGTAATCTCATTTGAAATTCAGTCTCCCTGTGCGGGAGATTTAAGTTCATGTTTTCCATAGGGGGTTTATGTATTTCAACTAGAATAGTCTAATTATTGTTTGTTTTCTTCTCTTTCTGTAGGAAATGGTTCTATTTTATACAGACAATACATTAGGTTCTGTATTTCAAGGTCTGGAGACAACGCTTGCCACTCCATTCCGAGGTGGCAATGCATACGGCAGTACAGGAGCAAGCAAAGGGGGTGGCGATGCTACTGCTAACAATTGGCGCCGCAGCGAACTACCAGCACAGCCACATCAGCCTTCAAGTGCTGTAGGGGATGGTTAGTGTCACTTTGTGTGTGTGTGGATGGGTGCATTTGTAGACACCTAAAGTTTGCAGCATTGTGTTGATATTCATTTATTTGTTTTATAAAAAAATCTGTTAAAATTATTGCAAATATTTCATGCTGCTGAAAATGGTGTAGGGCATGATCGATTGTTTATGTCCGAGGCAGTCAAGTGCATAAACAATGACCATACCCTCAATTCTGTAATTGAACCCTGTTGAAACATACCAGAACATTCTGTAGTTGTATTTCATCCCAAAAATTAGTAGTACCTATTTCGACCTAATAAGCACCCCATGAGAATTTTTTTAACTTACATTTGTTTAAGCGGTAAAGGCGCTCAATAAGTGTTGGTTAATGTATTGTAAGCACCCCTTTCAGTTTACTTTTTTCTATGAAATTGAGTCAAAACTCATAATTAAATCACAGCAAGACAATCTGTTCCAGGGGTCCTGCTGGCCTTCAAAACTTCAACAACAAAAATTGTGCGCTTTCCATGTATGTCTGGAAAGGGGGGACATTTAAATCAGATAATTAGATAGTAGCACTCTACAACCTTCATGACTTGAAACATACTGATTAAAGATGCATGCAGGATTGTGTTGGGGATGAATTTTCAAACTTAAATTTCACTTGAGGCTGTGGATCACGAAATGCCCCTTAAATGCCCCCTCCCCGCCCTTTAAATGATTTACCTAAAGCACAAATGAGGCGGAATATGGAAACATTCTCAAAAGGTTTCCCTTCTTTAAAAAAAATCATGCTAAGCATTCCGGCATTTCATTGTTTTAGGACTGGTTTTCGATCAAGCACATGTGCCGTTAGATAATGCATATTTATGACTTGAAAATTAAATATCATGCCTTATAGATATATACTACATATTATTTTCATATTACAAATTAATCTACCATCACCATAAATGTAAAAATGTTTCTTATGTTTTGGTTCCACAGCTCAAAGAAATTCTTCAATACGACCTTTCAACATCATCGGCTGGGCGCAAGCTTTATATGACTTTGCAGCTCGTGACATGAGAGAGCTGACACTTAAGGAAGGCGATTTGGTGGGGATCATAAGCAAAGCTGGTGGGCACAGAGGATGGTGGAAGGGATCAGTTGGTGAAAAGGTAAGGAACAATGTTGTTAAAGCCATATTATAACATTTGCTGAGTAGTACGCCCTCCAATTTTTTTTTTTAATTCTGGTTTTTACACGATTGTAATGTACTTTAGTCAATAAAGATACTCTGCAAAAATCAAGACTTTAGGTGCTGTAGTTTTGTCAAAATCCGAGATATTGAATAAAACGATGGAACCGGCGTTTAATTATTACGATGGAAATATTAGTCGAACACGTATGCACAGTACGTACACGGCGTGCGGGATACACATACACACACACCCAGAGGATCGTACCAGTATTACAACCTGGGGAGTAACATGTATGGGCGCTAGTAGTAAATTCCAATTTTCTATGCTTTACCTCACTTGTTCGGCTCAAAATTAAAAGGGGACATATCTGACAGTAAAAAGCTAACATTTTATGGAAAATAAGTACTAATCTGTTTTTACAGAAATGTTATAATATGGCTTTAAGTAGTGTGAATGGCTAGTCAAGCTTGCAGCAAAATAGCCACAATAGCAAATTGGAATTGTGTATTCATTGTAATGTCTGTACGGCAGCTATTTCAGATAGGGCATTATTTCCCTTACCCCTCAAATTGTTGCAGTGAGACAATTAAAATGCTTAATACAAAACTAAATGTGATGCAATTAATGCCAAGTTTATTTCTACTTTTATTTCTACTTTATTGTACTGGGGCCTGAGCACTGATGAAGACCTCAGCATCACTGGATTTAGATGTTTTTGCTGACTTAGAACCTTTACCATATTTAAATACTTTCTCTGACACAGCATTTATTTTATAGGCTTAATGGTCTAACGGCACATATCCGACACTACTTTGAAAACTACTTTTATCTTTAAGTTTATACTGATTGCGTTTGTTTTTGTTTGTTTTCTTCATAGATTGGCTATTTCCCATCAACTTATGTAGAAGAGAGAGCGTAATTATGACTAGCCCAACAGGTTCATTCTTACAGATTTGCCAACTATTTATCCATCCATGTGCCGGTCTTCCTGACCTTTGACATTTGACCTAATAAGACCACAACCTTACATGGAACCTGCAGAAGCATTGCTGCTGTAACGGGAGTTTGTACATGTATCTGCTCCAAGTATGAAGTACATTATGTTCTACAAGTGTATCAGCTGTATTTCCTTTGAAGAATCATTGGAGGTTAATTGTTGCAATCCATTTCATGTCAAATATTGACATATAATGTAGAGAGGTTTAATATTCACAATAGATAAATGGGAATGTGTCCTTCATTGTGCATCCAAGATGGCTGCCATGGCATGAGCAGCCATCTTGGATGGGCAGTTAAGGTGAATTTAAAAACTGCTTATGTGGAATGTGGAATAATCATGTGAAATGTGTATGAAGAAATTGTAGCATTATAATGAAAGACAGAGATAAAAAGATTTTATCGTGTCTGATGTCACTGTCAATTACGATCCTTGATTGGTTTACACGGGTTAATAGCGCGTAAAAGGAAGGCCTATTTATCTGGTGCCGATCGGAGAAAAGGAATAGCAGCAAATGGCAAAAAAATTACGTACTTTTACAAGGCAAAAAGCGGCTTTTCTAGGTATTGTTGACATGGTGCCTTCGAAAAGAAAGTTTCCTACTATAAAGACCTAACTTTTGAGATGGTTTGCATGTTTGAAGGTGCAAAATTAACAATAAGGCGCCCGGTTATACCGCCGCGTTCAGCAAGTCATCATCTCGACACTTAAAAACAAACCGTGCTCGAGTTTGATTGACAGATGACGTCAGATGCGATAAAATCTTTTTATCTCTGTCTTTCATTATAAATTGTTTTCCCCACTTGCATATCCAAGATGGCTGCCAAAGGGCTTGTACCATTGGCTCATAAATGCACTGTCATTGAGCGAAGGAAGTCTTAAGTTAAAAGCAATATTTTACGAGCATCAGCCCGCCTGCTCATATGGTTTAAATAGTCTGAAATCAAATTTTTCTGATTTTGTTCTCAAATTCTTCCATCAATAATTTCTACCTTAGATTTGGTATTGTTCCTATAGCAACACCTTAAAGGTGGGTAACCTGATTGACAGCCTCATCCCCCCCACTTTACCCATCAATATGCAGATTTTGGTATCAGGTGAAAGCTGATGTTTTTCTCATTAACATATTGAAATTAGGCGTTCCAAAAGCGGTATATTTCGAAGAAATCATCAGAAAACTGTTGAATTAGTCTTAACTGTCTATGCAACATGCCCTCCGATGACTACATATTTTTTACCCTACGTTAATTATATCCCACAGTTGCACTGTTCCAAGAGCTTGTGTCCTGTCAATACTGTGTGCATGTTTAAATTTAATGCATAAAATGTGACATTCGAACACAGGCTTGACAATGGGCTATTCCAGTTGAAATCCTTACACCCCTGTGGAAGACATGACCTTAATCTTCCACATGGGGACTGGGGGGGTATGAATTTCAAATGGGGTTACCTGAATGGGCTACTCCATTTGAAATCTACATTCTCTGTTTAGAAGATTAAGGTCATGTCTTCCATGGGGGTTGTATGGATTTCAACTGGGATAGCCTAATATCACCGACAGACATGCTCCATTGAATTGTGCATTGTGGGATGAGGGAAGCAACTGCTCAGTGCTAGAAGTGGGTAATTGCAATAGCTGCCCTGTGAACATTTGGCAATTTACACACAGTATATTGTACTTGTCTACACATGGCTGCTATTATTGCACTTACCCACTTCTGGCACTGAGCAGTCAAAATGGTCTATAAAGTGTCACAACACTGCCTGGGAATATATTCCTTGGCTGATCTGACTCTTTATGTTTTTTTATGAGATATAAGCAGCCATGCTTTGGCAAAATGAGTGCGCCAATTTTCCTTTTCGAAGTATGTCGTACACAAAAGGAGAGTAGTCTTCAATCTGGGTAAAACCCAACGAATTCAAAAGACTTTACCCACTTCGTGCAGCGCCATCATATTGTGTCCGCCATATCTAGAAAAGGCTAAATAATGTGTAACAGAAAAGGAAAAAATTATAACCTTCTATTATTTTGTTTGGCATAATCTGAGATTATGCTTATAGTAAGTATTACGTTAGCCAATGGGGTCTCAATATGCTGGGGGATTTTGACAGCTTCTATTGGAGCATAAATCCACTCAACCCCTAGCTCGGGCATTTCAAACCTTGCAACATTGCAAGATAGGATTGTTTGATAATATCGCAGGTCATTTTACGTTACCTATGGATAGCTGTAATTTACCAGGTAGCAAATACAAAACTACTGATTCTATAATACACAAAATGAAAATGATTAATGTAAAAATATTTTTTGATATATTATGTCTTTTAGAAAAAAGAAAAAAAAGTGCAAAAATTACAATATGCTATTTGTAAATGTTGTACAAACAGAACATTTTTTTTCTTGTAACTAAAGAAAAATGCAATTGTGTTTGGTTAATTGTTAATATTTATGCAGTAGAAGTATGTTGTTAGTATAGTGATGGAGAATATATATTACAGAACTGCAAGTCTATATGAACAAATGCAACTGATGAACATGATTGATTCTATGGCAGTACCCTTGTATAGGTTGCAATCAAAGAAGTTATATTAGAGAGTGTGGACTCATTCCAAATAGCCCATGTGTAATGCTATTGTAAATCATACATGGGTGCCAGCAGAGTGTACCTTCAACATTTTTTAACGAAGGTCCGAAATGAGAGTGTTGCAAAGGTTTACGTATGTAGCGTTTAGCACGCTTGAGCATTTAAGGTTTATGCAGAGCATTTAGCATGCGTTATCGATGTAACACGCTCCACGTAGAACACAAACAAGCTAGCACTGCAAATAAAAAAGGCTCTAATATAACCTCGTTGGTTGAAAAACAAAATGACACCCAAGTAGAACATGTTTCTTATATGTCATAATAGTGTAATGGCTCTTTTGTATTTGTGTAATAATGTCAGCCTGTTGTTCAACCTGTATGAGGGTATTGCCGCATGTATAATAACATAATGAAATGTCAGTCAGTACCTTATTACACTACCCTATGAAAAGTATTACATGCCTAAAATTAACCGATTTTTTCTGGTTGGAATTTACCTTTTGAAAGTATTGTTGTATCAAGATGGGGCAATTTGTGCTGCATATTTGGACTTGATGGATTCTGATTGTTTTGCCATTTTGGTTGTTCTGACTGTATACAAGAACAGATTTCTGCAGAAGTATTAAATATGCATCACAAAATTCACTATTTCTCAAAAATATGATTTATCAACTGATGTTGAAGTGCGGCAATACTTTCTGGTAGTAGCGTAATGCTTTGGGTGCAGAATATTGTGACGGGGAAGAAATATGTATATGACTCAAACATAGTGGTGATGGTCTATTCTGTACAGTATTATTATATATGCAGAACCATAAAGATATTATTTTGATATTGGGTGAGGGGTACGCTGTATATACATGCTAGACGATTACAACAGTGAAAGCTCTTTGCCATGCAAAAGCACCTAGTACCCATTGGGTTCTATCACATACTAATTTAAGCAATTTTATTTGAAAGAAATTAACCCCCTGGACACTACTGGTCATCTAACAGCATTTCTGATTGGTTGATAACTTGAAATGCTCATTTCAATTGCCAATTATGACTGAGCTTTAAACTTATTAATGGTCAAACTTGCAGATGATCTTATTAATTGATTGGTTCAAAATTGGACACAATATTCATTTTGGCCAATCGGCAGGTAGCTCTCATGGGGCTAAAAGAGCACAGCTGAGATTTAAAGAAATAGAAAGTGATTAGAAGGAATAATGCGCCGTTAATTTATAGGGACATGCAGAGATATTGGTTGGGCTATTCCAGTTGAAATCTATATATGGAAGACATGAATATAATGTCCCACACAGGGGGTGTATTTTTCAAATGGAATCACTCAATCAGGTAACCCCAGTTGAAATTCCCACTCCCCATGGGAGATTAAGGTTTTCAAGTGGAATAGCCCAAACTGTCAGTTGGCCTATGTGCACATTCTGCTCCATGTAACATGCATATGAATAGTTTGGATGCAAAAAACCATAAACTACTTTTAAAATATTTAATTATTATTTTCATTATGTTTGATAAGTTATATTTGCCTAGATCTCAAATTGAGAAAAATAGGATGTATCAGTTTTGCATCTGAATTTGGATACCTTGTGCAACCAAACTTGTCCACGGGGCAAGAAATTCAGATAATCAGAAGGTATAGATATAATCTATGAGTGCCCCTTTAACTGCAATATTGTAACATTTGCTGAGGAGGACGCCCTCAATTCTGATTTGTATACGATTGTAATATAACATAACATACCCTGTGAATATCAAGGCTTTATGTGCTGCATTTGTGACAAAATTAGTGATTTTAATTCAAGGGCCGAGTAAGGCCTTTAATTCCTATAATTGAAATATTAGTCAAATGCGTATGTGATGTTCATAACACTGTACGTACTTGGTGTACTGGAAGTTCATAGCACATCCAAAGGACCGACCAGTCGCAACTGACATAGTTCCACACATTGGCGTCATAGTGATTAAAGTGATTTTCTTTGTTTCACATCATTTGTCCTGTTCAAAATTGAAACAGAATGTACCTGACAGTGAACATTTTGTGGAATTTTTAGCCCCACATATATGTGGGGCTTATGTTATCATCCAGATGGTTGTTTGTTTGTTCCTTTGTTTGTTTCTTTGTTTGTCCGGGCGGAAGCAAAATCATTAATCCACTCTCCAGCTTACGCGCTATCACCGATCAACTTCATTATTATGTCTTCAGAATCTGGGCTCCTATACTTTGTACATAACCTGGCTGTCTGATCAATTTGTGTATCGGTCACCTGGAGCTACAGGGTTTTTTCATATCTGTAGCCTCTTCATAGAGTGCATAGTTCATATACTTTATGTGTAAAAAGTCTCTTTTGGTGTGATTTTTTTTGTAGATGTGACAAGCCATGACCAAAAAAATCATATTTTTGACCAAAAATCACATTTTTGACCAAAAATCAAAAATCACATTTTTGACCAAAAATCAAATTTTCACCAAAAAATACATTTTTGACCAAAAAACACATTTTTGACCAAAAATCACATTTTGTCCAAAAATCACATTTTTCACCAAATATCACATTTTTGACCAAAAATCATATTTTTGACTAAAAATCATGTCAAGAATCATTTTTGACCAAGAGTCGCATTTTTGGCCAAAAATCACATTTTGACCAAAAATCATGTTTTTTACTAAAAATCATGTTTTGACCAAAAAAGATTCTGAAGACATAATAATGATAAAATTGACGGATAATTTAGCATGATACCTGAATTTATCAGTCTCGCTAGAGTTTTCAAATATCACGCTCGACTTCGTCTCGCATGATATTTGAAAACTCTAGCTCATTCGATAAATTCAGGTATCACACTCAATCCGTCCAATTTTATATCAAACTTAATACGGAGATAGGGTATGGTGGCTTCATGTGCTGTATAGTTTTGTGTTGCATTATTTGCATATTTATGAATATTAATGAGCTCATTAGCATATTTTGCCTACATTGTCCTTAATCCACACTGCAGCACAAACGCAATCACAGATCAATTTCATTATTATGTCTTCAGAATCTGGGCTCCTATACTTTGTACATAACCTGGCTGTCTGATCAATTTGTGTATCGGTCACCTGGAGCTACAGGGTTTTTTCATATCTGTAGCCTCTTCATAGAGTGCATAGTTCATATACTTTATATGTAAAAGTCTCTGTTGGTGTGATTTTTTTGTTGTTTATGTGACAAGCCATGACCAAAAATCACATTTTTGACCAAAAAAACACATTTTTGACCAAAAAACACATTTTTGACCAAAAAACTTTTTTGACCAAAAATCATTTTTGACCAAAAATCACATTTTTGACCAAAAATCACATTTTTGACCAAAAATCACATTTTTGACCAAAAATCATATTTTTGACCAAAAAATACGTTCTTGACCAAAAATCACTTTTTTGACCAAAAATCACATTTTGACCAAAAAATGCGTTTTTGAGCAAAAACACATTTTTGACCAAAAATCATGTCAAAAATCATTTTTGACCAATAATCGCATTTTTGACCAAAAATCATGTTTTTTACCAAAAAAAGATTCTGAAGACATAATAATGATAAAATTGGACGGATAATTTCAAGATGATACCTGAATTTATCAGTCTCGCTAGAGTTTTCAAATATCACGCTCGACTTCGTCTCGCATGATATTTGAAAACTCTAGCTCATTTCGATAAATTCAGGTATCACACTCAATCCGTCCAATTTTATATCAAACTTTAATACGGTGATAGTATATGGTTGCCTCATGTGCTGTATACTTATGTGTCGCATTATTTGCATATTTATGAATATTAATGAGCTCATTAGCATATTTTGCCTACATTGTCGTTAATCTACTCTGCAGCTTAAATGCAACCATCGATTAACTTCAAACTTGCTACGGTGATAGTCTATGGTGGCCGCACATGCTGTATACTTTTGTGTCATGTTATTTGCATATTTATGAATATTAATGAGCTCATTTGCATATTTTGCCTTCATTTCCATTAATCCACTCTCCAGCTTAAACGTAATCACCGATCAACTTCATTATTATGTTTTCAGGGTTATTAGGAGTTAAGAAAGCCTAATAATGATAATATTGGATGGCTTATTTCGCATGATACCATAAAATATCGGATTCGTCATACAAATATCGAACTCGCCGTTGGCTCGTCCGATATTTTTATGACTCATCCGATATGTTATGGTATCAAGCTCAGCCATCCAATATTATATCAAACTTGGTATTGTGATAGTATATGGTGGCCTCATGTGGGGGCCACCTTAATTACGAACCGCGTAATTCTAGTTAGAACTTGGGAATGGTTAATATTTGAGGAATTGACTATTCATTGATATAAGTAACAAAGACAAATATATTAAAGTATGCATTTTTAGAAAGGGAATGGTTTCTTCAAAATTTGGAAAAAAATACCTAGTTACTACTACCTAGTTACTACTCACTTCTTTAAGTATGTATGTCCTCAAATTTGTTTTATGGCCAAAAATTGGTTTTAAATGAATATGCAAATTTTAAATAAACATTATTTTTCATCAGGTTCGCCATCGCAAATAATAAAGGAGACAAGTAGAAAAAGTGATCCCGCCTGGGAATCGAACCCAGGACCTCAGGTTTACGAGACCTACGCCTTAACCACTTGGCCATGGGAGCTTCATGATTAGGCTGGTTGAAATTCGAACCCATAAGCGGTCACTTATCTCCTCCCCGCAAATAGCCCATAGTAGCTAGGGCCGTAATTGCGAGAAATAAATTGCCATCCTCCCTGTGAGGAAATATTACACGGAAAACAGTGTTTTTCCATGCAAATTTTAACCTAATATGGTTGATAATTTGAGAAATTAGCAACATTTCACAAATTTGAGGAAGTAGTTTTTCAGATTTTTGAATCAAGAACAATAATATGTAATTTTTCAAAATTATTTTTGGACATTTTTCAAAAATCGGTGATTCCTTACCAAATTTCTTTCATATTGTCATTTTCTTTCCAAAAATATATACTTTAATATCTTGCCTTTGTTAAAAAGAAGTTTAATTATTTGCAGCCAATGAGCCAAACTGGATCCTGCAAGTACCCTTTAATAAACAGACTGACAGCTAAAAGGAACACTTAAGAAATTCATCAAAAAATTTGTATTTGTGAGTAATTAGTTTGTGATTGTATGATAAGTACACTGCTGATAGAGTGTAACGGGCTGCAGACAATTTGTTTAAAGTTATTTCAGTGGTGCAGCTTTATTGTGAAGATCCTTTCCTTTCTGGAGTCGGTTCCTGATTTTAGGTGCTTAATTTTTCAGTGTCTAGAAATACCCACCACAGATCTTGCAATACTTGTTCAAAACTCTTCTTATGAATGACCATCATCTCATTTTCTTTCAAGTGAACTTTCACCAACTGAGGGCGTAAAACTGATTCGAAAAATTGAGGTGAAATGGGTGAGGAAGCATGGGCTATTCCAGTTGAAATTCACATCCCTATGGAAGACATGACCTTAATCTCCCACAGACATGACCTTAATCTCCCACACTGGGGGTATAAATTTCACATGGAGTCACTCATGTAGGTAACACCATTTGAAATTTGCACTCCCTATATATGTAGAAGATTATTAGAGAGTGTTTGGATTTCAACAGGAATAGCCCAATGTTTTTGAATGGAACCCCAATATTTTGAGTGTATTCATGTAAAATATTTGGTTCCATTCAAAAATATTTTGTATGACCTTTTCTATATACTCGTGTCAAACACTTGGACTTGAATTTGAAAGGAACTGCTCAAAGTAACACTAGGGATATTCACTGAGCTTCTGTCAGAAGTGCAGGTTATTCCATTTGAAATCCTTACACCCCTTGGCCCTATGATGGAAGACATGACCTTTTAAAATATCCTACACAATTAAAATCTCCTACACAATGGGTGCTGATTTCGGAGGAAGTCGCTCATTCATCAGGTAACCCAAGTTTAAATTCACGCTCCCTGTATGGACAACTAAGTTTGAGTCTGCCATAGGGGGTGTATGGATTTCAACTGGAATAGGCCAATGATAAATCACAACCACTAGACCTGATGAATTTTAGTCTAGAATCAAACCCGGGAGGGGGGGGTACTCAAGTTTGGTTTTGGTAGGGACGTGCCGCTGAGAATTTGAAAGTGGACCCATAAATATACCAATTTTTCAAGAAATTTGGACCCATTGATATACCAAAAGTCAAAATTTTCGCCAAATTTAACCCAAATTGTCTTACTTTTTACAAATTTTCCCAAAATTTTGTGAAAATTTTAGCTAGATTAAGAAATTGAGAAAATTTTGAAAAAAGGACCCATTCATGTACCAAAATAGGCTTTGAAAAAGGGGTCATTGATATACCAAAAGGCTGAAAATGCTACCCATGTTTTGCGGCACGTCCCGTATGGTCATTTGTACTGAGTACCCCGGATCAAACCACAATCAAATGCAAACTTCATATTGTGTAACAGACCTAATGGACTATTCCAGCTGCAATCCGGAAGACATGACCTTAATCGCTAACACAGGGAGTTCAAATTGGGTTACTTAAAGCCATATTATAACATTTTCATACAAAATAGATTAGCATTTCTTTGCAATAAAATGTTAGTTTTACTGTCAGATATATCCCTTTTATTTTTGAGCCGAACAACTACGGCAAAGCAAAGAAAATTGGAATTTACTACCAGCGCATTTTGTCGCCAATACGCACCACTCCTTCGGTTATGTTATGGTACGACCCTTTGTTGTGTAGATCACCGCCCCGCACGCCGTGTACATACTGTGTGTTATGAACATCGTGTATGCGTTCGACTAATAATTCCATCGTAATAATAAAACGCCGGTTCCGTGTTTTATTCAAAATCTCGGATTTTGACAAAACTACAGCACCTAGAGTCTTGATTTTTGCAGGGTATATTGGTTTAATAAAGTACAATATAATCGTGTAAAAAATGAATTAAAAAAATCAGTGAGGGCGTCCTCCTCAGCAAATGTTATAATATGGCTTTAAGTGAGCGACTCCATTTGAAATCAGGTCATGTCTTCCGTAGAATGTGTATGGATCTCAACTGGAATAGCCCGAAATTTCCAAGTGACACAAGATGGTGTCTGGTGAATTTGAATAGATTATATTGTACTATTTTTTGTACATAATTGCAATATCGTATCTGAACAGATTTATCATAACTTGGTTTGAAAATATGTACATTATATTTGGTGTGTATAAAAAAAACTGCTACTACTTATTCCATTTTGTACACACATAGACAACTCGGTTTCTTTTTATCATTATTTTACTTCCTTTGTTAATTTATGCTTGGGCTATTCTTTAAAATTTGTGGTTAAACACTTATCCCATAAATTGTAGTCTCATGGTTTGATTTCAGTTTTGTATAGATATTTATATATAGATAACAATTTGAATATTGGGAACTGGACAATTGTCTTATTTTGAGGGTTAGTTGTACATTGTTATTTCATAATACCACAACTTTAATATGACATAATCTTATAACAATGAACTATTTCAGCACCGACTTTTCCCATATGGATTTGTTTTTCAAGGGTCTCTGTTTCTATATTCAAGATTTGTTGTGACTAATTAATCAGAAAAGTGCAGATCCCAAGTTGGGATCCATTTACTCCCCATTCCAGAAAAAAAAATTTGGATTAAAAAAATATTATCCTGTTTTGCCAAATGAAACATAGGGGTCAGTCCATGTCAAAACAGACTGAGTGTACACCCACCCTCTTGGATTATGCTCTCCTTTGGCTCAGGGGTACCTTTCATGGACCCCTAGGTGAGGTCACAAGAAAAAATTCAAATTCAATTTCGTTTCGAATGGCGGGCCATCTAAGTTTGGCGACCTTGACCAAAATTGGGAATTTAAGGTGTCCAAATGACAAAGCGCTCTCTTTGAGAGGCATTTTCTTCTTAATTAAATCAGTTGTGACCCTCTTTTTGAATGTGGTCACTCACTGGCTGTGTCTGAAATGCCTAATGCCAAAAAAGATTGATTTGAATTTCGATTTGGGATTTCAGAGGGGTCAAAATCAGCACTTCATACTGTTCAATCAAATTATCTTTGATTTTGAAGGACCCATGATAATGCCACAGTGCACTTATAGGTCCTAATTATGTTCAGAATGGATTAACCATGTGCCAATGTCTATGAGCAATTCAAAAAAGAGAAATTTCTAGACCCCTACAGAATTTTAGGCCCCCTAAAGTGGTTCAGCCACAAATGGCGCTTAAAATCGGCAAATTTTGACACCTAATAACTTTAGGTGTACACCAGATATGAATTTCTAGTCTTTTGCATCTGAAAGAATGTAGTCTAATGTTACTAGGAACATAAGATTTGTTTTGTATTTTTGTGTTTTGATACTTTCAAAAGGTCGTTGACCTATGAACATTTTTCGTCATAGCGCCCTCCTGAAAGGTCTGACACATAACAAACTATACATTTTGGAATCCTCATGACCATACGAGTAATTTGATATATTACTTGACATAATTGGGAGCATTCTGAAAATTTGACCCCATAACCTGTACTTTGCATGTGCATCGTTGCCAGGAAGTGCATTTTTGACCCCTTAAAAATCCATACAGAGGATTAGAAAGTAGTTTTTCTTATTACTTGACTCAAGAGCAACTTGAAATATCAGGATAAATAATACAAATGGCTATAAAGTGATCAAAAATATAAAAAATATCATACTAAAATTGGCATTTTGTACCGTATCCTGTATGCATGGTATGTTAGGCAAAAATGACTATTTTTGAAAGCGTCAACTTAATACTAAAACACAAAAATACAAAACAAATCTTATGTTCCTAATAACATTAAACTACATTCTTTCAGATGCAAAAGACTAGAAATTCATATCTGGTGTACACCTAAAGTTATTAGGGGTCAAAATTTGCCGACTTTAAGTGCCATTTGTGGCTGAACCACTGTAGGGGTGGCCTAAAATTCTGTAGGGGTCTAGAAATTTCTCTTTTTTTAATTTTTTATAGACATTGGCATATGGTTAATCCATTCTGAACATAATTAGGACCTATAAGTGCACTGTGACATTATCATGTTTCCTTCAAAATCAAGATAATTTGATTGAACAGTACGAAGTGCTGATTTTGACCCCTCTGAAATCCCAACGAAATTCGAAATCTATCTTTTTGGCATTAGGTATTTCAGACACAGCCAGTGAGTGACCACATTCAAAAAGAGGATCACAACTGATTCAATTAAGAAGAAAGTGCCCTCAAAGAGAGCACTTTGTCATTTGGACCCTTAAATTCACAATTTTGGTCGAGGTCGCCAAACTTTGATTGCCCGCCATTCATAAGCGAAATGGAATTTGAATTTTTTCTTGTGACCTCACCTAGGGATCCATGAAAGGTACCCCTGAGCCAAAGGAGAGCAAAATCCAAGAGGGTGGGTGTACACTCAATCTGTTTCGACATGGACTGACCCATAGCTAAATCCTAATCCTTAAGTTAGTCCTAACTGGCAATGAAAGTAAAAAGTTAATATTTGATCAATTTTTGGAAATAAGGGCCAAAAACATGCATTTTTAAGGCGTTTTTCGACCTTTTTCGTATTCTGTGACAATTAAGCCAAAAGACTTGAACAAAGACTAATTTCAAGTTATGCATTCTAATTTTTGGAAAACACATTTTCCAATCTTTTTCATAACCAATTAACAAAAATAACAAACTATTGAAATTATGAGCAAACTCTTACCTTATACTCAAGATTTTGAATGCTTAGACTTGTGCCAAGTCTTACAATCGTAGTCACAAAATTGTAAGAAAACATGCAAAATTGCATGTTTTTGGACCATTTTCCCTCAAATTGCAAAAATATTAAAATTTGACTTTTATTGCCAGTTAGGACTAACTAAAGGATTATGATTTAGCTATGTTTCATTTGGCAAAACAGGATAATATTTTTTTAATCCAAAAAAATTAGTTGTGTATTTTTCTGGAATGGGGAGTAGACACCTGTTGTTTGATAATTCAGTAGCAGACTAATAACAGGTGCATTTTGTGATTCTAGCATCTCTTTTTATGGTACGATTCAGTAGATATCCATGAAAAAAACTTACTTTCAAAGTTTCAGTTGTTCCGAGCATAGAATTGGCAAGTTATACATTACATGTATGTAATGCAGTACCCCATAGTTTGCTGACAAGCAGGAAATACGTATTGGATGATGGCTTTGTCAAATGACCAAATCCACAAGCAAGGTTATGGTATAAAATTCTAAAAAATCTAAAAATTTTACTGGAGTAAGTGAGGCTGTGAATCACAAAGTGCCCCTTTAATTGAATGTATTGTTGCCACGTGTGTATGCATCGTGTATTGTGGCCTAACACTTGTTGCCAATTGAACAAATTTTCTCAATCTTATCTTATAAAAAGTGCCTTTGTTTGTTTCAAGTTGTTCTTGATTTGATTAAGCAATGTTAATCTCATTCTGTATGGTTTCCTTTAAGTTGCTTTTATGTACTCAGAAAGCAACATGTCTAGCTCATATGTATACGTCTAATTATTATGGCTTCCAAACGTGTTTTGTTTAATCTTTTCATAATAAAATTGTTGTCTGGCATTATGAAAGTTGTGTATGTGTGAAAAATCATTGTTATGTTGATGGTATGCATGTAAATTTCATGCCACAGTTTGAAGAATGGTACCACCACAATTGTTTCTCAATGCAATGATGTATTTAGTTGGGTAGTAGAGTGGCCCTTGACTGCTTAAGGTAGTATGAACAGCTAATCAGGCTTGCAGCAAAATAGCCACAGTAGCAAATCAGAATTATGTATAAAATTTAAAACTTAGAACAAACTAAAGATAAATGTTGTGTTGGGCTGCTGCTAGTTTGCTTTCAATTTCTGATATTAGAGTCCGCGATTCTGCCCCATATGAAATAGCTGGGAGGATGCATTGGTAGACCTTTCTTTTAAGGCATATTGGAAGATTGCCTCTCATGATGGTGCTGTATCTGTCAAAGGCTTGCCACCCGGCTTTAATTCTTCGAATTTCAGAGTCTTGGTTTTTGTCTCGAAGAGAGAAGTGTTGTCCAAGATATACATATTCCTCGACCTGCTCGAATTCAACCCCTTTTACTTCACTATCTTTGGGACTGTTTCTAATCCTAAGAGTCCGAAGGGTCATTAGTCCAAAAACCCAATAACTTGATTATGAACCCTATCTTTATTTCTCTATTTCTCTTTTTGTATATATGTTTTTTTCTTTATCTTTAATGATTTTTTTTAATGGTTATTATTTTGACTATCTACTGAAGATAGCAATTACGGCGGGTTTTTATAAGACAAAAGGTAATTTCTTGCGTATTGAATTATCATTGTTTTTTTAATACCAGCCATGTTTTGCATTAATTTTGTTCTTATTTTTTTCCTTCATGTTGCTGATATCACCTAGGTTTCATTATCATTGAGCTATAGGACTTTTTATTTTTTCGGAGAAGAGCAGGTAGGGCAACTACTTGATTATATTTCTACATGTTCATTAGGGTGATTCACAAAAAATGAAATTGGTATTTTTCAACGGGACACCCCCTCATTTTGTTCATTTTGGTAATAAAATTATACCTGCAAAATATGAAAAAAATTCAAAAAAGTTTAGGGGGTGCTACCGGTCAATGAACTTTTGTACACAAAGTCAATGGGATTTTTTGTCAAAATTTCAAACGCTTATTTCAGGGCCTAAAAAGTCTACCAGGCTTGCAAAACTGAAGTAAATGTTCAATGATATACCTAACTTTGTGAAAACATGGGTTTTACCAAATTAAAGTTCATAGTTGACTGTAATAATAAAAAATGTTTCAAAAGTGACAGAGGGAGTGTAGCTCAAGAAAAGAATACCCTGGGATATCCCCTGGAATCCCACCAGGCACCCCAAATGTATACCTTATTGAACTGAACTGTTGATAAAAAAAAAAAAAAAGATTAAAATTCTTGACATATTAGTTTACCCCAATGGTGATACCAGCTTTTGAAATCTTATGTAATAGTAACTATCAAAATCCATACATCTGTATCAGGGGTGGTCATTATGGCCATACCTGATGAAGATTTGTACCGGTATTGTTTGAATTGAATGACCACAGGAAGGATTAGATTCACCATGGTTGAAAAGAAATGTATATAAATTGGGGTCACAACATTGGATAGTGGCCAGTTCAAAACTACACCTTGTGCAAGGTACTTGTGACAAGAGCTAGAGTGGCTAAGACACATTTACTACTGGATTACACATTAAACATTACACTACACTTACATAAAATTACAAACCTACACACATTCAACACTTGAATAACATAATTTACAGTTACAAACCTACATACATTTCAATCATTTAAAAAAAGAAAAAAGAACTAGAGCCCCATAAACACAACTTTATATTAGCCAAGTACCATAATATTTTGGCTGTTCCAGCAACTGCCTTGCCCCAAATGTAACAGTTTTCACAAAAATGCAATTTTCTGGAAAGCGGGTTAACATTTTTACAATTTTCTTTAGCATTTATTTTAAGGACATTACTCACACTATGATCAAATATTGTTGGCACAATCGGGGAAAATTAACATGGCTTTTTTGTGTTGTAAAGAAAATGGCTCATAAATCCCATTAACTTTGTGTACAAAAGTTCATTGACCGGTAGCACCCCCTAAACTTTTTTGAATTTTTTTCATATTTTGCAGGTATGATTTTATTATCAAAATGAACAAAATGAGGGGGTGTCCCGTTGAAAAATACCAATTTCATTTTTTGTGAATCACCCTAATGTTCATACTACATACTCTGAAATTTTAGAATTTTTTTTAAAAATCACATTTTTGTTCCTAAAATGGGGGTTATAGCGCCCTCAACGGGCACTCTCTCCATAGGGCTACATGTAAAGACCAGTTATAGACAAATGGCCCTAAAATAAAACGGACTTGTGCGAATTTCCTCAAATTTTGCATATGATGTAGATTTAACATCTGGAATGTAATGCAAGTGATGTCGTTGCTGCTCTTCTAAATTCATTTTTAAAATGTCCGCCCCAGACCAAGGTGTCGATAATCCCTGTTATATGATAGTCCAATAAATTCCTGTAACAATTTTGCAAATCATGTTGTATTTGCTGCATTCGGCAGAGATAGAGTACTTATAGCGCTGATCATTATAGGCTATGGAGGCATTTCAACAGCACCCTTATTTGGTGGGAAAAGGTCTTTGAACTTTACACAGAGGTCAAGTTCAAAATTGCTTGGACTTGTTTAAGGATACGATACACGATTTAGCGACAAGTGACTCATTTCGGAATGCGATCATGAATTTTGAAGGAAAAAAAAGTTCCCACAGGCTTTGAGGGGACTCGAACCAACGATACCACGCGTCGTTGATTATCAGTCCCGGTCATTACCGCTCTGCCACGGAGGCAGATGAACGGTAGAGTGTAATAATAAAAGAGAAATCTCATAATGCTATCTTTAGCCTTTTGTTTACATTACAATGACGCATTTTGTAAAGATAGATTGGCCGTTTTATGTATAAATAGCACGAACATTTGGAAAAGGGCTCAAACAAATAATAAAGACACTGATACGATGATGAAATTGCATAAGTCGGGGAATATCTGCGTCACAATGTTTTGTTTTGATTTTAGAAATTTGACTTTAAAATTTAAGACGTTAAGACATTATCATTCGAAATCAACAAAAGATATTTCAGCAGTTTATGGCAAAATTCATTCTCTAGAGTGTTTTAGACATGTATGTGAAATAGCTTCAACAATGATTCGCTGCATAATGGTAAAAACAGCATTGACCTGAAAAAGGACATGAGGTGCCATATTTACGGATTCCGGCTAAATTCAAAATTTTTATAAAACGTTTGGTTTTTGATCGATTACAAAAATTCATTTTTGTCATTAAAAGAAATTGTATCTGGCGTGAATTACACTACAATTTTTATTCCTAGGGCTCTTTGATTTCTTTAAATATTTTTTTATAATGATAGAGTGAATCCCCTGGCCCTCTATAATTACGCACAAAAGACCGACTCCCCTTAAAAAATACAAGCAATGTGTTCCTCTAGTCATGAGGATTCAGAAACTTGTGCATAGTTTTACCTATACCAGTATCTACGATGTACAGTTATAGAGTTACGAGCAAATATGTATAATCATGACATCGTAGGTCAAATTTTGGCACCAAAGGGAACAAAATTGAAAAATGCTCTGATTTTGTTGAAAATGGTCCCAAATTATTATCCATATATGGTCCCAAAATATGTATGTACATGGTGACACACATAAAGGACTGTGTCGTAGTACAACCGAATGGAGTGACACGCATTGACGACAACGGTGCTGGTAGCAAATTCCAATTTTCTTTGCATTACCTCAGATGTTCAGTTTAGAATTAGAAGGGGACGTATCTGACAGTAAAAGCTAACATTTTATGGCAAAGAAATACTAATCTATTTTTTATGGAAATGTTATAATGTGGCTTTAAGTAGCACTATTTAGTACTACTCATCTGCCAAATATGACAATTTCAACACAATTTGCATGATTTTAGTGCATGTAAACTAAAATCAAGCTGTTTCAGACAACATGTGTTACATGTCTTTCTGTACGGGTGCAAGTCATGGGTAATTACCAAGGACATGGAAAACAAAATCAATGCATTTGCAACATCTTGCTACAGAGTCATGTTAAACATCAAGCGTGTGGATCGGATTCCAAATGAAACCATCTACAACCTGACCAACACCACTCCACTGGTTGCCAGAGTCAAGATTCATTGACTCAAATTTCTCGGCCATATACTGCGTCTTGAAGATGGCGAGCCTGTGAAAGAATATGCGCTTTATATTCCACCACATGGGAAGAGGAAACCGGGACGGCCACGCACACTGTACTTGCAGTATGTCCAGCACCTCCTGGGAGATACTGAAGGGATGCTGCAGCCAAACAAAATTGTTTCGCTTGCCCAAGATCGCATTGGTTGGAGAAAGCTTGTAGCCGACTGATGATGATGAAACTAAAATGATTTGCACTATGATAGCTCCAAAGATGAGTAAGTTTCTAAAAGTGAATCCTTGTACCTGTGCATTCAAAGCTAGCCAACATATCAGCTTTATGACTTAGCTACTATGTGTAATCATTGTGGGTTTCTTATACTGACAAACACCATTTAACTATTATAAACCGCTCCTTTGTATTATACTGGCTGGAGAGGGCGACATTACCAAATCTTGTTTGTAAAGGAATTGTTTGTCAGCATGTGAAATTCACAAGGATATGTTGAATATTTTTGATGGGAAATTTGTTGTGGATGATCTACCTTGTTAAGGGTAGATGCGGTATTGTTGGTCGAAGCAGCCAAAATATTGATTTTCATTTGGTTAATCAATATATTATTGAAAAATAACACTTTGATGTTTTGCAAAAGTTCATTCTACAAATCATGTACTTTGAAAATGTGCTTGATTTATTGTTGTTAATGAGTTATGTACGTTTTACAAAAGTGTTTTTGTTTCAGCCCCCCTATAAAAGTGTATCTGTGATATTGGAATTCTTCTACACACTCCCTATGAAATGATCAATGCAATTTTTGCCCAAAGCTCACTACCATTCGCAAGATGCTGTGAACTACCAAATTGCAACAGTTTAAAATAGTTGCCTTAAGGGTAGACAAGGTATTGTTGGTCGAAGCAGCCAAAAAAAAAAAAAATCGATTTTCATTATCTAAATCAATATATTATTGAAAAATAACACTTGTTTTGCAAAAGTTCATCCTACAAATCATATACTTTGAAGATTTATTGTTGTTAATGAGTTATGTACATTTTTACAAAAGTGTTGTTGTTTCAGCCCTCTTTACAACATAACTCAAGAACCACAGGACTTATAAAAGTATATCAGTGATATTTGAATTCTTCTACATGCTCACTATGAAATGATCAATGCAATTTTTGCCAAAGCTCACCACCATTCGCAAGATAATGTGAACTACCAAATCGCAACAGTTTAAAATAGTTAACCTTTTAACACATGCAGTAATCCAAAGTTCTAGACCATATTACTTTAAAACCCTGAGCATTCTGTGTTCTGTGACATAAGTCAGGGATCTCCTGTAAATGATGACTGACATAATTAAAATACATGTATTCTTTTCAAATGAACATGAAATTGTTTCTTTATTATTTGTTGTTAAAGACTGTTTTATAACAACTTATTCATGCAATCGGGGTAGAAAACAAGTAAAGGCACTGATGATATGGAATATAAATTGATTTCTGGAATTTACTTACATGTAGCCTATGACTCTGGCCAATCCAGGCTATTTATTATCCCCAAGAAGTCAAGTTGAACTCATGTTGAAGCTTCAGTGATATACTATTCCAAATTGTTATTGCAATAAAAATGTTACACCAAATTATTATCTGTTCCGACTGCGATGACTTCTCTTAGTTTCAAAGAGGTATTAGATTGATTTGTTGAGACATGTGCCCTGTCCAATTCTTAGCAAATCAATGCTTTTAGTGATTTTTTGGTAGGCAAATCCAGTATAAATTGGTACTCACTTTCTGAGCTTTCGATGACCGGTTATGTCATCTTGATCACAGATGTCCAGGCTCACTTCACTTCTCGCCGTGGGACTTGGTAGTCTCATTCCCACAAGTTCTTGATTGGTTTAGCAGCGAATCGTAGACGTGATCCACAGAATACATCCCAATGTCTCGATTCATGGTTTTGTTGCCCCTCCTCCAGGTCCACATGGCACACCGACATCGCCCGGTTAATAATTACATTATACAGCCAGAGACACGTACTGAAATGAATACCCGGGATCGATACACGTAAATGTGCTATGCACGATTGGTATTCAGACGATAAATCTTTGGATACGGGGTAGAAAATGATGAATATCTCCCGTAAATGATTTCGTATAAAGAAACCAGATCTGGTTCCTTGCACTTGAACATATATGTTGTATGTTCAACAGGTATGATAGTCGTTAGCTTGCGTCTTGAGAAAGAAGCGTGCATGCGTCTTGAACTCGTAAACTGACAAAAATATTCTGATTTTCTGATATGAGCACTCACTCACATGGCGTATACATGTTCACCCCCACACAGAGGTCACACACAGCGTAGTGTGAGCACCCCCTCACATGGCGTATACAAGCTCACTTACACACTATACAGGGACGGATCCAGGAATTTTTGATAGAGGGGGCGCCTTTTGGTCGACGACAAAAAAATGGTGTTAAGGGGGTTACCCCCTTGAAAACTCAACGGTTTTGGCCCATTGTTTGCTGTTCATGGCCGAATTTGTTCATTTTTTAACATTTCTTTCATTTGTTTTATTTCTAAGTTAGGCGGGCGCCTTTGCTTGTCAAAAAAATAGAGGCGCGCTGGCTGGGCGCCCCCTAAATCCGCCACTGCTATACTGTTCAAAAATAAAAAATATTGGCAACCCCAAAGTTCTTCCCCCGAGTTGGTGCATTTTCCCCGACTGACTGACGAAAATTGGAGGTTATGGCCCCTCTGCATACACCACTGAGTAAGGAGTATAGAGAAACCAACTAAAAAGAAAGATGAAATAAAAGGAAGAGAGAGAGAGAGAGAGAAAGTCATGAAGTAATAAATATATGATGGCAAAGGTATCATCATGCGAGGCATCGTCATCAACAAAATTTCACGGTTGATTTAGCTCTTATTCCTGCTAATAGGATAATTAGACTCCCAAAATAGCGCTGTCCCATTGCTTTCGAGAACCGCCTTATTACAAACCGAGAAAATTTAAGGAAGAATGATACGGACGAGGATGTTTAGAAAGAAAAAATAAGTCCGAAAACCGCCCTAAGTAACACTCAACTTTTCGGGGCTCCCCGAATTTCAATAACGCTAATACAAAATGACACCTTCATTCATTTTGTCATTATGCTTAGGCTTGGTTGGGGGAATGCTAATACACAAAATTTCCCGGTTGATTTAGCCCTAATAGCGTAATCATCGTCGTCATCATCATCATCATTATCATTATAATAATAATAATAATACACAGATATAGAGAGCGCTTTTTAAATGAAAAAACAAAGCGCTATGGAAAGGAAAAAATATACAAGAGGGAGGAAACATTAGGTGAATAGGTGAGTTTTTAGGTTCTTTTTGATTCCACCAATTGCACAAACAGCGATCATTGGAAGCAACTAGGATATGAGAAAAATAATCTAAGTTCAAAATTGCTTATATGGCCAGTACGTTAAAGCCCTTTGAACCCTTGTCTTTTGCATTTACTTCTAGCTATTTGTGCTATTTGTACAATTTATATATGTGGCGAAATGTAAAATTTCCCTATACCTTAAGTACAGGAAATTTACTAAAACAACCAATCCTGCGCCTTTCTCACACTGTCCCTGATAAACAGGACTTGAGTCTGGTACTTATGGATATATGAGCAGTCAGGGTAAACCGTACAAACAACACATTACATACCAGTGTACTGGTGTACGAAATCAATTAATGATGCTTACCCGCCAGCCTAATATTATCATACAAACAAGGGAAGAGGTCAAGAGGCTTACGCATCATACACTGGAACAGCGCACGAGTCACAAGATCATATAATATTAATGATGCTTTAAGGGGGTACTACACCCCTGCCCAATTTTGTGCCTATTTTTGCATTTTTCTCAAAAAGTATAGCGCATTGGGGACAAGTAAGATATGTTTATTATAGGGGCAAGTACTACAACTACTGCACTGGAAATTATATTTCAGCACAGACATCAGTAGTGGAGTTACAGTCAAAAATGAGGGAAAACCAATATTTGATCAATAAATCAATAACTACTTGCTTTGAGTTGCTGAATTTTCAGTACAGTAGTTGTAGTCTTTGCCCCTATAATATACATATCTTACCTGTCACCAATGTGCTATAATTTTTGAGAAAAATGCAAAAATAGACACAAAATTGGCCAGGGGTGTAGTACCCCCTTAAATCAGTATTCCTAATATATTTTGCAATGTTAAAACATTGCATAACAAAAACATTATTCAATGCAAACATTTAGCAAGAGTTTTTGGGGAGTTACTAAATGTATTGTAGGGGTCAGAGTCAGGGTAAAATGTAGGGGTCCAAAGTGAACTTAAACGTATTTGTTTACAACTTCAGGACATATTGGTGTGAGTAATACTGATACCAAGAAACTTTTTAAAAAAACATGCTTTTCAGTAGTTTTACCTCGTTTAATGGCATAATTACCAATATGTTACATAATATGCTGATGGGGCGCGTCCACCTTCCAGTTTGGGGCAAGTCCGCCCAGGAAAAATAGGGTGAACATGCCCCATCCTCAAAGGGGCGAACGTGCCCCTCAGGACACATCTTTGTATTTTCCTCAGGGTATATGCAAAGTACGTGATTATTTTTATTTTGTGATTTATAAAATCATAAAACATGAAGCAAAACGGGTGCTTAATCAAAATGTAATTAATTTAGAAAAGTTAATTAGGTCAAATACAGTAATTGTGTGAACCATGTACTGTGCATTTCATTACTGAATATGTTCATCAGGACTGTTATTAAAAATAGAGACAAATTTCATAGTTCTAGTCCAATTAAAACAGCACTGACTGTGGGATGTTTCAAAATCTGTTAAGATTTCTTTATCAACACTACACAACAACATCAGCGAACTTCATACAGAAATATGAGATTTCGAAACGTCTAATTGGACTAAAACCACATCAGTGTGATGATAAAGAAACGTTCACAGCAAGTGTTATTTAAATTGGACTAGAACTATGAAATTGGTCTCTACCATGTACATTTCATGTTACAGTTCAATGGGGATCTTGTATCTGTTCTACATTCAGACTGAACATTTATGCAGCAGAATTGCCATGCCGATGCCACCAGCTTTTCTAATGTCCCAGCTTCCTTTGAAACGAAGTGGTGAAGTGAGCACAATTGTATTGGTCTCATCCCCGGTCTCGTCACTTCTTATAGTCACTACTCCAGTGTACTTAATGACATAGTCATATTTCACAATTGTGTTCGAATTATCTTTACACTTGTACCCAGCAATAGCTAAAGTGAAGCACTTCCCGACATGACTCTTGGCAGGCTTTACGGTGTACTTTTCACAGTGGTGGTCTCCTGAATAGTCTGTTTGTAAAAACATTTCCCATACTTTGTCAGGATTTTCTCCTGTGAACTGTAATCTTTGTGAGAAACCGACTAAGTCTGAAAGGTCTATTGGTTCCACTCCAAGAGTTGGGCGTACTGATCCCCTATCACGAGGTCTGCATTCTGTTAATCCGAATGGGTCACCAAAGTAAAGTCTAGGGTTGATGTGGGGGCATACTTGTGAGCTGCTTGTACCACAGGAGCATGTTACCTCATTAGAACCTTGTGACAATCTTAGCTTCTTGTTCCCTTTAGTTACACTACTACTCCTTTCTGCATGAACCTGATAAGCTTCATTATAATGTTTTTGCAAAATATTTGAAGATTTTAAGGTTTGGAGATCTTCAATTTCTATGTTGTAAAATCGAACAAATGACAGCAACTTGTTTGCCCACTTTCCTCCAATCAATAAGACGTAACAAGCTTTTTCACAAAACATAACAAGTTCCTCTTGAACTTCAGGAATAGATAGAACATTGTTGACTTGTTTGAACTTAACTTCCAGAAGAGTTCGAGTGGTATTTTTGCAAAGTAATTTCTGCAAAGTTAGTTCTGATTGCACTGTAGCACAATGCAACCATATCAGAGAGAAAACTTTCCACATACTGTAGCCATAGCAACCCAGCTTTTAAAGCATCACCATGGATACCTGTGAGGACATCTTTCATAAAGCCCACGCAGTCATCCTTCAAAGCGGGTACATCATACTTGTCGGCCAATGTGTGAATACCACACACATTATCAATAGTCAGTGTTAGTGTCCCTGTGTACAAAAACTTCAAGAAATCAGAGAAAGCTGCCTCTCCTTCAGGCGATTCTTGAAGTGTGATCTTTCTCCAGTTTCCTCCAATCAGCATAGTCTTGAAAACTTTGCTCTGTGTTGCTAGGACAAACCTGTGTGCAGGAAATACATGTTCTCCTATTTTCAAAATCACATCACTGATGTCTGCATTGTTGAAATGCTCACCAATGTTGGTGATGACGTTGGTCTTGTGCTCAATGAACTCCTGTCCTGATGCTTTCCGTGCCATCTTAATACTGGGTTTAAACTGTAGTTGTTTTGAAATCTAGACCTGAAAGAAAGAAGAGCTTATCAATATTATTTGTTACCTAAAGTTTCTTAAATCTCAACCCCGGTCCCCGCACTCCGTGCATCCGCGGGTATTCATGCTCGTCGAAAATTTCGCGATATAAGGGGTGTTTTCAGATGAAGAAACGTGATTCGCGAAACACACAAAAAAGGGGTGTTTTTTCAAGCCACATGTTCGCGAAATTGAAAAAAAAGGGTATTTTCATCGAGCAGCCTACGCGTTTCTGCCAGAAAAGGGTATATTAGAAATATCGTTCGCGTTTTAGCGAAAATAGGGGTATTGTCGAAGGGCAAAGGGGTATTTTTCCCTAAAAACTTCGTGAAATGAGATGCAAAAGGGGTGTTTTTAAAGTTCATCGACAAGCATGAATACCCGCGGATGCACTGAGTGCGGGGACCGGGATCTCAACCTGCTCCCTCCAAACACACTGGCTGCAGGGAGGATGCTGTGAGGATACAGTGAAATCCCATAGGAAAATTGCCAAAAAATGGCTTTTACCCCATTGAATAGGCATTGAATTAGGTAAATATTTATCGTCTATTTGATGTCTCACGGCCTGGGGACGGGCTGTTGAAGAATTCCTCCTGCGTAATCTCTGCGTGTCGTCAAAGCCGACTAAAAGAGGACCACAGAATCTTAGGGGCCAGTTGACGTTGGATGGCACCAACATGATCGGTAGGATCAATAACAGGCTCAACCCTGATACCATGGTTAGCCCTGCATCGAGCAGCAGCGATGTAGTACGAGGTCTTGGCGCTCCTTCAAATATTCAAGGATATCGGCAGTACTCGATTTAGTGATGGGCATTTTGGCAACCCCAAACACGGCTGTCAATGCTGCAGTGAAGAAGGCAACGGATACCACTTCACTTATTGTTTCCCAAGAATAATCATGGAAGGTCACAATTTGATGTTAGAGACTAACGGCGTGATGGGGGCTTTGGAACCTAATGTGGACGGTTCCTCGCCCGGTAGGGTGTCCCATGGAGAGCAGGTGGGCCCAGACCGTCAGATAGCTACTGTTCAAAATAGTAAGGTCATCTTGCGAAAAAGTAAAATCATCAGAGTTGGAACCTGGAATGTGCGAACTCTTCACCAGATAGAGTGGGAAGCTGGAAAATATTACGCAAGAGATGACACGACTTAAAATCAACATACTAGGAATAAATGGAACCAGGTGGACAAATAATGGAGACTTCAAAATCGATGACTTCAAGATGATTTATACAGGTGGTGACAAGCATGAGAAAGGAGTTGGGCTACTGCTAGATGTAGATATGGCTAAATGTGTGCTGGGCTATTGGACTGTAAGTGAGAGAGTTTTGCTGGTCAAACTACAAGGACAACCTTTCAATATCTCTGTTATTGTAGTATATGCCCCCACAGCAGAGAGCACTGAAGAGGAGATTGATGCTTTTTACGATAAACTGGAGGAAGCAAAGTTTCAGTGCAAATCAGATGAAATACAACTGATCATGGGAGATTTGAATGCAAAGGTGGGGCAAGGACAAGATGGCAAAACAGTAGGCGAGTTTGGACTTGGAGAAAGAAATGAGCGTGGTGATAGGTGGGTGCAGTGGTGTGAAGCAAACAACATGGTAATCAGTCAAATCACAAACACTTGGTTTAAGGAGCATCCCAGAAGAATATATACATGGAAGAGCCCTGGGGATCGCACGAAGAACCAGATAGATTTCATAACCATAAATGACAAGATTTAGAAGAGCAGTGAAACATGCGAAGACACATCCAGGGGCAGACTGCGGGAGTGATCATAATCCAGTAGTATGCACACTTCGTTGTAAGCTGAGAAAGTTGAAGAGAGCGAAGAACATGTAGAGGGCAGATTTTGAACAGCTGAAGAAACCAGAGATCCGAATGTCAATGGAGTATTCCATCAAAGTGGAGAACAGGTTTGAGCAACTTTTAGACGAAGGAGAATGGGAATCAATGACAGATATCTTAGTTGAAACAGCAGAGGAATGCCTGCCAAAGAAGAGAGAAAGTAAAAGCAAGTGGATGACAGAAGAAATTCTATCAATGATGAGAGACAGGCAAAAGATCATGGACAGGGATTCGAAAGAATATAGAGAGTTGGACCAGGCAAATAAAGAAACGTTGCAAGGGGGCCTGGCTGAATAGTGAATGTGCCAAAATTGAGAGTCAATTTGGAGAGAATCAGAATGTGTACCAGAGGATAAATGATATCTCAGACAGGAAATCAGGCTGTTCAAGCTCTGGGTGCATCAAGGCAAAGAATGGTACTATGCTGGTAGGAAAAGATTAGGTAATGAAAAGATGGAAATGAATATGTTGGCGAGTTATTTCACTACGTAAGGAACGGTTTACCAAGCTTCCAGATTCTATTGAGGGTCCAAAGATATTGCAGAGGTTTGATCAGCTATAAAAATGATGAGCAGAAATAAGGCTGCTGGGCCAGATGGAATAGTTGTTGAAATGATTGAAGCATTAGAGGATTATGGAATTGAGACTCTGACAGGAGTCATCAACAGAATGTATGATGATGGGATATTTCCGGAAGACCTGAGCAAATCAATCTTTATTGCTCTTCCCAAGAAACCTGGCGCTGTGGATTGTGAACACCACCGTGCAATTAGCCTTATGAGCCATGTTACAAAGATAATACTAAGAATCCTGTTACTCCATACAAGAAGTAGAATAAAACCGGAGATTGGTAAAGAGCAGTTCGGCTTTGTAGAAGATGCTGGTACCAGGAATGCGAGTTATGTCTTGAGAATGATAACAGAGAGAGCGGTAGAGATGCAGAAGGATGTTTTCATGTGTTTCATTGACTACTCAAAAGCCTTTGACAAGGCAAGACATGATCAGCTTTTTGAAGCTAGACCTGCATGGAGAGGATCCAAAACTGTTGCAGAACCTTTATTGGAACCAAACAGTGTGCATAAGGGTGAATGGAGATTGTAGTGAATATACAAGCATTAAGAGAGGAGTCAGACAGGGATGTGTGATGTCGCCAGATCTCTTTAATTATTACAGTGAGCTGTTCTAAGGAAGCTAGAAAAGGAAAATGGTCTCTGTATAGGTGGACATAACATCACAAATATAAGATATGCAGATGACACTGTCCTATTAGCTGAGTCTGAGGAGGATCTGCAAAGGCTTTTGATGTGGTGGTTCGGGAAAGTGAGAGGAAAGTGAGAGGAAAGGTCTATTGTTAAATTGCAAGAAGACAATGTATATGGTAGTATCAAAGACTGAAAGCCCAACATGCATATTGAAGGTGAAAGATCAAAGAATTACATGTAAGCAAGTTTCCTCCTTCAACTACCTTGGCAGTCTAATCACAGAAGATGCAAGATGTATTAAGGAGGTAAATAGAAGAATTGCACTGGCTAAGTCTGTTTTCTCCAAATTAGATAAGATCTTAAAAAACAGTTCCCTCAGTGTAGAGACCAGAATTCGGGTACTCAACTGCTATGTTGTTCCTATACTAATGTATGGAAGTAAAGCATGGTCAATAACAACAGATTGAAAAGCTGTGAGATGTGGTTCCTTAGAAGAATGATGAAGATTCAGTGGACTGATAAAGTGTCTAATGACGATGTCCTAAGTAGAACAAATGTGAACAGGAAGCTGTAACGTGAAATCAGAGTTAAGCAACTCAAATTCCTTGGTCATATCCTACGAAAGGATGGTTTGGAGAACCTAGTATTGACCAAGAAGGATAGAAGGCACAAGGAGCAGAGGCAGGAAGAGAGTGACGTTGCTTCATGATTCTGTTCTATTTATTTCTATATTTTCTTAATTTCTTATTTGGTTTGCTTTTATTATGTTTGTAAATTCTTCCAAAGGAGAATTTATATGTCCACTCTAATATAAGCAATCAATGTGTCAAATATTCCTTGAAATATGCATGCATTGCAGGGTTTAATATTCAAAAAAATGTTTAGTTTAATAATGAAAATTTTAAAAATCATGTAATGCATAATGAAAGTATCTTAATATCACTGAAAAAATCATGAAAATCGAGCAACGCGTTCGAGAGTTATGGCGATTTTATTGATATTAATAGATTATTTTTTCGCATCCCATATACAATCAAGTGCAAATTTGCTGGGACACTTTCATAGTTCAATGACCCTCCCCGCACCCCTTATTCAATGTTGTATACCAAACGCCTCATTTTTAAATGGACTATATTTTTGCTCCAACATTGGTTGGTGGGGGAGGGAGGGGATTCGAAATAGGTTGGAAACTATACAAAAAAAAATCATATGGTGAACTTCATATGACCGGTTTTATTGAACATTTCTCTTGCTAAACATGCATTGGCTGCACATGCATAACATGTGCTTTCACAAGCTTTGTTGAAGGTTTTGAAAGGTCATGTTTTGGCACATATACAGTGAGCATGTTCAGCTGGACACAGACAGGTGGATATTTAGAATTTCATTAACAAAGTGAGTACAAATTGGGGATTATATTTTTCAGATATGGAATAAGGGTTTTTAGTGCATTTTGAAGGTGGTAGGTGTGTGGGAATTCTCATAACTGGTGCAGATATCATGTTTTGGAATGTAAACAACTTTGACAGCTTGTCCACCTTATATCTTACTTTGGTGTTATGATGGGCAAGTCATACTGAAGTATGACTTGCCCACACTGGGTATACTATCATCCCCGGGCTATCAACCCTGGAGGGGTTCTCTCCCTGGTTAAAAGTATACGGGGATGTGCCACAGTTTGGGGGCACCTTTTTAGTGATTTTGGTATTGATTGATGGTTTTCAGTGGAGAGCAATCCCGGGAATTCGCCCTGGTTGGAGGTATACAGGGGACGTGCACAGTTTTGGGGTACTTTATCAGCGATTTTGGTAGGGTATATATCAATGGGTGGGTTTTCAGTGGAGACCAATGCGCCCAATTGGGCGTATTTTGACAAAGGTTACCTTCTTTACGCACCCACGAATGGCAAATTTAGTTGTTTTGGGGCGTTTTTGTTGAAAATTGGTATACTGTTGGGTAGCAAAAACAGCAAAAAATATAGAGAAAGTCAGCATCCGAAAGTCTGCTTGGCACACCCCGTACAAAATCTTTCGAAGACCCCCCCCCCCCGAGGAATTCGCCCAATTGGGCGCATATGGGCGAAAGTGCCCTTAAAAGCTCCCAATTTGGTCAAATATGATAAAACGGAGTGAATTTTTTATTGATGTCAAGGCTAACCAAGGCATTTATTTATTTATTTATTTACTTCCAATAATAATAGGACTAAATTGAAAGTGTACAACAATTTGTGACCACTGGCGTGCAGGCCTGTAGCCAGGATTTGGGGGGGTGCTGTTTTTGAAAATGTGGACTTTTTTTCCAAGGGGGGAACTGTGAGAAGTGGACTTTCTTCTCGCAAATTCTTAAATTTGTGGACTCTGTATACTTGTGCAAACCCCCACCCACCCCCGGCCACGTGCCTGCAGGTGTGTGAAATGGAATTCTAAAATATTGGCCTATTCTTTAAATTACTTTAATGGTCATTATGGGAATATATATATAGGCCTAAATATGGGGGGTCAAATATTTGATTACTATGGCAACCAGCTAAATGTTTGGCTGCCATAGAAACTTTAAACAAACGGCTGCTTCTGTCAGTAACAAAAACATCGCCCGATTATTACTCCCTGTTTGTTTTTGTTTAAGTTGACCCCCCGAGTTGGTTTGCTAAATCAACCCCCCCCCATCCCTCCCCTCGAAAATTTCAATGTACATTGAAAATTGGCCCGGTCAATTCACAATATCACCTTTTGCTAATTATAAATAGCGTACAATTTTAATTTTAACCGGTACTTTTGTGTCCGCCTGCTTTGAAACTTACAATGATACATAAGCCCCCTATGCGCCACTGAACGTGTGAAAAACTTGGACCCCAAAAAATGTTTTTACGAAGACCACACTTATCATACTGACTTATGATCAGAACAATATTTATCAAGACTTACGTACTTTCAGCATATTATTGTTTCAGATATCCGGCTTCCAGTTCCAACGAGATAATCAGACGTCCGATCCAAACGCTTCATTATCCATGAGCTTCTTCCATTGCTGTTCATGAACGGCTGACACGAATGCACTGATGCATCGTGGCGCGAAAATACGAATAGAATTTCAGTCATGTGATGCAATCAACTAAACTAAAAGATAAACAAACCATGTTTGCTATTGTTATGCAAGAACCACTCAGTCAACCAATTCATACATTTTGAGTGAGTCCAATAGAGCACAAACTTACACTAGAGTGAACACGATAATGCGATTGATTTTCTTACACGTAAACTTAATACGACCAATTCAGAAAAAAATCTTGTTTACGGGGGCCTACTATACACAATTATATATACTTTTTGTTGGCCGCTGAATATTTTTTTTTCACTGACGTAGGCCTGGATGCATTAAAAAAAGAAACTTCATAACGTGTTCCCATGTTGAAAGTTGACAGGCTACTTCAATTCTACAAGCTTTACAGAGAGCACAAGTATGGACACATGAATGAAGACGATATATTTGTACTATGATTTCAAACCTAACCAAGAACATTAGAAAATATTGTAAAGGCCATATACGCACTTGCAGTGGCGGCACCAGGGGGTGGGGTAGGAGTGAATTTCAGAGAGGGGAATCGACCGATTTTGCACAAAATTGCCGCAAAAAGTGGAAATTTAAGTAATTTTGGGTTTTTTCCTCAAAAGTAGGGGGGGGCAAGAAAAATATTTGGCTGTGGAATATTTGGATCAGTCTGATCTGCTGTGTACCGGATGAGCAATAGGAATCTACATCAACACCAATATCAGTAGTAGATACCTAACACAGCAACAAGTGGGTACTTCATCAACACCAATATCAGTTAACACAGCAACAAGCAGCAATTGGTAGCTACTTCATCAACACCAATATCAGTAGTAGATAGCTAACACAGCAACAAGCAGCAATTGGTAGCTACTTCATCAACACCAATATCAGTAGTAGATAGCTAACACAGCAACAAGCAGCAACTGGTAGCTACTTAATCAATACCAATATCAGTAGTAGATAGCTAACACAGCAACAAGCAGCAATTGGTAGCTACTTCATCAATACCAATATCAGTAGTAGATAGCTAACACAGCAACAAGCAGCAATTGGTAGCTGCTTCATCAATACCAATATCAGTAGTAGATAGCTAACACAGCAACAAGCAGTAATTGGTAGCTACTTCATCAATACCAATATCAGTAGTAGATAGCTAACACAGCAACAAGCAGCAATTGATAGCTACTTCATCAACACCAATATCAGTAGTAGATAGCTAACACAGCAACAAGCAGCAACTGGTAGCTAATTCATCAACACCAATATCAGTAGTAGATAGCTAACACAGCAACAAGCAGCAATTGGTAGCTGCTTCATCAACACCAATATCAGTAGTAGATAGCCAACACCCCAGCAAACACAAAACGTTTTCGACATCATTCGCAAAAGGTTATAAAAGGTTGTCAGAAAACGTTTAAATATCGGGTTATATAAAGGGTACATCAATGGTATAAAACGTTTTCATAACATTAAATAACATTTGTTGGTAATTTACTGCACAGCAAACACAAATGTTTTAGAGAAAACATTTAAATGTCGGGTTATATAAAGGGTATAAAAACGTTTTAATAACATTCCAAAACCATTTTGAAAACTTGGTACAAATCATTCTAAACAGAATGTTATTTTGGGGTTGAAAAAATATTTTGCAAAAAATGTTTGCCCAAAATATTTACAATAACGTTTTGAAAATGTTTTCACGACCTTTATATAACCCGACATTTAAATGTTATTAAAACTTTTTGTAAAAAACATTTTAAGAACATTTCTGTGTTTGCTGGGTGCAAATATTTTAACATAATGTTATTAAAGTGTTGACAAAATATTTGGCCAAAATTGTTTGCAAAAATAGTTTACAATGACATTTCGAAAACATTTTAAAAATATTGTAGTGTGTTTTCATACAAAACGTTTTCATGACCTTTATATAACCCGACATTTTAATGTTATTAAAACGTTTTTACCTGAACCAAAACCCAAAATATAACTTATTTAAAACGTTTTAAAAACGTTTTTGTGTTTGCTGGGACAGCAACAAGCAGCAATTGGTAGCTACTTCATCAATACCAATATCAGTAGTAGATAGCTAACACAGCAACAAGCAGCAATGATACCTACTTCATCAACACCAATATCAGTAGTAGATAGCTAACACAGCAACAAGCAGCAATTGGTAGCTACTTCATCAATATCAGTAGTAGATAGCTAACACAGCAATAAGCAACAATTGGAAGCTACTTCATCAACACCAATATCAGTAGTAGATAGTTAACACAGCAACAAGCAGCAACTGGTAGCTACTTAATCAATACCAATATCAGTAGTAGATAGCTAACACAGCAACAAGCAGCAATTGGTAGCTGCTTCATCAACACCAATATCAGTAGTAGATAGCTAACACAGCAACAAGCAGCAGTTGGTAGCTACTTCATCAACACCAATATCAGTAGTAGATAGCTAACACAGCAACAAGCAGCAATTGGTAGCTGCTTCATCAACACCAATATCAGTAGTAGATAGCTAACACAGCAACAAGCAGTAATTGGTAGCTACCTCATCAACACCAATATCAGTAGTATATAGCTAACACAGCAACAAGCAGCAATTGGTAGCTACTTAATCAATACCAATATCAGTAGTAGATAGCTAACACAGCAACAAGCAGCAATTGGTAGCTACTTCATCAACACCAATATCAGTAGTAGATCGCTAACACAGCAACAAGCAGCAACTGGTAGCTACTTCATCAACACCAATATCAGTAGTAGATAGCTAACACAGCAACAAGCAGCAATTGGTAGCTACTTCATCAACACCAATATCAGTAGTAGATAGCTAACACAGCAACAAGCAGCAATGATACCTACTTCATCAACACCAATATCAGTAGTAGATAGCTAAGACAGCAACAAGCAGCAATTGGTAGCTACTTCATCAACACCAATATCAGTAGTAGATAGCTAACAAAGCAACAAGCAGCAATGATACCTACTTCATCAACACCAATATCAGTAGTAGATAGCTAACACAGCAACAAGCAGCAATTGGTAGCTACTTCATCAATGTCAGTAGTAGATAGCTAACACAGCAATAAGCAGCAATTGGAAGCTACTTCATCAACACCAATATCAGTAGTAGATAGTTAACACAGCAACAAGCAGCAACTGGTAGCTACTTAATCAATACCATTATTATGTTTTCAGGGTTATTAGGAGTAAAGAAAACCTAATAATGATAATATTGGATGGCTTATTTCGCATGATACCATAACATATCGGATTCGTCATACAAATATCGAACTCGCCGTTGGCTCGTCCGATATTTTTATGACTCATCCGATATGTTATGGTATCATGCTCAGCCATCCAATATTATATCAATATCAGTAGTAGATAGCTAACACAGCAACAAGCAGCAATTGGTAGCTGCTTCATCAACACCAATATCAGTAGTAGATAGCTAACACAGCAACAAGCAGCAATTGGTAGCTACTTCATCAAGACCTATATCAGTAGTAGATAGCTAACACAGCAACAAGCAGCAATTGGTAGCTTATACTTAATCAATACCAATATCAGTAGTAGATAGCTAACACAGCAACAAGCAGCAATTGGTAGCTGCTTCATCAACACCAATATCAGTAGTAGATAGCTAACACAGCAACAAGCAGTAATTGGTAGCTACTTCATCAACACCAATATCAGTAGTAGATCGCTAACACAGCAACAAGTAGCAATTGGTAGCTACTTCATCAACACCAATAACAGTAGTAGATCGCTAACACAGCAACAAGCAGCAACTGGTAGCTACTTCATCAACACCAATATCAGTAGTAGATAGCTAACACAGCAACAAGCAGCAATTGGTAGCTACTTCATCAACACCAATATCAGTAGTAGATGGCTAACACAGCAACAAGCAGCAACCGGTAGCTACTTAATCAATACCAATATCAGAAGTAGATAGCTAACACAGCAACAAGCAGCAATTGGTAGCTACTTCATCAACACCAATATCAGTAGTAGATAGCTAACACAGCAACAAGCAGCAACTGGTAGCTACTTCATCAACACCAATATCAGTAGTAGATAGCTAACACAGCAACAAGCAGCAATTGGTAGCTACTTCATCAACACCAATATCAGTAGTAGATAGTTAACACAGCAACAAGCAGCAATTGGTAGCTACTTCATCAACACCAATATCAGTAGTAGATAGCTAACACAGCAACAAGCAGCAAATGGTAGCTACTAAATCAATACCAATATCAGTAGTAGATAGCTAACACAGCAACAAGCAGCAATTGGTAGCTACTTCATCAACACCAATATCAGTAGTAGATAGCTAACACATCAACAAGCAGCAATTGGTAGCTACTTCATCAACACCAATATCAGTAGTAGATAGCTAACACAGCAACAAGCAGCAATTGGTAGTTACTTCATCAATACCAATATCAGTAGTAGATCGCTAACACAGCAACAAGCAGCAACTGGTAGCTACTTCATCAACACCAATATCAGTAGTAGATAGCTAACACAGCAACAAGTAGCATTATTGGTAGCTACTTCATCAACACCAATATCGGTAGTAGATAGCTAACACAGCAACAAGCAGCAACTGGTAGCTACTTAATCAACACCAATATCAGTAGTAGATAGCTAACACAGCAACAAGTAGCAGTTATTGGTAGCTACTTCATCAACACCTATATCAGTAGTAGATAGCTAACACAGCAACAAGCAGCAACTGGTAGCTACTTCATCAACACCAATATCAGTTGTAGATAGTTAACACAGCAACAAGCAGCAACTGGTAGCTACTTCCTTCATCAGCACCAATATCAGTAGTAGATAGCTAACACAGGAACAAGCAGCAACTGGTAGCTACTTCATCAACACCAATATCAGTAGCAGATAGCTAAGACAGCAACAAGCAGCAACTGATAGCTACTTCATCAACACCAATATCAGTAGTAGATAGCTAAGACATCAACAAGCAGCAACTGATAGCTACTTCATCAACACCAATATCAGTAGTAGATAGCTAAGACAGCAACAAGCAGCAACTGATAGCTACTTTATCAACACCAATATCAGTAGTAGATAGCTAAACAGCAACAACCAACCAGCAGTTGGGAGCTACGTCATCACACTACTCTTAGCTATTGTTTCATTGTTTCCGTCTGAAGAATCTCCTGGAATAGAGTTACTGAATATGATTAGATTAGTGATCTTGGAGATGGACATTGACTGTTCAGTGCAAGTGGGTAAGTGCAATAGTTGCCATGTGTTGCTGGCATGTGTATATGTCTGAGTACAATATACAATATATTGGCAAATGTTCTCAGGACAGCTATTGCACTTAGCTGAGCACAGAGTCGACGTCGACATGTTTATCAGGAGTAGTAGTACTACTTAGATTAGATTCTTGTTGTGTTTAGCAATAGACATGTCGTTGCTTATTTCTGGTGTCATTACTGATGCCAACAAACAGCAATTGGAAGCTACTTCATCAACACCAATATCAGCAGTAGATGGCTAACTCAGTACCAATCAGCAATTGGAAGCTACTTCATCAACACCAATATCAGTAGTATATAGCTAACACAGCACTAAACAGCAAGTGGAAGCTACTTCATCAATACCAATATCAGCAGTAGATGGCTAACTCAGCACCAATCAACAATTGTAAGCTACTTCATCAACACCAATATCAGCAGTAGATGGCTAACTCAGTACCAATCAGCAATTGGAAGCTACTTCATCAACACCAATATCAGTAGTAGATAGCTAACTCAGTACCAATCAGCAATTGGAAGCTACTTCATCAACACCAATATCAGTAGTAGATGGTTAACTCAGCACCAATCAGCAATTGGAAGCTACTTCATCAACACCAATATCAGCAGTAGATGGTTAACTCAGCACCAATCAGCAATTGGAAGCTACTTCATCAACACCAATATCAGCAGTAGATAGCTAACACACTTTGAGCCCCGTCCTTGTCTTGTTCCGTAGTTGTACTATTTGGCTTGGTTTTTGTTTTGTTTTTAAATATTTTTGTGTTTGTTTTTGTTTCTACCCCTATAGGGGAAGACATTTTACAGGCCTATTTGGCCTTCCAGCCTTCTCCTCCATAACATGTCTTGTTAATTGTTGTAATTAAGTTATTTTTCTGATTTTGATGTATTTTGATAATTTAATATTGTCTGATTTTGATGTATGTAATTATGTATTAATTTGATATGGAAATAAATGATGAATGAATGATGATGAATGATGACAGCAACAAACAGCAATTGGAAGCTACTTCATCAACACCAATATCAGCTGTAGATGGCTAACTCAGCACCAATCAACAATTGTAAGCTACTTCATCAACACCAATATCAGCAGTAGATGGCTAACATAGCAACAAACAGCAATTGGAAGCTACTTCATCAACACCAATATCAGCAGTAGATGACTAACACAGCAACAATCAGCAATTGGAACCTACTTCATCAACACCAATATCCGTAGTGGATAGCTACATTAGCAGCAATTGGCACTTGGGAGCTACTTCATCAACACCAATATCAGCAGTAGATAGCTACCTTACGCCAATGAACACAATAATATTGAAAGCCACTTCATCAACACCAATCAGCAATTGGAAGCTACTTCATCAACACCAATATCAGCAGTAGATGGCCATCTTAGAGCCAATTAACAATTGAAAGCTTATTCATCAACACCAATATCAGCAGTAGGTAGCCACCTTAGCGCCAATGAACAATTGAAGCTACTTCATCGACACCAATCAGCAAAAGGAAGTTACTTCATCAACGCCAATATCAGCAGTAGGTAACTACACAGCAACAAGCAGCAATTGGTAGCTACTTCTTCAAAACCTATATTAGCTGTAGATGGCTACCTTAGCGCCAATAACCAGCTACTTCAATTGAAAGCTGCTTCATCAACACCAATCAGCAATAGGAAGTTACCTCAGCAACGCCAATATCAGCAGTAAATAGCTAACTCAGCACCAATCAACAATTGTAAGCTGCTTCATCAACACCAATATCAGCAGTAGATGGCTAACATAGCAACAAACAGCAATTGGAAGCTACTTCATCAACACCAATATCAGCAGTAGATGACTAACACAGCAACAATCAGCAATTGGAACCTACTTCATCAACACCAATATCCGTAGTGGATAGCTACATTAGCAGCAATTGGCACTTGGGAGCTACTTCATCAACACCAATATCAGCAGTAGATAGCTACCTTACGCCAATGAACACAATAATATTGAAAGCCACTTCATCAACACCAATCAGCAATTGGAAGCTACTTCATCAACACCAATATCAGCAGTAGATGGCCATCTTAGAGCCAATGAACAATTGAAAGCTTATTCATCAACACCAATATCAGCAGTAGGTAGCCACCTTAGCGCCAATGAACAATTGAAGCTACTTCATCGACACCAATCAGCAAAAGGAAGTTACTTCATCAACGCCAATATCAGCAGTAGGTAACTACACAGCAACAAGCAGCAATTGGTAGCTACTTCTTCAAAACCTATATTAGCTGTAGATGGCTACCTTAGCGCCAATAACCAGCTACTTCAATTGAAAGCTGCTTCATCAACACCAATCAGCAATAGGAAGTTACCTCAGCAACGCCAATATCAGCAGTAAATAGCTAACACAGCAACAATCAGCAATTGGTAGGTACTTTATCAACACCAATATCAGCAGTAGATAGCTGCTAAACCCAGCAACAATCAGCAATTGGTAGCTACTTTATCAACACCAATATCTGAATATCTTAACAACAATAAGCAATTGGGAGCTACTGCATCAACACCAGTATCACCAGTACAATCAAACGAGAACCAACCAGAGCAGTTGGGAGCTACGTCATCAAACTACTCTTAGCTATTGTCTCATTTTTTCCGTCTGAAGAATCTCCTGGAATAGAGTTACTGAATATGATTAGATTAGTGATCTTGGAGATGGACATTGACTGTTCAGTGCAAGTGGGTAAGTGCAATAGTTGCCATGTGTTGCTGCCATGTGTATATATCTGAGTACAATATACAATATATTGGCAAATGTTCACAGGACAGCTATTGCACTTACCTGAGCACAGAGTCGACGTCGACATGTTTATCAGGAGTAGTAGTACTACTTAGGCTTAGATTCTTCTTGTGTTTAGCAATAGACATGTCGTTGCTTATTTATGGTGTCATTACTGATGCCATTTTGAAAAATGTGCAGACAAGCCTCCAAAAATCGGGTGGGGGGAGGATGGGTGGTTGGCATAGCCCACAGTCGAACAGGTTTACATTTACTCTCTTTCATTATCTGGTGATCTTTCCTGTTTACTCAAGCGGGGCCGCGTGGATATCCCGAAGTCTTACTATAACATAAAGTTGTATGTGTGGGGGTGAGTTTGTATGATTGAAAGGCTCAAATTTTCAGGGATGAAAATGGGGACGGAAAAGAGGAAAGTTTCATTAAAATAGTGGCTAAAAATGGGACAGATACCCCAAATTGTGAGGGCAATGTACATGGGCAAACACCACGAGAAAGACCTCCCAAAAGATAACAGAGTGCTTGGCTCGAAACATCACCACCATAGCAGCAGCAGGAAGGCTGACCAAAGACCGAGTAGTCATGGAAATCTTGTTTATCGTATAGGGCCTACTATGTATACATATTATATACATTTTGTTGGCCGCTGAACTATTTCCTTTTCAGTGACGTAAGCCTAGATGCATTTTTAAATAAAGAAACTTCATAACGTGATCCCATGTTGAAAGTTGACAAGCTATACGCCAATAAATAATCCTTACAAACTGAACAATATTGGGGTAAATTTCTGAACAATATTGGGGTAAATTTACCCCAATATTGTTCAGTTTTTATATTGTTCAGTTTGGAAATTGTGATTCTTTTTCCAAGTGTAAGTATATACTTTATTGGCGCAGTATACTTTAATTTTACTAGCTTTAAAGAGAACACAAGTATGGACACATGACGATTGAATGAAGACGATATATTTGTACTATGATTTCATACCTAACCAAGAAAATTAGAAAATATTGTAAAGGACTAAATCGACTAACTTTGCCGCAAAAGGTCGAAGTTTAAGTAATTTTGGGGTTTGTCCTCAAAAGTGGAGGGGAGAAATCTGGGGGGGGGGGGGGCAAGAACAATATTTGGCTGTGGAATATTTGGATCAGCCTGATCTGCTGTGTACCAGATGAGCAATAGAAAACTACATCAACGCCAATATCAGTAGTATAAAGCTGACACACCAACGAGCATCAATTGGTAGCTACTTCATCAACACCAATCGTCAAGAGGAAGTTACTTCATCAACACCAATACCAGCAGTAGATAGCTAACCCAGTACAATCAGCAATTGGTAGCTAATTCATCAACACCAATATCAGCTGTAGATAGCTACATAATTAGCACCAATAAACAATTGAAAGCTTCTTCATCAACACCAATCAGCAATATGTATCTACTTCATCAACACCAATATCAGCAGTAGATGGCTATCCCAGCAACAAACAGCAATTGGAATTAGTTACTTCATCAACACCAATATCAGCAGTAGATGGCTATCCCTGCAACAACCAGCAATATGAAGCTACTTCATCAACACCAATATCAGCAGAAGATGGCTAACTCAGCACCAATCAGCAATTGGAAGCTACTTCATCAACACCAATTTCAGCAGTATATGGCTAACTCAGCACCAATCAGCAATTGGAAGATACTTCATCAACACCAATATCAGCAGTAGATAGCTAACCCAGCACCTATCAGCAATTGGAAGCTACTTCATCAACACCAATATCAGCAGTAGATGGCTATCCCAGCAACAAACAGCAATTGGAATTAGTTACTTCATCAACACCAATATCAGCAGTAGATGGCTATCCCTGCAACAACCAGCAATATGAAGCCACTTCATCAACACCAATATCAGCAGAAGATGGCTAACTCAGCACCAATCAGCAATTGGAAGCTACTTCATCAACACCAATATCAGCAGTAGATGGCTATCCCTGCAACAACCAGCAATTGGAAGCTACTTCATCAACACCAATATCATCAGAAGATGGCTATCCCAGCAACAACCAGCAATTGGAAGCTACTTCCAACACCAATATCAGTAGTAGATGGCTAACTCAGCTCCAACCAGCAATTGGAAGCTACTTCATCAACACCAATATCAGCAGTAGATGGCTAACTCAGCACCAACCAGCAATTGAAAGCTACTTCATCAACACCAATATCAGCAGTAGATGGCTAACTCAGCACCAACCAGCAATTGAAAGCTACTTCATCAACACCAATATCAGCAGTAGATAGCTAACCCATCAACAATCATATTTGGCTGCTACTTGTAGGGATTACTTTTCTTCCTTTTAATACGGGCCCATGGTATATTTTCTTTGCTTTTATCCGGGCCCATAAAAAGCAAACAAAAGTAGCGGGCCCGTAAAAACAAGTAAAAGAGACGTGCATTGACAATACAAGATAGCGACACACACTTTCTAAAAAAAATTGTCCTTATGTTTAATGATATTTTTTTATTATTATTATTGACTATCTACAGTAGTACTGAGGATAGCAATTACGGCGGGTTTATATGACAAAGGTAATTTCTTGCGTACTGAATTATCATTGTTTTTTGTTTTTTTTTGTTTTTTGTTTTTTTGTTTTCTTTTTCATCATCATCAGTCGGCTGCGGAGCAGGCGACTACAACTACAAGCTTTCTCCAACTAATGCGATCTTGGGCAAGCGAAACAATTTTGTTTGGCTGCAGCATCCCTTCAGTATCTCTCAGGAGGTGCTGGACATACTGTAAGTACAGTGTGCGCGGCCGTCCCGGTTTCCTCTTCCCATGTGGTGGAATATAAAGCGCATATTCTTTCACAGGCTCACCATCTTCAAGACGCAGTATATGGCCGAGAAATTTGAGTTGATGAATCTTGACTCTGGCAACCAGTGGAGTGGTGTTGGTCAGGTTGTAGATGGTTTCATTTGGAATCCGATCCACACGCTTGATGTTTAACATGACTCTGTAGCAAGATGTTGCAAATGCATTGATCTTGTTTTCCATGTCCTTGGTAATTACCCATGACTCGCACCCGTACAGAAAGACAGTAACACACGTTGTCTAAAACAGCTTGATTTTTGTTTCGATTGGCAGGGACGGGCTTCTCCAAAGGCGTTCCAGTTTCCAGAAAGCTGCCCAGGCTAGCGCTTTTCTTCTTTTTAGGTCTCCAACACTAGAGCCCATCTTGGAACCCAAATACTTGAAGTCTGTGACATGGTTGATGGTACTACCATAGACTTCAAGTGCTGGTTGGGCGTTACAGTTTGCAGTCATATATTCTGTCTTAGGTGCGCTGATGACAAGGCCTAGATCTGCTGCTGCAGTTGCAGTCCTAGTAAGCTTTCTTTTTAATACCGGCCATGTTTTGAATTTTTGCATTTTTGTTTCTTATTTTTTCCCTTCATGTTCATGACATTGTTTGCTATATAAGTGCCATTTTTAATTTAGTCAGCTTCATCTTTTTAACATTTCTTCATAGCTAGCTTTGCATTCGGCCTATTGCTTATAAGTGCGCGGTAAATTATAGCCGTTTTGCCCCGTGATTTTGCGTACTGAATCCTCATCTAAAACGCGTGTTAGGCAATGTTTTTGGAACATTATTATTTTGCATGTTTTTTGCCTTGCTTGCTATCTTCTAAAGATACCATTAAGGGCCTAAAAAGAAAATAATTAATACCTCTATTTTTTCTTCATGTTTAATGATTTTTTGTTTATGATTAATATGTTGACTATCTATTGAAGATAGCAATTACGGCGGGTTTATACAGGACAAAAGATAATTTCTTACGTACTGAATCGTCATTGTTTTTTGTTTGTTTTTTGTTTTGTTTTATTACCAGCCATGTTTTGCATTTTCATTTCTTATTTTGTTCCCTTCATATTTATGATAATCTCTGCTATATAAATGCCGTTTTAAATTTTGGTCAGCTTCGTCATTTTAACATTTCTATTGGTTACTTTTTTCTAAGCTCGCGGTCAATTCGTATTGACTATCTACTGTAGATAGCAATTACAGCGGGTTTACATAAGGCAAACGGTAATTACTTGCGTACTGAATCATCACTGTTGTTTAATTGTTTCGTTTTGTTTTAATGTGTTTTGTTCTTGGTGTTTTTTCAATACCACGCAGTCATGTTTTACATTTTTGTTTCTTATTTTTCCCTTCATGTTTATGATAATCTCGTTATTTTAACATTTCTTTATAGCTTTGCATTCGGGCAATTGGGTATTTTTTCTAAGCGCGCGGTCAATTATAGCCGTTTTGCCCCGTGATTTTGCATACTGAATCCTCATCTAGAATGCGTGTTAGGCAATGTTTTTTGGAACATTATTATTTTGCATGTTTTTTTTGCTTTGCTTGCTACGGTATCTTCTGAAGATAGCATACGGGCTAATAACTAACACCCCTATTTTTTCTTTATGTTAAATGGTATTTTTTATAATACTATTTACATTTACATTTACAGGCATTTATGGCGCCATTCACAAAGATACCATGGCGCTTACAAAAATATACACAAAAAGTCAAATAACAAGAGAACAGTTCAAGAAAACAAATGAGTCTTTAGCACTAGACTTGAACGCGGATGTGGTCGCAGCAGATTGGCCGTTTTGCGCCGTACTGAATCATCATCTACAACGGTTGTAAGGCAATGTTTTTTGGAACATTATTATTTTTCATGATTTTTTTGCTTGCTATCTTCTGAAGATAGCATTTAGGGCCTACGAAGAAAATAATTAATACCTCCAGCGGAATCTGTTAAAAACATCTTTTCGTATATATCTCTGCTAGTATAAGTACCATTTTAAATTTTGGTCAGCTTCGTCATTTTAACATTTCTCACTAGCTTTGCATTCGGCCTATTGCCTATTTTTTTCTCTAAGAGTGCCCACCTTCCCCCGTTAAAAAATGAAAGAAAAAAGTGTCCCTCCGACAAAAAATTAAAGATAAAATCTGGAGGGCAAAGGAAAATAAAAGGGGCAAGGAGCCACCAAAATTCACCCCGATCAAATATTGTAAAATATACAATTTCTGCACGCTAAGTCACAATAAAACTCTTTTCATCCAGATCATGGGCAAAAATAATGTAGAATGCAAAATTTTGCTTGCTATGCGCGCGCACATCGTCCCGGTAAAGCCTTTATTTGAAGCTCGAAGATGTACAGTCTCTCTACAAAAAACAAAAACAAACAAACAAACAAACAAACAAAATAAAACCGGTATATGTATGTATGATGCAACTGCACGCCCCTGGCCTCAATATTTTAAAGGAAGGCTTCAAACCATGCAGAACAAAGCAGTAGGTTTGTTTTGGATTTGGGTACACGTACCCATATTGGGCAAGAACAACGTAATGAACTTGGCTTATCAGTCAAAGCCTGACGCAACTAAAACTGAACCAGGTATTTAAAATCTACCATAGTCTCACACCAGATTTTGTTAAATTTTAAAATTTTATCCACATTTGCATCAGCACATAACTACAGTATAGTACCAGGGGTACTCACACAATTTTGTTGTTCCTAGGATTCAGGGCCAAGCTAACAATACTTTTTTACAGAGGCATAAAACATTGGAATTCTTTGCCGAACTCATCAAACAAATTACTGAATTTTCCAAATTCAAAAAGTCCACCCAAAATACCTGTCTGAGCAGGCCTTGATGTCGGAGCAGAGTTCCTTTGTTGTTTCATAACTTAGGCCTTGTTTTCTGCTTGTTTTTTTTCTAGTGCAATAAAGGTTTTTGGTTTTATTATCTCTTTTTTCATGCTATTTATTTGCGCGCTGCCTTGCCCCTGTTTTGTCCTCTTTGTCATTCATTTAAGGGGGTACTACACCTCCTACTACACCCTACTCTTCTAGTGTTGTCGGGTAAATTCTAGTGTGGTGCAAATTGGTTTGTGACTATCTTTCCTCTCTATTTATATATATAATTTTGTATTAAGTAAGTTAGTATGGTTTGGTGAGAATCATTAGCCCTGTAAAGCATCTCATCTAGGAGAAGGCAACTCCGAAATTACAGCCACAGACCTGGAGTGGAGCCCCATAGGCAGTCTAGCGTTGTATTCAACACTTCTCTGGCAGCTCCTGCAGTCGACCTGGCACCAGACGTATTGGTTCTACCTTTCCTTTGGATTATGCCAGTCAGACCGAGAGGGGGATTCTGATGTCTGGGCAACTCAGTTTCTCCATACCAAAGCCCAGGCTAGCGCTCTGAAGAGGACACTTCAGCTACGCTTTGGTGTAGACACAACACGGGGATCAACAGTTACCGGTTATAAGCCTAATGCTAGATTGGCGTAAAGCTAGGCGCCAGGGGTTGTTCCCGACGGTGGGAGAGGTTATTCAACTTCATTGGACAGCTACCGCCCGCCTTAAGCTGAGCAGCCCTCAGCCAGTAAGGTGCTGCCCCGCCACTGGCCATCTGTTCCACTGGGTGCGTGGGACTTAGGGTACCTCCCGACAAATGGACAGTAACTCTTGCACCAAACGACAAAGAAAACAATAAGAAACAACCAGCACTCAGGCTTGGGTGCTGGAATGTTCGCACAATGACGACTGGCTTATCAAGTGACCTCCAAAACATCAGCGACATAAGGAAGACTGTCATTATCAACAATGAGCTCCTTCGTCTCCAGGTTGATATTGCTGCCCTCCAAGAGACACGTTTGGCTGACTATGGCTGCTTGAAAGAAAGTGATTATACCTTCTATTGGCAAGGCAAGAAAGAAGAGGAAACTCGCGAGTATGGAGTAGGATTTGCTGTTAAGAACACACTCACTGATTCAGTTGAACTTGGTAGTTCCGGCACTGAGCGGCTTCTTTCACTACGTCTTAACACCTCAGACGGACCTGTGAACCTGCTAAGTGTCTATGCTCCCACCCTCATGGCTTGTTCAGACATCAAGGATGAGTTCTACAGCCAACTGGACAGCCTTATCAAAGAGTCTCCAAAACAAGAACCTTTAATCATTCTGGGGACTTCAATGCTCGAGTAGGTTCTGATCATGATGCATGGCCCACCTGCCTTGGGCACTTTGGAGTTGGAAAGATCAATGACAACGGCCAACGTCTTCTGGAAGTGTGCTCCTACTACAACCTCTGCATCACCAATACCTTCTTCAGCACCAAACCCCACGACAGAGTTTCCTGGAGACACCCGAGATCTAAACATTGGCATCAACTGGATCTCATCATCACCAGACGGCCATTTCTCAAGAACTTTCTTGTTACTAGGACATACCATAGTGCAGACTGCGACACTGACCACTCACTTATCTGCTCAACAATCAGGCTGCTCCCCAAGAAGTTTCACCGATCAAGACAGCAAGCAAAGCCTCGTGTGGATGTCACAATGACTGCCTGCAAAGACAGGGTAACCAGCTTCAACACCTTGCTGGCAACTTCTTCCACAAATACTAACTACACTAATTCCACTGAACAGTGGGATCATATAAAGACGGTCACTCACTCGGCTGCTCTGTCTTCATTCGGCAAAAAGAAAGGAGGCCAAAGCAACGATTGGTACCCAGTGTATGCTGAGAGACTCAAACCACTCATAAAGGCCAAGCGCATGGCACTGAAAGACCATAAAGATTCTCCATCGGACAAGTCACAGCAGACCTTGCAGACAACTAGAAAGGATGTCCAAAAGATGGTCAGACAATGCACAAACGAGTATTGGCTAGACCTCAGTGCCAAGATCCAGCAAGCTTCTGATTCCGGGAACATTAAAGGAATGTACGATGGCATCAAGAAAGCAGTTGGCCCGACCGTACGCAAAACAGCCCCTCTGAAGTCAACATCAGGTGACATAATCACAGACAAGACCAAACAGATGGAGAGATGGGTAGCACATTACTCAGAGCTGTACTCCAGGAGAACATAGTTCACCAGTCCGCCCTGACGCTATCGAACGTCTCCCAGTGATGCCCCACCTGGATGATCTTCCAACCATCGAAGAATTGGACAAAGCATTAGACAAGTTACCATCAGGCAAGGCCCCAGGCAAGGACTGCATACCTGCAGAAGTCATCAAATGCGGAAAGGCCACTTTGTTAGAACCACTCCACAAGCTTCTTTGTCAGTGCTGGGAAGAGGGGAGTGTGCCACAAGATATGAGAGATGCTAACATAGTCACAATCTACAAGAACAAAGGAGATCGCTGTGACTGCAACAACTACCGGGGCATCTCATTGCTTAGCATAGTCGGGAAGCTGTTTGCTCGCATAGTTCTACTGCGTCTACAAAAGCTGGCTGACAGAATATATCCAGAGTCACAGTGCGGGTTCCGCTCCAAGAGATCAACAATTGACATGATCTTCTCGCACGGCAACTGCAAGAAAAATGCAGAGAGCAGCAAAAACCCCTATACCTGGCATTCATTGATTTGACTAAAGCGTTTGATCTTGTTAGCAGGGACGGTCTATTCAAGATGCTTCCTCTGATTGGCTGTCCACCTAAACTACTCAGCATAATTCGTTCTTTCCATGATGGGATGATGAGTACTGTTCAGTTTGATGGCTCAATGTCTGAAGAATTTGGTGTCAAAAGTGGAGTAAAACAAGGCTGTGTACTCGCACCAACACTGTTTGGTATTTTCTTTGCACTGCTACTCAAGCACGCCTTCAAGTCAACCACAGAGGGAGTGTACCTTCACTCACGATCTGATGGTAAACTCTTTAACATTGCACGCCTGAAGGCCAAGACCAAGATAAGGGAAGTGCTGATTAGAGACATGCTATTTAGCTGATGATGCTGCGATAGCTGCCCACTCTGAAGTTGAGCTACAGAAACTGATGGATCATTGCGCATCAGCTTGCGACCTCTTCAGCCTAACCATAAGTCTGAAGAAGACTCAAGTCATGGGACAGGGCACTATAGCTCCACCATCAATCCACATCAGTGATCAGCAACTTGAGGTAGTTCACCAATTCACCTATCTAGGCTCTACTGCCACAGACAATCTATCTCTGGACGCTGAGCTCAACAAAAGGATCGGCAAGGCGGCCTCTACTCTCTCCAGGTTATCTAAGAAAGTATGGGAGAACAAGCAGCTCACCAATACAACAAAGATGGCGGTCTACAAGGCATGTGTAATCAGCACGCTCCTCTATGGTAGTGAATCATGGACAACCTACTCTCCACAAGAACGGAAGCTTCAAGTATTTCACCTGAGATGTCTACGCCGCATTCTTGGAATCTCCTGGAAAGACAAGGTCACAAACAATGAAGTCATGTCTAAGGCGGGTATCCCATCAATGTATACACTACTACGTCAACGCCGCCTTCGATGGCTAGGACATGTCAGTCGAATGGAAGATGGTCGCATTCCCAAGGATCTCCTCTCACGGAGAGCTATCTTCAGGACACAGAAGAAAGGGTCGACCGCTACTCCGCTTCAAGGATGTCTGTAAGCGTGACTTGAAAGCACTTGACATGGACTGGGTCACCTGGGAATCTGCTGCTAGTGACAGAAAAACTTGGAGGCAACATCTCTCTGACGGCCTGAAAAGGGGAGAAGACGTTATCCAGAAAGCTGCTGATGAAAAACGAGCAAGGCGCAAAGCCAGTCAGTGTGAAACATTCAAACCAACCCTACCAGATGCATCAGTCTTCAGATGCCAGGTCTGCAACAAAATCTGCAAGTCTCGCATTGGTCTATTCAGCCACACAAGACGATGCTTTCCAACCACCTCAGACGGCGCTACTCCATAGTCTGTGAAGACTGACGGATGCCAACTGAACACCCCTGGCCAATTTTGTGCCTATTTTTGTATTTTTCTCAAAAATTACGGCGCATTGGTGACAAGTAAGATATGTATATTATAGGGGCAAGGACTACAACTACTGCACTGAAAATTCAGTAACTCAAGGCAAGTAGTTATTGATTTATTGATCAAATATTGGTTTTCCCTCATTTTGGACTGTAAAGCAGTATTCAGACTTTTTTATTGTACGTACAATATTGTATGTAACATATCTACGTTGTTTAATCTATTGCCATTCTATTTCCAGTAATGTTTAAGTTCTAACGAATGTTTGATGACGTAAAATCGATAATATATTTCTGCTAGATATTATATGTAACATATTATCGATTTTTCGTCATCAAACATTCGTTAAACTTACGACATTCCTGGAAATAGAATGGCAATAGATTAAATAACGTAGATATGTTACATACAATATTGTACGTCTAATACTCGGGAGTCTGTGGAGCGCTGAACTCCACAACTATTGTCTGTGCTGAAATAAAATTTCCAGTGCAGTAGTTGTAGTCCTTGCCCCTATAATATACATATCTTACTTGTCACCAATGCACTCTGCGGAGGACCCCAACGGAAATAGACCTCTTGGAGGCTTTTTGGGCTATCCTTGGTACTCATCAGAATTTTAAGAATAATCTCACTTTTGTCGTTTTATATACTGGTACTTCTCATTTTGCATTCACCCTATTATTTTATTATTTTATGTCTTTTAATATGTGCAATCTGATTGTAATTGCATGCAATTGTAATTTTTAATGTTTGAGTGCTGAATAAATATGAAATGAAATGATGAAATATTGTGTCTTTTCCATAAGGCCTAAAAAGAAATTGTTTGATTGGAGTAACCCGACCTACCCTAAATTTAGGCCTGACCCTAACTTTTTTATTTATTTTTTTGCCAAAAAAATAATAAAAAATAAAAAATAAAAAAAGAAATAAATTTAAAAAAAAGAAGAAAAAAAGTTCCAAAGCCTTTATCAAACAAAATTTACAGCTTAAAAAGTAAAAAAACAACAACAACAACAAAAAAAAAGAATCCCGACCTACCTACCCTAAAATTTTTTTGATGTTACGCCAATCAAACAATTTTTTTTTAGGCCTAAGCTAGGGGTCAACTTCTCTTGAAGATGTCCCAGAGGCGGTAAAACACAAAATTGACAAAAAAATTTAAATTAAATTTAAATTTTGGATTTAAAAGTGCCTCTTCTAATCAAAGAACAGAAAGAACGACTTGCTCCAAAATCAGATTTCAAATACATCTTTTAATCATATAAAATATTCTATACAACATTGTCATATAATACATTAAAGTTCATTGTCATTTTGGATGTCACTGAAAGATCGTTTTTGATTTTCTGACGGAGATTATACCCAGAATCTCGACTCTGAATAGCCAGTATAATGCTATGGTAAATATACAACTACAGGAATGTCATATATGGGAACCAAGATAATCTACCTCCTGCATGTAAAAGCCCAAAATCAAACTATTATAGTCTGCAAGTTTGAACATTAACAAATAGTGGGCTTACAAACCTCAGTTTTCTTCATTAGTACATGTACAATGCATTACATGTACATGCAGAACAAAAACAAGCATACACAATGAGAAATTTGAAAGAAAGTAGGTGGATCATCACATTACTGAAGAAGTCAATCGACCTGGGTGACAAAACTGTCTAAACAGTGAGTAGAAATTGGATTTGTCTACATAAATTGTGAACTTTATGACTTTTTAAAGAATAAAGCACTATACACAAAGTTTGCCAGGCATATGGCAAAATAATCCAGAGCAGAGGTACACTATTTTGCCCTGCAAGAGCGACACATAACATTAGAGAGTTTGGATTCTAAGTTTAATCTCCTTCTACCCAAACACTGGGTACAATGCTAGCACTATAAAGAGCATGTCATATATTTCTAACAATTATGCAATTCATGATTCTATATCTTAAAAATTTATATGAAGAATTTTAACTTCAACACTACATAATCGTCCCACACCTGGAACATGTTCGCTAGATCAACAAGCTAAACTGAGCTCAAAAAGAAACTTATAATTTTTCACAAGGTCATATCTTGAAATCCTGTCCATCAAATTGAACCAAAATTACACACAGGTTTATTTCAATACTCTACTCTTAACACATGTCAGTAACCAAGCAGTTATCCAACTGACACTTTACTTTAGCAGATAGTGTCCTGTAATAACTTCCTGTCTACAATCAGGATACTCCCATTTAATTTTGATGACATAATTATGATGACATAAGGACTCATGAACAATGTCATAAAAAATGTTATGTTGCCCCCCCCCCCCCCTGTCAAAGGTAGGTTATCTCATATTGGATCTAAATTGGGCTATTCCAGTTGAAATCCATACACCCCTGTGGATAGACTACCCCGTAGTCCACTTGCCCATTGTGCATACTCTGGATATTGTATTTAAGCTTAAAACTCTGATTTAATTAATGTGTGCACAATTGATAGATTTTCACATCTGATCAGTCACCCTACTCCCTCTGTTTGTTAGCTTCCCAAGTGGACTACTGACATTGCCTTGCGGTTAAGATTTTTAACACGGGACTCTATGGAGAGTTAGGCCAATTTCTGGCCTAACTAAAATTGGCGATGATGTAATGCATCTTTAAAAGTTTTAAATGGATCTGCCTTGTGATTGGTTGCCCATACCTCGCTATGGTTTAAATCGTCTGGGCCCGCGCCATTACCATTAACTACACGTAAACAACTGTCTGTGGTATCATTCGGCGCTTTTGTGTTGACGCTGAAAGTTAATCTCTCATCAAACATCTAGCTGCGTACTTGTGGTTAATGGACTGATACACAAGTATGCTTGACAGTGTGTTTTTAGAGAGCAAAGTCCAGGGGGTAAAGTTCTGCTTTCAATTCAAAGTTCATAGTCGAAATTTCGGGGTTCGCTATCCATAAACTGGATTCCAAAATCAGAATTGTTCAGTATTAAAGTGAGCCGTTATAATTATGCAAGATAATGTTGCATTCAATTACTTTTATTGTCACTATTAAATCGTCTGATATTTTTAACTCTTTATGACCATTTTACTATTGAATACTTTAATTTTAATAAACATCAGTATAATTTTGAGTTCAACGAAATGGGTTCATCATGACTAATAATAACATATTTTTAATAAAATTCGACTATGGCATAGTATACCCTGTGGAAGACATGACCTTAATCACCCCCACACAAGGGTGTAGATTTCAAATGGAATTGCCCATTCAGGTAGCCCATTTGAAATTCACACTCCCTGTGTGGAAGATTTAAGGTCATGTCTTACATAGGGGTATGGTTTTCAACTGGAACAGCCCATTCAGTCCTTAATTTTGATTTAGTCCTTCAAGAGGTTATCCCATATCACATCAAAATTCAGTCTTTTTAATTCCGATTCACTTTTGCTTTTTTAGTTCTTATGTGGATGGCTACCAGAACTATTTGGATGTAATCCCTTTGCTCCTGTTCCAACACTTAACATTGTCCAAATCAACCTGCTAGACAATGGAAATTCACACCTGCTACTTAACACTTTGAAAACTACTTAAAAGGGCACTTAGTGATCCACAGCCTCATTCTCCTACTTTTCTCAAAAAAAGTTGAGATTTTTATACCACTGGAAACCTCTGGCTACATTAATGTTTATGTACCAAATATTTCTTGCAGATTAATTTGTTTAACAAAAATATTGTCAAATTTGAATTTGGTTCTGGTATACCAGAACGAAATTACAACAGTGGCCTATGGAGCAGTATAATACACATAATCATGCATAACTTGTAAACGCAAAATCAGGATCAACTGAAATTTTGGGAATAAGCTTTTTTCCTGGATATCTACTGAAAAATGAAATTAAAAGAGGATGCTAGGATCACTAAATCCTCCTTTTAACTCGTAATTAAATGGATTATCTCGATTGTACACAGGAAGTCATCATAGGACCAGTATTTGCTGAAGAAGCTAGCGATCTAGTCAAAATATTGCAGGTGCATGAAAAAAATTGTGTAGAGTTGAGATTAAACTCTTCTCTTCAGTGCATTACCACTACATATGAATATCCAATCATATCATAAAATTTATCTAAAAAGTCCACACTAAAGGCAAATTTGCAGACTTCCAAAGTATATACTGGCCTGTTGTGCATACTCACTTTTTACACTTTAAAAACTACTTAAAAGACTTGAAAGGCTATAATAAAATTAAAGGTTATGAATTTATCTTTGCAAGAGCAAAGAGGGGCAAGAAAGAGGGTTACAATTCCTAACATCGTTATGAACATCACCGAGTGGTGAATAATAGTTTACTTTGAACAGCCCTTATCCAACATATGATGCACTTCAGGCAATGGGCTATTCCATCTAAAATCTACACTACCCCTGTGGAAGATTTTGGAAATATCTACTACAGAGGGAGTATGAATTTCAAGTGGAGTGAACACATTAGCAGCTGTATTAAAAACTTGTCCTTCATTGCAAGATTCAGGTTGAATCTTTCTCAGAGAGTGTATGAAATTCAAATGTATGTAGCTGCCTAATGTGGACTCACCAACAATTTTTTCAGTAACGTTGCGACCTATTCACCGGGTCTTCATCAGACTGTGCAAAGACTTGACTGATGGTTTGGTCACATGATGGTAATCAGCGAGGAAGTAGTTTCACGGTGGGGTCCCAGGCGTGTGATAGCAGGAAACGGAGGCCCCCCTTCTTGTTGGGTCAAGTCTCTGCACAGTCTGATGAAGACCCGGTGAACGGCTCGCAACGTTACTGAAAAAATCGTTGGTGAGTCCAGTATTTGATTCATATTTTTGTCTAATAGTCTGTCTCGTCTCAAGTTGAGAGTAACGTGTTGGATTTTGCAGTGGCAGATTCGAATCATGTACACTAACCTAGAAGAGCGATTTGACGATACGCTGGTGACGTAACCGCATAAATACATCAATTTGAAAATGCCTCTGCAAAATCCAACATGGCATTACTCTGAATTTGAGACAAGAAACATGTGTTATCATCTCTGATAAATTTGGGTTTTTTGTGAGCACAATGCTTTTGGAAATTGTTTATGACCAGCATGGATGAACTTACATTTGAGTATTTAATTATTTCAATATTTATATATCTGAATATATTGGTTGGAGACATCAGAGGAAAGGCATTCCAGGTAGCATTTTAGCAACAATCACCCTATACATACCACAATAAACCATCACAGCCAGAATCAGCTCCTTGAGTTCTCGTTCTAGTAACCAAATTTTGTTTTAGCTCAATTACTTCATTTAACAACAATCAGGGACTTGAAGAAACACACCCTATACATACCACAATAAACCATAACAACCAGGATCAGCTCCCAGAGTTCTTGTTCTAGTAACCAAATTTCCTGTAAGCTCAATGAATTCACAAGGACTACACCGGGGTTCAAGCTCGCATTGCTATACACAAGATGTAACGGAGTCTAACACTACGATTGTGCTAACTTGACCAAATAACTGACAAAATTAGTATGTCCTCTTCGGTCATACCATACACATCAGATGCCTTTCCACTGATATCTCCAATCAATATGACATGAACTCATTGAAATCATATAAGATTATACATAATATAATACTCTAGGTGCAAGCCCACCCAAATTTTCATTTAAGATCTCTTATGATCTACCAAATCGGTTTACACCTATACGGTCAGACTGCAAAAGAATTAAGGGTACCATTTATTTTAACCCCTACACATCCTCAATGAAGACAGATATGTCATGATCAGAACCAGCAGCCAATAGCTACATCTTTTAACTCAGAACCTCATTCATTGAAATCTGAAGACACAGTGATCAAAATGCCAAAGACGATGCAACTTCGAAAGTTACAGATTGCTCCATTGGATGCCCTATTGATTTGTACACAGTGAAATCTCAAACAAGAGAACTAGCTCTGTGCTTTCCATGGATTAAAACATTAAAGTGAAAATTTTGCTACTTTTAGTTCCTTTCCTTTCTTTAATCATCAACCGCTTTCGGCAAATGAGGTCTTAAATCGGAGCTAACGGGTACAGGTAATGGGTACAGGTAATGGGGATATAAAATCCACACTCCCCCTGTGGAAGATTTTGGAAATGTCTGCCACAGAGGGTGTATGAATTTCAAATGGAATGAGCAAATTAGGCTGCTCCATTTGAATTTCATACACCCTCTGAGGAAGATTCAACCTGAATCTTCCCTGAGGGAGAGTGAGTTTCAAATGGAGCTGCTAATGTGTTCATTCTATTTGAAATTCATACTCCCTCTGTGGAAGATATTTCCAAAATCTTCCACAGAGGGAGTGTGGATTTTATATGGAATAACCCAATGGCTGCTGGTTTTAGTTTTGACATATTTATCTTTGTTTAGGATATATAAAGGGTGAACATGACTGGTACCTTAATATGGTCTGTATAATATTCCTATATTATATCTCAATGTAGCACACTCTCTGAACAAATCATTGACAAATTTATGAATACCATGGCTATGCCATACACTGGCATATTTTTTGTCACTTATACCAATTTCAACAACATTATATCCTAGAATATAGTATTACAATTTTAAAACAAATTCAATTTGTGTAATTTTCATTCAGCACTGTCATTGTACATTGCATCATAAGATATAGATTCACTTCATTCAATTAAGGCAAGCACTCTGATTGTGTTACTGCAATACATGTCTTTTAAAGCTAATATTAAATTACAAGATATACATGATTTCAATTTATAGTAAGAAAATAGAAGTTAAAAGGTCTACATGATTACACCCAGTTCATTCTGTAACTCCTATTATCAGCACTACTTCCAAGAGCAGTGCTAACAAAGTGACTGCAATTCCATTTGAAATATTCTGCCTATATCTCCACTTTTGCAAATGGTAGTTAGACTTATATTTCGCACTATTGCATACTGGAGTCTAGCTAGCTTATGATAAGTTTTGATATCTTTTGTATTTGTTGTGAGGTGAAACCAGAACCAAAATTCAGTGCATTGGAAATATAAGCATGAACTGTTCCATTATCAAAACACTTGCATGTATCTTGAAAACATTTTCTGTGTTTGGTCCTCCATCAGTGGCACCACAATTGAGCCAAAAAAATTGTTGTATTGGCGTAACCCGACCGACCCTAAAAATATGCCTGACCCTAAGCGGTAGGACTAAAGTTATTTTTATTGCGCTGCAGATAGTTGAATGATATGATTAGCAATGTTGATCCAGGTATCTGTGATAAATGATACGGGCACGTATGCAGTGGGAACAGTACCGGCATCTCTGACATAATTAGGGCTGGTCAAAGACGTGCAAAAAAATTAAAACCAAAAAGTTATACCCACCAACCCTATTTTATTTTATATTATGTTACGCCAATACAAGACACTTTTTTTAGACCTTGATTTCGCATGAGACATTTGATTGCTGCAATCAACCTATGGATTTCTTATCAGGATTGTACTGAATATTAGTACTATGTATGTATGAAACCCCGACCTTGGGACATCACAGTACGGCCCCTGGCTGCTGATCACTAGGTTCATCTATATAAAGCTAACCTTGTAAGCAGGATTTTTCAAGTAACACTTTCCAATTTGGTTTTTGCATTTCCAGAACCAAATCTTCTTTTGGTTCCCAGGTATCCAAAAAAAATTCAAACAGGGTTTAATAATAAGTGTACAGTCATGCACTTTGCATTTCCATCAAGACAGATATGTGAAGAGACTCCTATGAACTGAACAAGATGTTTGAGGCATGATGCAACGACTCTTGTATAATAATACTAGTACTCAATAGAGTTCTTGGACCCATGATTACACATTACTAAATATCTATTGGTCCAATCTAGCTGTACAGTACTTGACTTAACATTTATATCTGGTCCACTCTGCCCAACAGAAATGATAAAATCATCAAATGTGACATGATCAAGGGGAATGAGTCGGATGTCGCTAATATTGTTTTTGAGATATTGACAAAAACAGTATTCAAATTATTTTGTTTTATATTTTTTTCAGCCATTGGTAAATTGCTCATAACTCGGTAACCAGATGTCCGATTTTGATGGGGTTTGTATCAAAATGTAGCATTTGTAATCTGCCAGAACATGATGTAAAAAACCTATAATTGAAAATTGCCGACATGTGACTCATTCCCCTTGTTCATGTCACAAATGTGCTCCACAACAGATTGGAGAAACTTGTTCTAATGCTGAATTTGCACTCAATCGCTGAGCAATTGCGATGCATTACTTTTGGAAAGTGGTGGGCAATCACTTTTGCATTAACTCCCTATACTAACCACAGCAATTGTCATCATATTGTGTTCAACTGATTTCATAATTGCTGTTATTACACTGAGAGGACCAGGTACGGTGTTGAAGACATCAAAATATAACTTTGGTACAAATAAAATTTCATTTAAAGACACACGTCAAGCAAATATCATATTAAATATGTGAAGCGATCCAATCCCATCAGGCCAAAGTCAACAATTATGAAATTGAAATATAGACAATGAAAAAAAAAATGGATGCAAAATATCAGTAAAATACATAAGAAAATTAGCAGTTTAAAAGCTCATAACATATGCTAGGAATGTAAGGATTTCAGTTAAAGCATGTTGGTTATTGAGCAAGGTGAACATTAAAATGACCCAATTTTCAATATCGATTCCTTTGGCCTAATGGGAACAGATGCCACATTATGTCAAACTTAATCTAACAAACACTACAATCAGCATGGTAGGGCCCATACCTAATTACAAGGGTGTCGCTTTCCCCAGCCAGGCTGATGTCAAATGCAGCCAGCTGCAGCCTATGTACTAAATTCCCTATTGAAGGAGGAATTCCCCAGCCAACCTGGGGAAGGCTGCACCCCTGTAAATAGGTACAGGACCTTAGTGCATTTAATGCTACAATAAAAAGAAAGGAAAATGCCATTAATTAAAACATTTATATTGCATTTCAATATACATGCTCCAAATTCTTGAACAGCAGACATCGGTTTGGCTAACAGAAACAAAAATAACATTATAAGCAATTTTGGTGAGACATGAATTCATATTAAAGAAAATATGTACTAAAAAGTTTCTTACTAGTGGTTATAAAGGCAAGTTTTATTATGTCAATATATATAAATTCTAGATAGATTGCCACTCAATATTTTTACTATCAAGCAATGCTGTTTTGATAGGTTTGATACAATTGTCATGTAGGCAGAACAGACATTTTGGCTTAATCAGTAGAAAGAATTTCATGTCTTTTTTTTTAGGTTTCAGTAAATAAAGTATAAAGAGCATTCTCTAATAAAACTGTAATTACCCTGTATCAACAATTGAGTAAAAACAAAGGAAGTTGACATTGAATACAAACCAACCCAAATGCCGTAATGGGCTATTCCATTTAAATTTCACACTACCCCTGTGGAAGATTTAGCTAAAAGTCTTCTACAGAGGGAGTATGAGTTTTGAATAGAATAGACAATTGGGTAACTTCTATTTGAAATACTTACTCCAGTTGTAATCAAGGTAAATCCATAACACAGGGGGAGTAAGGGTTTCAAAATGATTAACCCTGACCAATTACATTTGAAAAACATACTCCCTCTATGGAAGATATTTCCAAAATCTTCCACAGGGGTGGTGTGGATTTCAACTGGAATAGCCCAATAAGGGCTTGATATTGAATACTTTTCATAAGCTACTGCACAACATCTTATTTGGTCCTGTATCACTATCAGTGCACCGATAGGTACCGATGGCTCTTTCTCTGGTACCCTAAACATTTATAAATTTTGGATTTATAAAGCGCCTTTCTCCAGATCTTAGAGGACTCAAAGCGCTGTAATTTCGCTGCAATGGTGAATCATCACAATCAGCTCGCATCAACTAGGTTGCTGCCGAACGGTGCACACCTATCCGCATTTAGATTGTAACATCCGCCAATTATCTGTGCAGCTCCCCAAATTCGATAACCAAACAAGTAATCACAGATTTTTGCGATACAGGAGGAAACAGGAGGAAAAAACCTGCGAGAGCGAGCATGGAATCGGGATAAACCAAGTGCACATGAGTCCATAGGCCACGCCGGGCTTGAACCCGGGACCTCAGTGGTGCAAAGCGAGGAACTACCACTGCGCTTAACTCGCCCTCAACATTTGCACTGTGCTTTTGTTTTTTGGAGCGATAACACTATGCAAATGTTAATTATTATATTTGATCGAATTTATTACATCATTAGAGTATGAAGAAAAAAAAACCCATCTCAGGTCTATAGAAAGAATAATTGGTATCTAACCGATAGTGTTATAGGCCCAAATTTGATGTGGTGCCTAACACGTACGAGTAATAGGTTTATTCAATCAATGCATTCAACATCACATCATACCCTGTGTAAGTGTGTCAGATATCTTTGGGTAATCTGCATACGGTATTGTATGTAATAAACACCCCGAGCATGCATATTTGAAAGGGGGATTTATTCGAAGCCAATTTTCAGTAAAAAAAAGCTTAAATCTAATATGGCGCCACCAACGTAACAGCATCATGGTAATAGCACAAAATGGAATCTCTGTAAGTACATTTTAAGCCAGAATTTCTACCATAATTTGGCACTGACCTGGATGGAAGTTTAAGTTAGAGTAGATTTTGTCCATGCAATTCAACAATTACGACGGCCAGCACCGTTTCCAGTTTTAAGCTTACTCACACAATATGCCATGAGAATTTTTGCATATCAGTTACTTTTTCATTTAAAAATCACAGGAGGGCATTTATTAGAGAGGGAGGGTTTATTACAGACAAGACTGTACCTAAAAAGAGATTGGCCAAACCATATACAAATAAAACACACACACATGCATTGAAGTACTTAAAATTCAAACCCTGTATATCCCAACAGACAAACAAACAGATGCACAAACAAACACACATATCAAAACTTGGACCCGTGTCATAACAAGCTCATATTCTGTCGCACTTTCCGTCCACCGCATGCATCAAAGAACTGTTCTAATTCTCTGGACAGCATCTTAGGTCTCTGTGATTTTGCCACGCAGGCTCTTTTGTACTGTTCATTGGTCAAGTTGACTTCCTCCTGTTGTTTCTCGTTGAGCGGATACCACTTGATGAAACCACATTTGTCTTTGTTGACGGGATCTTCCACCCAGATGCCATAGCCTTCTTTAGACATCTGCTTCAAGAGAGGCTTCACCTTCTCTGCAGTCATTTGCTGATAAAGCAAAGAACATCATTGAAAAGTTCAGTCAAGGTTTCAGTACTATTATTTATCTGAATGACCATCTCTCTAGTCCGAAGGGTCACTAGTCTGAAGGTTCTACTAGTCTGAAGGGTCGCTAGTCCGAAAACCAAATTAAGTTCACTAATCCGAAGGTTCTCTAGTCCCAATATAGAATAAGGGTTAGAGTTTAATAGGGTTAGGGTTAGAGTTTAGGTTAGCGAGCCTTATTCTATTATTTGGACTAGAGAACCTTATTTATTATTCGGACTAGAGAACCTGATATTCGTACTAGCGAACCTTTCTCAGAATTTGGTCTAGCGAATGGTAAATTACGTGTTCGGACTAGCGAACCTTCAGACTAAAGAGCCTTTGAACTAGGGAACCTTCGGACTAGAGACTTGTCGCCAAAACAACTACTAACTTGAAAGAGTTAGCAATGGCTTAAGATTGCACAAAATTCAGATTCAGAGTTCGATATTTAAACATGTAAAATCACTTTTCTGTACAAAGGATCATGTATAAATTCAGCTGAAGTGTAAAATTTCCCAATTTACAACGGATTTTAAGTGATGGCAATGTATATATCATTCCACTTCAGCAAGATGATGATAATCTTATCATTCAACATGCAAGTCCTAAGGGAGGTGTTTTTGTGACTTAATGCACTGGACTAAAAAAACGAAAAAAACCAATGCAGTGATTTATAGTGCGCTACGCACACGCACAACACCTAGACGTTGATCCACAAGCCTCAGCACTACATACGGTTGTGTATTTAGTTGTCAAATTTTATAACTGATTTTAACAAAGTGATGGCAATCTATCATTCAGCTCGATGCTCTCAAATTCAGAACTAGTGATAATATTTTCACATGAATGAAAATCGTTTTTCTGTTAATTGGAATTGTGAATGGTTTCAGCAATGAAATGTCAAATTTTGTCAATATACAATTTTTTGTCTTGCTTATCCAAGGGTCCATTTCACTAAACTTTTAACCCTTCGTAACTCATTTAAAAGTTCGTAAAGTTACAAATTCCCTAACACTAGACGTAACTTTACGAAGGGTCCCTGCAGCAAATTTCTATTACTTACGAAGGGTACCGTTTGTAAGTTTAGTGACTACTCGTTGTAAGTTACAAACGATATCAAGACTTACGAAGTTTTGTAAAGTTTAATAAAATGGACCCCAGGCCTTACAGAGAGCTACTGATTTACTCACAAGTGTGCTACTGAACCCCATCGCTGCCAGTTCTGGAGTCAGATAGAATCCTGTCTGCATCAGGATATTTTTCTTCAATCCTTTAGCAGGTATTCCAAGATCTATCATAGGTGGCGATACCATGCCGGCAGAGGTTGAAGGTTCAGAGGACGGCGATGACAAACGCAAGATACCAGGACCATCGGGTGGTAGATGGACCACACCTGCAAGGGCTGATTGAAGGTGTGATGTGGCATGCTGCTGTGCTAATAAGATCTGCCTCTGTGGGTTAAACATATATTCATCATATATATTAGTTATCAATACATGTGTGATACAAGTGAAATCAGGTTGATGGACACAATACCATGACAGTTATTTGAATGACTGAAGAACTCAGCCTTGGTTGAATGACTGAAGAACTCAGCCTTGGTTGAAAAAAGTGGTGGCGGCATGTTGATGCAAGTGACCATCCTACCCCATATGACCTGCCTCCACAAGTCATATTCACACGTTTTGGTTACTCCACACCAGGATATCTAGAAATTACTACCATGCAACTTTATAATCATTTCATTGTGGCAGGTCACATATACCGTATTTCCTCGAATAAACGCCCCTGGGGGCGTTGCATTTTCCAAACGGGGGCATTTATTAGAGGTCATTTTTAGCACGACAATTCCCGCTAAAATCATTAGGTAAGCTTAAAAGTCACGCTAAAATGACGAACTATGAACTAGAAACACTGACTTTTGGTTCACTTCCGGGTTTCCGATGCAGATTTTCGTCAAGATAGCATGGAAATATCGGCATTTTTGAAACATCTTGGTTGAAAAAAGTGGTGGGGGCGTTTATTTGAGGGGTGCAACTATTCGAGAAAATACGGTATTTACTCTTTTGCCAGATGGTTTTAAACATTGTATCCTGTTAATACTGACAGATCTTTTTAATTTAAAGGAGGATTTTGTGATCCTAGCATCCAATTATGACATTTTTCGTTCTGGTACACAAATTTGAAGAAATTATGTAGCCAGAGGTTTCCAGTGGTATAAAAATCTCAACTTTTATTTTAAAAAGTGGGGGATGATGCTGCGGATCACGAAATGCCCTTTTAAGTCCTGCACTTTTAGAGCAAATTGTGGATATTTACAGTAATAGATCCTATTATGCCAGGTGTAATCAAAGCAAGTAATTAGCGATTGGGAAATAATTTGCCAATACCAACTGGCTATTAATTGGCAGATTCTAGTCATTTTCTGGATCATATCAAGACTAGTTATTTTGACTTACATTTAATTGATTGATATCTGGCTTGACATCCACATCATCATCTCTATGTGGTGACAGTACAGGTGGTATTTCATCTATAGGAGGACTGCTTCCAGATGGTGACGGAGTGCTATTGGGTCTCTTGGCAGGCCTACTACCACTGCTGCCTCCACCCCCGCCAGGATCTTGAAATTTACGCTTCTGTCGTCGCCAGCGTATCTTTGCACTTAGCGACTTGTTGAAATGTGACTGTGTCAAATCAAAGGAATATCAGAAACAATTGATTAAAGCACAAATTGATCACTCAATCACTTAATGCAGGTAAAAAATGTTAAATACTGCCATTGTTTTGGCGTTTACTTCTAAATTTCTGTACAAAAATTGTCAGAAATCCCATTTAACTTAACTTACTACATTTATAGTGCGCCTTTTCTAATGGCTACAAAGCAACATCAAAAAGAAAATCAAAAATGTTATCTCTCACAAAATGAGGATAAAGTTGACAAAATAACTTTATTCTTGCATTTATTATTTAATGTCTCACATTGACTGATGTCCTGCTAGGACATAGCAGATAGGCCACCACCCACTCTTTTTAAGATAAAAAAAAACATAATTCTGGAGTATCTCAGAAAGTTATAAATAAATAAATTTCGGATTTGTATAGCGCCTTTTTCCAGCTAGATCTTGAAGGATTCAAAGCGCTGTAATTTCGTTGCCATGGTGAATCATCACAATCAGATCGCATCATCTAGGCCAGTTGCAGCCGAACCTAAGGCGCAGAACTATCCGCACTTAGAATGTAACATCCACCAATTATCTGTGCAGCTCCCCAAATTCCATTGGGTGAAGGAAGTTTTTGATAACCAAACAACTAATCACCGATTTTTTTAAAGCAGGAGGAAACCGGAGATCCCGGAGAAAACCTGCGAGAGCGAGCATGGAATCGGGATAAACCAAGTGCACATGAGTCCTTGGGCGTGCGGGCTTGAACCCGGGACCTCAGTGGTGCAAAGCGAGGGAACTACCGCTGCGCTAACTCACCCTCCCTATTTAGTTATTTTATTTATGAAGAGAGGGGCAGCATATCTCTACAAAGATGTAATAATGTTCATGAAAGTTCATCTGTGTTGGTATATTGAATGATTAAAGTTTAAAACCTTTGATCCAAACATAAAAAATTATTCCTACTTCAGAATTTTCAGATCACTCTCCATCTTTCAACAATGATGTGTATGTGTTGTAATAATAATTTACAATTGATCTTGCAACTTTTGAGGGGTCCTAACTTTTCTTCATATTTTACATACAAATAAACAAATTTATACAAAACTATTGGCTGCTTATTCATCATATTTAAAACAACTCACCCAAGGTGTCTGCCCTTCGCTACCAATGCAAGGATATTTTTCATACATTGTCTTGCCGATATTCTGATAGGCAAGTCTTGCTTTGCCATCTTCCTGCGGCATGTCAGGGAAGTAGAAATTAGTGACTTCACAAATAAATAGATCCCACATTTGGTGGATGGTGCCATCAGTAAGAGCTGACTGCACTGCTGCTGAGAATGTTGGTAACAGAGCTGGATATGATATAGTACGTAGGACGAGGTCTGATGAATAGAAAATAAATAAACAAAAATCAGTTGCCAGCCTGTTATGTGACAACCAAGATCAATAAACCAATTCCATCAGTTTGAAAAAAAAAGACCGAGTCGTTGAGTTGAAAGCTCATGTAAAGAAATCATTTTATACGCTGGCAAAGTTACGTAATTAATCGGATTAATTACCATAGCAATAAGTGAAAACAATTTTGAACATATCGCGCTGCACTACAAACAGGTTACATTCATCACCTGTGTACAAATGTATGTCTGCAATGTAGATTGAATACAGTACTGGTCTTTTCAAAGATACTAATCTTACAGGTGCAAGTGATCAGCATGATATGGTTCAATGCAGAGGTACCATGTATCAGTGCAGCACGGTATATTCAAAAATTGTTTTCACCTATTGCTATGGTAGTTAATCCGATTATTACGTAACTTCGCCAGCGTATTAGATGTGTGTATCAGTTTAAACTCTACCAATAAACAAAAATTAATATGAAAATGTTGTACATTGTATCAATGTCTTCACAACACATCTAGACTACAGGTTAGCGTAAAATCTGCTGTTTCAGACCTTTATTTTTAGGAGCTCAATCACTCCGGAGCTCCTCTACTTGCTCCTAACTCTATTTGAGGAGAGTTATTTATTGAGCTCCTTGTTCTTTTGTGTTCCTGTGATTTTGATGCTGACAATTTCTAACCGAGCTCCTAGACAAGTCCAGGAGTGTAAAAAAGAAAGCTCCATCAAATTCTAGATACATGTATGAAGGCCTCCTGTTTTTGCATTTTGCTATGGAGGCAAATGCTGGTCAAAATTAGTCTTTGATGTCTACATCTCACACCGACATCGCCCGGTTAATAATTACATTATACAGCAGAGACACTGAAATGAATACCCGGGATCGATACACATGAATGTGCTATGCACGATTTGATATTCAGACGATAAATCTTTGGATACCGGGGTAGAAAATGATGAATATCTCCGTAATTGATTTAGTCTAAAGAAGCCAGATTTTGTTCCTTGCACTTGAATATATGTGTTCAACGGATATATGAGTCGTTAGCTTGCGTCCTGAAAAAGAGCCATTGCGTCTTGAACTCAAAAACTGACAAAAATATTCTGATTTTATATGTGCCGAACTATAGTGCAGCGTGGGCCAGCTGCACTCACTCGTGCAAGCAGTCTAAAAGCATATGACCATTGACCTCATGATGGCGTATACATGCTCACTCACACACAGAGAGGTTAATTACCAGGCTATTGTCAGTAGCCTTAGTTGGATGTTCCTCGGCTAATTATGCATCTCAAAGGTCGGAACAAAATGGCCATGCGTGGCTGTGGATTCAACCTACCATGGCGATTTCTGCCATGAAGATATCGGGCGATGACACTGTGCATCTGGGGGTTGTTATCTTCTTTTTTATCTTATTTATATTTTGCAATATTTCTTTTCCAGTTTCAGAAGATATCAAAATTTTGATATGTTGCCACATAGCTCAGTGGTAGAAGTGCTTGCCAATAGTACTGCAGGGACTGGGTTCAAGAATGGCTATAAAATTAGTCAGGCCCTGGTCAAGAATGACCATAAGAATAGTCAGGCCCTGGTCAAGAATGACTATAAAAATACAAGTACTAAGTAACCCTTTATTAGCTCTGGGGATTGTTTACTACCGAGTGTCACCTACCGCGGAATGTTAACTTAATTACACTACAGTACACACTACTGTATGATTATATCTAAACTGGGACAGAAATTCTAACAAAGAATATGTACAACACTACATTGCTTGATTGAATGGAAGCTTCAAAATAACCAGGCACCAGGAGCCAATAGTCATAACATTTGGTTCACAACAAAATCATATGAACCAGGCTCTACATTTTTTTCCAAATAGAGCCTAGTAGTTAAAGCAGGTTTTGTTTTTAATGTGTACAACTGACACTTAAATTACTCTTACTAAGAGTCTTAGCTCTTTAAAAATGGTTCCTGGTTCACTAGATAATCACAGGACCAGGAGTTGCTTAAATTTCCAAATGTGTGACTCCTGGTCCAGCTTATTTTGAGGCTTGAATTTGAATGCACAAAGACAGATGTCAACACTTACCAGGTGGGGGAGATCCAAAGGTAGGAGGACTCGGGCTTGGTACATGATCAAGATCCACGCTTGGTACAGGGTCTGATGACTGAGCAACCTGTGCCTGCATCACTAATGACATGTTGGGCTGCATATGTGAGCGGCTCACATGATCTCGTAATAACTGCTGTTTGGGGAAGCTACGGCTGCACATCTGACATGTGTATCTAGTACACAAACAAAACAAGCAAAAAACAAACAAAACAAATTAAACTTGCTAGGCTAAGCTGAAAGTAAACTACTTTTAAGATATTTTGCTGTGAAAGCTCTTATAAATTATTAGACAACCAGTGTTTAACTTTGCAGAGATATTTTTACAGGACTTGTTTTTTCATAAGTAAATTTTCAAGACATGTTTACAATGTATAGTTTCATGACTTTATATGTTTTTCAGTCATTAAAAGGGTTTTTTCTTCCATATTTTTCAAAAGTGATTATTTTTTACATACCAAAAAGTAGGGACTTATCAAGTTTATAATTATATACCCCAGTTATTTTGTTTTGATTTTGTTCTTTGAAGTTTTATCCACTGATAATGTCCAAATTAATAGAAGAGCCAACCAAATATCTACTTGTAGAGCTTAGCATTGGCTAGTCACACTGTAAGTGAAAAAACCTGTTACTGTACATGTATATAATTCTTTATTTATATGGATTGTTTTTAAGTACAATGTATGAAAGTGAATCCAGCTGATGAGCATTCAAATGTATGTTTAAACAGAAACATATTGCAATCAAGTGAAACATCTGTCCTATGAAATCATTGAATAAAATACTTTTAGCTGCATAACCTCCCTACTGGTACAAAATTCTTTTGAAGATATAGTCTAGCCACATAACATATTAATTTAAACATCTAGAAGCAAGGACGCCGCTAAATGAGGCCGGATGTATAACAAAATTTTCTATAGAATACCTTTCGCTATCTGTCGGCAATAAACCAGGACGTTGCAGTAAGGCTACAATGGGAGACTGCTCTGTTTCCATGGCAACGCTATTTGAAGAATTCTCTTCCAATTCAATTACAGGCCGTGACGAGTCTTCAACTTTGGTTTTCGTTTCTCCCTGAGAATTCTTTAAGCTAAAATCCAACACTACATCAGTTTGTCCATTGGATGAGCCAGTTGACTCGCTTCGGACCGATGATGCTCGATGGATCTGTGAGGGCGCTTCTTGCTCTTCATTTGTCATCAATAAATGCAATGGAACGATGCTACTATCTGTATTTTTGGTACTAGTTTCAGGCAATCTAGCATTACAGTTTGTAACATTGTCAGATGTTTTGTCCGAGGCAACCACACCATTTTCTTCACATTCATCAATACCACTCTGGACAGCGCTGTCAACAGTTGGGATGATCGGACGTCCTGTTTCTCCGCATACAAGTTTATCTCCAGGTTTTTCTTGTATGCCGTTGTGTTTGAATGTGTGTCGTAGTAAAGTGGTTGCATAATACTGAGAACTGCTGGCATCTTTTGCATCTTCAAGCTTCACTAGGATTTCACAGCCAGTTTGTACTGCTAAAGCATGAGCCTAGAAAAAAAGAAAGCAAGTGATTTTTTTTAAAAACAACCTTGACAGTCCTGAAATGTAGCAGTGGTGTTCTATGGTGAATAAAGATGAATGATATTGCTGCCTATAATAATATCGCGATATTATAATTTATGTTATATACCTCATATATAGATTCCTGTCATCTGATTGGTTGAAAGTGCAGTCATTGAATTAACTATGCCCGCAAAATGAACTATGGACCGGTCCATGGAAATGAACTATGGACCGGTCACGTGCCCCGATCTAACTGCGCAATCGCAGCATCCACGTATCCATTCGGTATATAAAACAAATATTGACTGCTATGAGGGGCATGGTTAAGATTATAGGCCAAAGGTGATCTCAAAACCATGCTATGACCCCCGCCTCGGGTCATAGCATGGTTTTGAGATCACCTTGGGCCTATAATCTTAACCATGCCCCTCATAGCAGTCAATATTTGTATACTATCGCAGTGTCTATGTCTAAAGTTAAGATGCGCAGCTTAAAATGTTAAATTCCAAATCAATTAGCTGCAAATCCGTGCTAATACCAGTTGCTACATGTAGTAATGGTTACGCTTATAAGTACATTAACATTAAGAAATTAACAATTAAAAGAATCCAAATGCATATCAAAATAAGATTTCCCACTGGCTATAGATCATTTTCTAAGTGTGTGTCTGCTATATGTGACACGATCAAGGGAAATGAGTCGGATGTCGCTAATATTGATTTTGAGATATTGGCAAAGAAAGTGTTAAAATTCTTTTGTTTTATATTGTTTTCAGCGATTGATAAATTGGCGTAACTTCAGAATGAAAAGTCGTATCAACATGGGGTTTCAGTTTCTGAAAGCTCCAAATGTCCTCTTTAGAAACCTGTCTAAAACTCATTTTCGACCAGGGCCGACATGTGACTCATTCCCCTTGATCATGTCACATATTGTGATTGCAAAATCACAATATGGTATTTGTTGCTGTTGACCGCATGATGGCACAATGCAGTTTGATGATCAGACGGTTAAAGACAGGGATTTTGGAAGTGAGGGAAATTCGCAATATGGTAATTATTGTGATGCCCTTGCCTATAATTGCCAAATGGTGAAGTACATAATGTGAGTGATCTACAACAAACATCAGGCTCTGTCAAAAGTCTTTTTACAATATGATGCTTTAACTTTTACTGCATAATTAATATGATAATAAATATCCAGTTGGTATTCCAAATAATATGATTAACATCAGGGAAATACAAGACACATACACATTACACATTTATAAATTATACATGAACACAATTTTGTTTCAACTACAATGTAGTCAACCTACCTTTTGAAAAATGGATTTGCGTAAGTTGTCCTTCACCCACTCTCGCAGGTCGGCATTGTCTATAAACCGCATTTTTGAATTTTAGTCTTTTATAGTTGCTCTCAGTCTGCAAAAAGAAACAAAATTTATGGAGGAAAAAAAACCAAAACATTTAGTGCAAAATAAATGAAAGTGTAGGTCCCAAGCTCAAATAAAATACAAAATTGTGTAGTTTGACAACAATCTGGGTTATTGAGGTGTTGAAACAATAATAATGTAATAATAATCTTATATTATAATGCAAAATTGGTTAATAAGCCTGATTTTTGGCATGTTTACATATGTCCCAAAAATTACACCTAAAATGGAATCAGCCAAATTCGTTGCTTGTCAGGTCAACAGAGCAATTAGGACATAGTGTCATAATTCACAGGTAAATAAGGTAAAGGAGACGATCCTGAAACAGTGATCGGAGTGCCCATCTCTCTTTCATTGGCGATTGGGCCAGACTCCTCCATGTAATGTTGCTATAGGGGGATCGCTACACCTCCTCTACAGCGAGTCTGTTACCTTCCCAATATTTAAGAATGTCGGTACCCATTTAAACACCTGGGTGGAGAGGAGTAATCGAGATAAAGTGCCTTACTCAAGGGCACAACACAATGGCGTCGCCGGGGCGAGAACCCGCAACCTTCCGATTATGAGTCGGTGCCTATTCCGCTAGGCCACCGTGCTCCCACATGTAAATATTAAGCAGTTATTTCTAATATTATTTCAGCTTTTGGGTAAAGAATATTAAAATTTGGTGGAAATCATGCATTATGGCTTTAAGGCGAGTGACCATAAAGGTAGTACTCTCCGTAGAGTTTTTTGATAAATTCATTAATTTCTCAAAAAGTTAAAATAATAATAATAATAATAATGAGAGATTTAATATCGCCCAACGCAAATAGCCTCTGGGCGCTTTACAAAACATAAAACCTAGGGAACAAAAAATTTAAAAACAATATATAGCCTAACTTAAACATACTATTACACAAACACAATATTGCAAGAAAATGACCGGGTACATTGCACAAGATTGGAAGCACACAGCAACTCTTAGGTGGGGAGCCGAACAGAGCAAAAACAAGGAGCCGGCAAAACAAAACGCAGACCAGTCCACCACCCTGAGTCACTGTGCAAGTCCAATCAAGTACAAATAATAATGGCAACAACAACAATGCATTTTAAAACAAAATAAATAAGTTAAAAACAAGAATCAAATCAAAAGCAAAATGATTCCAAGAGTCAGATCATGCAGTGCTCCGCAGCCGGAGGCACAGAAGAGAACTCAAACAAAAGGAAACGGAGAACTGCATAACCCAACCATGAGAAAAATACAGAGCGGCTTAGCACTAAGCAGTTCAACAAATAATAGTTAAAATGAAAGCCATTATTGGGGGCATAATTATCGTATCATTAAAATAGATCTGACACCAATTAAAACATGTGTTGTGATGTCCCAAGTTCATAGTAAAATATGCTCATGCTCTTTTTTACAGATGGCCTGGAATTTCATATTTCGGTGTCAGCGATTGCCCAAAAATAAGTGGTATGTTTATGAAAAGTGTTTCCGCTTGGAATGTAGATAGTTATTGTTGCTATTACTGTTCGCGATTTTAATTTATGCACTCTTTAGCCGACAATTTTCAATGCATTTTACACACTAGAAATGTCGCTTGCATAAAACCTCGTTTACAAGCATATAGAGTGCTTCTGATGAAAGCTAGATTAATCCAGGCACCATTTTGGAGTTTGAGCAAATAAATTACAGATTCATGCATATAAAAACAACAAGTATTATTTTAAGACCAATGTATTGTATTGGCACAATGTGCGCTTATTTTGTATTAATTTAGTTTTCGTTAAAAACACTATGTACATGCTTGTAGACAAAGTTTTACGGTATTAATTAATATATCCAAAATCTCACCGAGTCAAAAATATCTATATATCGAGAAATTCTTTGGCAGCACAAGATTAAATTTGGAGGAAATTTGTGAAAGAAATCACATTTTAAAATACGCAATGTAACCAGAAATCGTTCACTTTCTGCAACTTTGGGGGGATTCCCCAAAGTCGCCATCTGATGAAAATAGGTCCAGAAATAACTGATAATTAGTATTTGCATGGTAAAATAAAATATAGCCTCATCTTTTGGATGCAAAAGGATAAAAAACAGTTTTAATTCTGAAGAAATTGCCCAACGAGATGCAATTGCTACAGATGAATTTAGAATGTGAAGAGGTTCAGCCCTAATAAGGGCATGACACTCTGTGCGCATGAGCAGTTACAGCAAAATGGCGACTCACACCTAAGAAAGGAATTTAAACTTGGGATTTTGAAAAATCATTACGGATTCAAAGCGAAATAATGTACATTTTTATACTGACGTTATGCATAAAGATATTACATACATGTTGAATGTAGGCAAATCAGGGTTCCCGTTTTTGCATGTCATTTATTTTACAAATTTGGACGTGCCACCAATCTTTCTGCATAATGTGTATCTTGCCTCCGTGTGGTTGACTTGACTTAACTTCATTCAAAAACCAACCAGATTTCATATGTGCAAAAGCTTTTTTACAAAAATGAAAAATTGTGACATTTTTTCAGCATTATTTTACATCTAATAGAAGAATACAAAACAAACTGTATATTCCAGTCACTTGGCTGCTAAACTGGGATCAGCCAATCAGCTAATTCAATCTGGGATTCAGCTACAAGTTTTGTTTAAATACATGTACTATGTAGGCGTGTCTTAGCCCATTGTAGCCTGCCTAATTTTACATGGTATCATGTAGTAATGTTATTAATACGCGATTGATTGCAATATCTGCTCAAACTTACAGCATGCTATGCCTGCAGGTTCGTGTGACGCTGTGATTGCAAATGCATTTTATTATTAAAAAGGAACTCTAAAAAGAGGAAAGCAGCCTTTTCTATGGTTTGACCGCGATGTTGTATTGAGTTGGGAGAAAAGGAGCGAGGTAGATTACACGGAAATTAAATGCTAAATGAAATAAAATGCTGAATATAATTTGCTTTAAAAGTTACCTTTTCGAGTCTCGGTTGGCAGCGGCGTAGCTTTATATAATTGAATATATTAAATTGTTTATGAATCATCGTAGTTTGATTCATTAATCGTCGAACGAGCATAACCATTTATAATCATAAGGAGCTGAGACTTTTAAATTGTTGCACATGGACGCACAAATTTCCGTTTGGACGCATGCAATTTTAGCCATCCATCCCGATCATCATGCGATCCCGTTGGCGTTGTGCAAACATGCATCCACATGGACTCAAGTTTTTCATCATCATGCCTTAAACTACACCAGGCACAAAAAGAAACTCGTCAGTTATATTCATCCTTGCTGTTCTATAACTTGATAATTTTGGATTATTCTGAAATATACATTTTGTTTTAAATTGGACTTTTCTTTCTCATTTGACACCCTGTTCGTGAACATTGAGCAAGAATTGACCAAGATATGCGCCTCCAAAGCTTCAAACCCCAAAATCAAAAGTCGCATTTTCAACGATTTTCAATGGGAACGCGTCGTTGTATTGCACACAAGCACCACGGGCCAATCAATAAAGCACACAGTGTAACAGGTACAATTGAATAGTTAAAATTGCAACTTTTCATTTTGGGGTTTGAGAGTTTGGAGGCGCATATCTTGATCAATTCTTGCTCAATGTTCACGAACAGGGTGTCAAATGAGAAAGAAAAGTCCAATTAACAAAATGTGTATTTCAGAATAATCCAACATTATCAAGTTATTGAACAGCAAGGATGAATATAACTGACGAAGTTTCTTTTTGTGCCTGGTGTAGTCCAATAATCAGACCCAGAACAAAATATTAATTTCTGACATGATCGTGATCTGGGTCTGAACTAGTCACCGATTATCGCACTTTCAGTTTCCCACAGCGTTTGAGCGGGAATTGGATTGCGTGCTTTTTCGATGTCTAGTGAGCAAATTTTTTCAATATTTTGAGAAAATGATGTCAAATTTTCTATTCTGTATTGTTTGGTAATAATGTCTTTTGCCAATAGTATGTTTAAAGTTGTAATTTTGTGTTTTTGATCGCAAAGATCGGATATTTTCGTTCCGATTCAATTCTGAACCCTTCATAAGGGTGCCGATTTCGACAGAACTTTGACGATAATTTTGCCTTTTGGACACTAAAATGCTTTCCATCCTTAATTTTGTTTCAACCGAGTCTTAAATTAACAAGCACAATACGGTACCAACCGTACCACTTTTATATACATTGATGAAATTTTAAAGATTTTTTTTCAAGTTTCTAACGGCGCAAATCGTTAAGGGTACTACACCCTCAATAAATTTGTGACTATTTTGCATTTTCTCAAAACTAATAACACCCTGGTAACAAAGTTATGTATATTATAGGGGCAAGGAATCCAATTACTACACTGGAATTTCAGTGGCTCAAGACAAGCGGTTCGATACTTGTGATAGAAAATGAGGTACCGCTAGGATGTACCTCATTTTCTATCATATTTACTGAACCGCTTGACTTGATTCACTGAAATTTCAGGGTAGTAATTGGATTCCTTGCCCCAATAATATACATAACTTTTGTTTACCAGTGTGTTATTAATTTTGAGAAAAATGCAAAAATAGTCACAAATTTACCACAGGGGTGTAGTACCCCCTTAAAGGCCCTTTCAGTGATTTCACAGGAACATTAAAAAAATGGAAATTTGTCAGAGTTGCTTAGAAATAAAGAATAAGTCTACAGAATTTCATTAAACCACTTTTCCCTGAATACATCGACAAATTAGTCAAAAAACAGAAGTTTTAGAAAGGTTTTCTACTTCAACTCAGATCGACTCGAGAAAATCGAGATTTTCGTACAGTGCGCCACCAATCGACTGGAAAAACTTCCTAGTCCAGTGTTTCTAACACGGGGGAAGTAGAGTCTAAATTGATTTAAAACAGACGCTTAATTTTTGTAGTAGAAAACAAAATAAGCAATTAAAGGTCACCGAGGCAAACTAACGGTCAATTCAAATATGAAAAACAGTTAAAATTGTGTATTTTGTTTAAAATAGTAGCTACTGATGTAATAAGTAGTAGAAACAATACATAGCAGCGTGTTAGTGCGATGGAGAGTGAGCTTCTTTCGATCTCGAGTCGGACTTTTGTACTGTCAGTATCAAAAGTCCAGAATCATGCAAATGCTTTATTTTGTCTAAAATACACGGCTTTCGACCGAACCACTAGCAGGCTATGTTAGCACATCTATGCCAATTACAAAGGTACCAAAATCTGAATTTTGATGATTTTTACGATCGTCCGGATGAGCAAATCACTGAATGGGCCTTTAAGTGTGTATTTCCCATTGACATCCAAAATGGCGTAAGCCAGTCCTCAATATACATAGGTACGGCGTATATAGGACTGGCAATAGGGTGCATCAGATGCCCCTCATGTCAATGGATTCATCTGTCCCTAGTCTTAAAATGTTCCTATTGTCACATAACTAACATGTGCCAAGTTTGAATTAATTAGGAGGTCGTCCTGGGGGCCACGAGAGCCTAAAGTTACAATGTGTGTTCCTATGTAGTAAAGTTCGTTGACCCTGTACAATTCCAATCAGAAGCCCGATCGAACAATTTAAAGTAGCTGCCATATCAAAACCGTTAGGACTTAGAAGCTCAAATCTTTTGCGCTTATAGTACTGATAATCATCTTGAATCGGTGATAAAAATTAATCACCAACAAAATGAGCATGTGTGGAATTGGCAAGCGCCCTCGATACAAAATGTCAGTGAAATAGGCATTTTGTGGTAATTTTTACCTCAAATTTTACAAATGTTGATGTCCTGGTTGTCATTACACTTTTACAAAGCAGATTTTCTGAACATAAGATCAATATATAATACATATTAACAACTTTCAGTGTGAAATAAAGTATTATAGAACTTGGTTAAGACAGAAATGATAGATTTTCCCAAGAATATGGACTGTGGACTTTTGACAATAAAACACACACAGTCATTTCTTTGGAGATGGATTTTCATCACAGATTCAAAGATGATTATCAGTACGCTTAGCTCCCAAGATTTGAGCTTCTAAATCCAAACGGTTTTGATATGGCAGCTACTTTAAATTGTTCGATCGGCTTCTAATTGGAATTGTACAGGGGTCAACGAACTTTACTACATAGGAACACAGTGACACATTGTAACTTTAGGCTCTCGGTGGCCCCTCAGGACGACCTCCGAATTAATTCAAACTTGGCACGTTAGTTTTGTGACAATAGGAACATTTTAAGACTAGGGACAGCTGAATCCATTGACATGAGGGGCATCTGATGCACCCTAACTGGCAAGCGAGTCTAGTCTGAACTGTTTCTATTTGAAATCTTGATGCAAAATTGGACAAAAGAAGCACATGGTCCTACTTCACAGTTTTTTAATCCCCTATTCATGTTGCGTGCATCACTCTATTGTGTTGTGGACCATCCTTTTGATACTTGAGTATTTGGACAAGCGGAACACTTTTGACAGGCCCTTTGTCTACCTCTCTGTTTGTAAACAAACGAGGAGGTCGAAATTGTCCTCCTCTGTGAATATGAAAGGCAGCGTAATACTATATATAGTATGGCACTACATGTAGCCTTAAACACGTTAAAACAGGAACCCCGATGCCGATGTCAAATCATGTTGCGCTATTCAGCGATCGCCGTACATGCCCTTATCACAGATTAATAAATAAACACATAGGAATTTCCAACGCCAGTCATCATGGTCATTGGACATTGCCGGTACAGCGTTCAGACCTGGCGATATAGCGCGAAGTTTCTTTTGTGTATTACATGATATGATGTGTACGCTCGCGATATTTGCGCTATTTTTGATTTTGCTCATGCGGTACCTGACTTAGCGTTGATCCCCATGGGTAACATGCCAAGTTTCCACGGTATGGCCCTTATAAAATACCCATGTTTTTGTTTACAAAAAAACGATTTGCAATCAATCATGCAATGAAACTGAAATACTTTCATGATATGCATGACTTCATCTACAGCATCATTAAACCATCTGACAACTCAACCGGACAACACAATTATAAACTTACCGCTAAATGTAAGATTCCTAAATCATACGAGATACTGAAAATGGTAATAAACGGGTAGAAATAGCGAAGTTTTTGCGATTTTATTCTGTTTATTTGCTTCGGATTTTCTTCTTTTTTATTTTCATGAGAGCGTTTCTATATTTTGGCTCCATATATTATTATACATAAATTTTTTTACAGCTTTCAATTTATCATTAAATGCCATTATTCCGTAAGTTTATATTTTATTTTTACATAATACATTTTGTTTCAAAAGAACATTTACATTAAAATGTAGTAATTTAAAGTTTAAAGTTGACAATTTTCAAAGTAAGTTAAAAACACCATTGTTATAGCGCCCTCATGTGCCAGTGCTACGAGTTGTGAATAGTTGAAATATCAGACGGTACGAGACATGACTTTTTTTTTATTAGCTTTGATTGGTTCAAATTTTAGTTTGTCTGCTCAAGTCGCGGAGACGCAGACTGGTCGCTATGTGCATTATGTACCCCGCGTGAGACGATGCCACTGTACTGCAATTTCGTAAATCACAGATCCTTAAAAAAAATACCCAAAAGAACAACAACAACAAAAAAATACAAAAATATAATTTTTTTCTAAAGCCAATGAAAACTTTTTCAAAGGTTTTTTTGAGAAAAAGTGTGTATGCCCCTTTAGGCCAAGTCAAAATAAAAACATGTTTAGAGTCCTGGTGTTTTGAGAAAAAAGGAAGGAAGGAAGGGGGAGGGGAAGGCTTTTTTCGAAAGTGCTCTATACCGGTAGTGTTTATATTTAAACACCATATTGTGTTTATCAGAGCAACACTTAATAAACACATAATTCATGTTAATGGTCTAACACTAATGTTAATGGTTCTAACACTAATGTTCATAAATTAACACTTGGTGTTATATTACAAACATTAGTGTTTGTAATAGCCTATAACACCAAGTGTTAATTTATGAACATTAGTGTTAGACCATTAACATGAATTATGTGTTTATTAAGTGTTGCTCTGATAAACACAATATGGTGTTTAAATATAAACACTTGTTTTTGCAGTGTATAGGAAATACCCGGCGTTGTGATTGATGATACGCACTAAATGAGAGGCACTCATTTTTATTTTGTTTGGAAGGTAGGCCTACCGGTAGGCCCTGTGATCACAAAACTCTTCTGATATTTAGGCTATTTTATACATTTTCAAAGCTGTACACAAAATTTCAACTTCTCTAAAATCTTTGAGAAAAAGTTATAAATAAACATTTACAAAATAAGAAAGAATTAAAAAAATCTCCAAAAACGGAGGAGGGCGGGGACGCTGAACTTGTATGTTTTTTTTTAAATGTTAGGTGTATAATCAGGCAGTAACAGCCAATTTTCAGAAATGGGGACAGATTTAGACAAAAGCACCAAATTGGGCATCATAGCTTCCTAATATCGATCAATTCAAGCTAATTCACTTGAATAGTTCAATCAAACGTCATTTAGATTTAAAAAAGTACAGCACCAATGTATTCCTCAGGTCATAAGGATTCCCCGGGAAGGATTCAGGAATGTCTATCTGTGATATACAAAGAGCTTTTAAATAGAAATAGAGTCGCAATAGATTATATAATCTTTTGTTCGTTTGATGCCGATTAGAAGTTGCGACACAGGCTATTCATAAAAGTGGTACCATTGTTTCGAATAAAGGGTTCCGCCATTAAATTGGTCACTGATCCGGCATCATATTAACGCTCTACACAACAGGCGAGTATCAATAAGTGACCACACTACAGTCATGTGTAAGGGCAGTCATGTGTAAAGTGGTACCATTGTACTCAATGTATCCCAAATGTGTGCTTGTGTGGGTCTGAAGACTATAAGGAGGCTTTAGCTGTCGATGCAATCATCTTTACCACCCACCTGACGATAGGTGTTTCATTTAAATAAATTGAATGCTCTTGGTGATCGATTACACATTAGAATGTATGAAGGCTGCCATTTCCAGTCCATATATATCTATATTGGGCTATTCCAGAAAATAGATGCACACCCCCTATAGAGGAGTTCGGATATCCGGACATTTTGTCCAGTCGTGACTGTTGGAAATCCAGACTTTTAAAGTGTCCAAAGGCCAAAAAATCCAGCAGAAAAATAGTTCAAAATCAAAAATCCTCAATTTGAGAGCTCATTTAATTGGATTTCCAGGCTTTTTCAAGTGACATTTGCATCTGGAATTCCAGTCATTTTCAGAAAGCAGACCTGGAAATCCAGACATTTCTTTGATTGAAAAGTTACTCCTCTATAGGGGGTGTGCACTTATTTCCTGGAATAGCCCATTACACTATAATGGTAATCGCTATACGTATACATGTAAGTATAAGTATAGGCCTATAAAGGTTGTTTTAAAGAAATTTCTATTTAATTTTATTTTAAGAAGAAGATTGGTATAGAAATAGTGGCGTACCCAATGAGGGGAGGGGGTTGGGGAGGGACAGATTCACCTCTGTGAGAAGTCTTGGGAGGGGGGAGGGAGGAAGAGGGGAGGAGGGGATATGGAGAATGAGAGAGGGCTGGAGGAAGGGATAATAAAGACAAGTAGATAAATAGAAATATAAGGAAAATGATGGGAATGAGAGAGGGAGGTGAGAGGGGACAATGAGAGCGAGGGAGTGATAAAATGTAGGCCTAGGAAAGAATAAGTACAGAGAAGGGAAAAGAAAGGAATGATGAATACATTTAATAATAATTATTAGGCCTATATAATAACTAAACACATAACAGCACTGGGCAGCCATTCGACGATGTCAATGCCTTTATTCGTTACGTAATTAAAACGCCCAGTCAGATGTATTTCACACCTACCAAACACAACTCACCCAATTTCGCAAACTGGACGTTGAATGTACACTCTCATGAATATTGATTGGCAACATTTTCCAATATGTCAGCGCTCTAATCGGAAACAATAGAACAATAGACCCTGCAGAGCGTTGGTGATATATACGTCTAGCCCTTTTCTATTAACAGATTATCCATTGTATTCCTTTTGTTTAAGGTTCGTTGCCTCAACCATACCTAGAGTAATGGAGGTAGCTAGCTGCCCAGAGACCATTATCAACACAATAGCTCAAGATAACGGTCTCGGGCAGCGAGCTAAACAAAAGGAATACCATGGACATTCTAGAAACACTATGGAAAGGATCACAACATACATGTAGAATCTGAGTTGGTTACTAGTCTCAGATAGAATTACGGAACAAATGCATTTACAGCTCGATTTAAATGCAAATGTTACATGGTAAGAGAAAATTATTGAGGGCTCCTGCAGTCCGTATAACAGTAATTCATAACACCACTGCATGTACTGGTGCTCATTTAAATTTATGCAAATTAAATTTTAATTAGCATAACAAAGTAAATATTCATAATTAAAAAGTAACCGTTTCGTTGAATGTATACTCAGCACATGTATATAAACTTGCCATTGGTTTTTAGAAGGGAATCTGTCTTTATCCTTGCCCAACCCAAAAACGCTCAACGGTCCATGCTAATTAGCTACTAAGCAAGAACCCCCGGGATACTACCCGACCAGGGGAGCTTCGCAACTAATCTGCGGTACTCATTACAAGTCAAGAGGCTGGGAGTGCAAAGCCTTACTGTGACCTACCCATAATGGGGAGCACCATTGGACACAACGTTACTAGATTTTTCAAATATCTGCTTATACTCACATTTCTCTAAGATATAAATTTCATGGTGTTGAAACAGATCGTATAGTGCAAACGTTGACAACTCTATACAATTTGCATTATTCATTAATCATTTGAATAACAAATGTCACGGGGTGGATGGATACACTCCATCGGATTAATTATGCAGGTGAATAACCTACCAAACCACTTCAAATACAGGTTTCAATTGAAATCAATTCTGTATTGATTTGATTAAATCACTTGCATTTGTCATTAAATAGACTCGTAGACTCGCACGCAGGACACATGGGAAGAATATTAAACTATCTCGGGGTGTTTTTATTTTTTACTTTTACAAAATAATACATCAGTATTTTCCATTTTGTTTTTTGGAAAATGAATACACTATCACAACAAATTCGTTATTTTGGCTCGCCGTATATATAAGATAAACGGTTCGAACCATACCTCAACAAGACACCGATTATCTATGGTAATGGTCTGTTTCTCACCCTTTATCTACTACGTAGGTACCTTTTGGAGTATTTTTTTTACTCTAACAGGTGTCAACGTTTGAAAAATGCTCAAATGTTGATAAACATGGTCTTATTTTGTACATCTTTAAAGGATTCATAACCCATGGGTGCTTTATTCTGAGCTTACATTGCAAAATAGCTCAAGACCGTTAGGCCTAGGCTATATAGGTCATATTGTCAATATAGGCACCAATAGGATTAAAATGATTTACCAAGTCAAAATTTGACCTTTGACTTTTTGCTTACAACTCGAAAATGCATGGTTAGGTCAAACTATACTTTTTCTGAATCATTGTTTGCAAATTTTAAAATATTTTCAGTGGCCTAGCCAAGATTTTAGTGAGGTAGGGCAAAGCCAAAATTTCGCCCCAATTTGTCCATTTTTTTTCTCATTTTTAGTCATTTTAAGGACAATTTAATCGTTGCCGTCCCCATTTTATATCCCTGAAAAATGTCGGGGCGGGCAATTCCCCCTGGCTACGCCTCTGAATATAGGCCTACACTCTTAATTTCGTACTATTTATTTGTTAATAGAATTAATCCCTACTCATTTTTGATCCCGTATATAACTATTCATTTTGACCACTGTAGGCGACAATCTTATCAAAGTTTCCATTTTATTTTGACAAGTAACTATTCAAATTGATAAGATCTCCAAATTATTTGATAAGAATACCCATTTCATTTTGACAAGACAAACTATATTAATTTTATTTTATTGTAATTTTTTTGACAAGACAAACTACTCAAATTTGATAAATTGGTCATTTTTGACAAGAACCTATTTTGTTAAAATGACAAGGCATGCAATCTGATCAAATTTGATGAGTTTATTGTCATTTTGATGAGAATATCCAATTCATTTTGAAGAGAAATCTGTTATGTCCTCATCTGAATAGTTTCCCTTGTCAAATTTAACAAGTTTCTATTAAAAAGTTAAGAGATCGTTTTAAGACTGAAGGCCTATGAGTATGACCATGACACCATGACAGTTACGTTACACATTAGGCCTATAGGTATAAAGTCGCTTCGGTGTTTTTTAATACAAAATATTTTTAAATCTTTTTTTATTATATGTCCCAACATCTATCTATACTAATAAAATAATAAGCGGTCTCTATCTGTCTATCTGTCTATCTGTCTATCTGTGTATCTATCTATCTGTCTGTCTGTCCGGCTATGCGTTCCGCCGCGCTTCGACGCATCGAGCCGAAATGTCGGATATGGATAGGTGACGGGAAAAGCAAGTTAACCGGGTAGGTTTTCGAAGGGCCCCCTCGAGGTCAAAGGTCATCTAGGGGGGAAAATACCCCAACTGGATAGCAAAAGCAGCAGCAAGTGGATACAAAGATGTGTAATGGGCAACTCTGGACAAGTTTCATTCAGCTTTTGGCTGTTTGCCCAATTTGAAATGCACTGTAATGTCTACCCAGAATGCATTGCTGCAAAGCTACAGGTGCACTAGCATTAAGAAAATAATGAGCTCTGTGTGTTCGATGGCAATGCGTTTCTCCGCGCTTCGACGCATCATTCCGATATTTCGGACATAGATGGGTACCAGGCGTGCGCTGTTTACCGGGTAGTTTTGAAGGTCATCGGAGGTCAAGGTCAAAGGTCACAGATTTCAAACTTTGTCCGATCGGGCCCAAACTTGGTGGGTGGGATCCTTGATAGGACGGAAATATATGTCCAAAATAAAAGCGAGGTCAACCGAGGTCAAAGGTCATTACGGAGGGGTCAAATTGCAAACTTTGTCCGATGGGGCTCAAACTTGGTGGGTGGGATCCTTGATACGAGGGGAATATATGCCCGAAATGAAATCGAGGTCAACGGAGGTCAAAGGTCATTTCGGAGGGGTCAAATTTCAGACTTTGTCCGATCGGGCTCAAACTTGGTGGGTGGGATCCTTGATACGAGGGGAATATATGACCGAAATAAAATCGAGGTCAACCGAGGTCAAAGGTCATTACGGAGGGTCAAATTTCAAACTTTGTCCGATCAAGCTCAAATTTGGTGGATGGAATCCTTGATACGAGGGGAATATATGCGCGAAATAAAGTTGAGGTCAACCGAGGTCAAAGTCATTACGGAGGGGTCAAATTTCAAACTTTGTCCGATGGGGCTCAAACTTGGTGGGTGGGATCCTTGATACGAGGGGAATATATGCCCGAAATGAAATCGAGGTCAACGGAGGTCAAAGGTCATTACGGAGGGGGTCAAATTTCAGACTTTGTCCGATCGGGCTCAAACTTGGTGGGTGGGATCCTTGATACGAGGGGAATATATGACCGAAATAAAATCGAGGACAACCGAGGTCAAAGGTCATTACGGAGGGGTCAAATTTCAAACTTTGTCCGATGGGGCTCAAACTTGGTGGGTGGGATCCTTGATACGAGGGGAATATATGCCCGAAATAAAATCGAGGTCAACGGAGGTCAAAGGTCATTATGGAGGGGTCAAATTTCAAACTTTGCCCGATCGGGCTCAAACTTGGTGGGTGGAATCCTTGGTATGAGGGGAGCATGAAAAACATTATATGGAGGTCATCCAAGGTCAAAGGTCAAAGGTCATGGATTTCAAACTTTGTCTAATCGGGCTCAAACTTCATCATCTGAGTTCAAAGGTCATCTGGGGTCAAAAAGTATCTCTATCATCATCTGGGGTCAAAAAGTATCTCTATCATGCAGATGGTGCCCTTATTATAGCTACAGGGCTATTACAGCAGCAGGTGCACTAGTGTACTAAAAAGATATCTGTTTTTGCTGGGATAGATGGCGGCCGCACTGCAAAAACAAGTGTTAATACATTAACACTATTTGAGCAACACTTTTTAAACATGTTAAACCGTTAATGTGTTAAAATATTAACATTTGTGTTAAAATATTAACAATTATGTGTTAAAATATTAACACTTTTACACTTTTATTAACACAGTAACACTATGATTAAATGAGGATTTTCATTTTTAAATGCTTCAACACGTTAACACCGCTTTCCAAAAACAAGTGTTAATCATATTAAGTGTTATGTTTTTTTAAACACGTTAAACCGTTAATGTGTTAAAATATTAACATTTGTGTTTATATTTTAACACACAATTGTTAATATTTTAACATAAATGTTAATATATTAACGGTTTAACATGTTTAAAAAGCGTTGCTCAAATAGTGTTAATCTATTAACACTTGTTTTTGCAGTGCGTTGCTGCGTCAAAATGTAAGCCAAAAATATTAGATAATATTTTGCGGGATATTTTGTGGTTGTCAAACTTGGAAGAAAATTTATTTATAATTAATAATACATTCCATTTTTCCTTAAAATGACGTCTTTAAAATAATATATCTTTACATTCAAGTATCCTTCTACTTAGTGTCGAATTTACATCACCAGAAATCGAACCCTGTCACTAAATACTCGCCATCTGTTTTAAGATTTTAATCCTCTGCAGGTTCATTAACATAAACATTATGACATATCAATCATACATCAACATGCAAATTATCAACAATTATTGCAGCAGTGATTCCAAGACGGGTGCGAATGACGTTAATGGTCATTTTTTTAATTAATTGTATAAATTAGCCTATTGTCTGTATTGAATATAGGCTGCTAGTACTTGCCTAAATATTCTCTGTGTTGACGAGCAGTATTATCTTCATTTGGAGACGATTTCAATTGTTTCTTTGCTGGATTATACAGGCCGGTATACAGGCCTATTGACTGACATCAAAAATGAGATGCATTTTAGTGCTGATACTTATTTTTCTTACTCTTACTTTATTGATAAATTTGATCAAATGTGATCCGGAGGACCCCTTTCTACCAGAGATTCCAGAACATGATCATGATGGCAATGCCGAGGCGCTTTTACAGGGACAGAACCAAGATGACGTCACGGAATTTGAGGAACATGCTCGCAGAAAAACGAAGAAGTCTTCTAATAATGATGCAATGGTGTGGGGTTTTATCATCAAAAGAAGATTGGCAAAGAAAAGCATGTAAATGTAGTAGATCAAATCAAAATTCTTAAAAGGTAAGGTTATAAAATGATGTTCCTTCAGTTGCATAGGCCCAAACTGAAGTACACCGTGTGCTAAAGCTGGAAAAATAGACTTAAAATCCCGAAACGGTCATTGGACCCCTGTATGACAGTCAATTATTGACTCCGGTTTTTTTAATCATTTCTCGGTATTTTTAAAGATTTTAAAAGATATTTATAGGAAAGACATTGATTTTACCATTTGTTACAATTTTGACTATATTTTAGCTCAAGTTGTTCCTATAAAAGCAGAACGGTCTTTTATTATTTTTGAACATTATAGGCTCTACAATTTTGAAACAACAACACACGAGAGGAAAAGCAACGTAGCCCCCCCCTTCTCACTCAAGTCTCTTTCTCAAGCATTTATTTTTGCGCGCTGATGGCCTTCGAGACCAAGTTACTGATCATTCATCATTACGTTATTTTGACCATTATTCATCATTATTCTCATCACTGATGTATCGGATCAAGGTTATAATTAATCATTTCCATTATGAACGTCATCGGATGTAGCATTATTTGACGCAATAAATATGTTACTTCAGTTTCTAGGTCTATATCTGATTAGAATCGTGAATTAATTGTGAATTATTTCAGCGTTAATATGAAATTTTATACAGGACTTTGTTTCTCCTTATCATTTTCAGGTCTGTGCCTCGCAGTTGAACTGATGAAGTCAAGTAAATATTAAGTTTTCAGATCACGCAACATAATTTGAAGGTCTTTGATTCAACATGAAATGGAACCTAACTGCATGTAATGTGCGAGTTGCATGATACACCATTTGTCGCTGTTTTTGGTTGAAACGTTCTAATAACATTAAAATGTTTTTACACGAAAAAATCACTAAAACGCATTTAAAGAATGTCAAAATGTTATTTTAAAATATTTGCAAACATTTTTGTAAAATAAAATTGATTGCCAAAATAACATGATGTTAGAATGTTTTGAGGGAAGTTTTTGAATGTTATTAAAACGTTTTACCCTTTATTTATTTTCTTTTACAAAAAAGTGGATCTTTTTATTCAGATTAGCATTGGGGGTGCATCGCACCATGCACCCTCTGGTTACGGCTTTAGGCCCTCGACGTTATCTGGCATTATCTGTTTGCTGGGATCATATAGGCCTATCAATTTTATTCAAATAATTTCAATTTTTATTCCTTGCCACTTTTCAAAATGGAAATGACATGTGTGAGGTGGAGGTTACTTGAAGCCAATAAACTGCAGCCATTCCATCTTCAGCAAAGATATGGTATGGGATTGAGGTAATGTCATAGCAAACAAGAAATGTCTTTAAAATGACATCGCCATGGGTGAAGATCACATTTATGGCAAAAAATACCCTGTGATAAAATCGGACCATCCAGCTTATATACTTAAACAATCACTTCTGAAGAACCAAACTCGGTATTAATTATTTACGTAAATCACGTCTGATTTTATTTACAATGACTACAAAATTATTACATAACGTATATTTTGTTACACCATGTCAACTTATCTCATATAAAAGCACTATCAGTGACCCACTGAAACCGTAAAAATATTTGAAATATACAACATTCTTTTTTGGTATTCATTCACGTGAATAATTCACAAAAAGATGAAAAGAGCATTACTGAATGGGAAGTTTCCTTCATGTGTGCGTTGTTGTTTATACCGATTATAAAAACAGAAAACATTAAAAAAATGGAAAAAACTTTAAAATGTTGATATTCTGATTCAGCGAATCACTGATAGCGCCTGTAATGGGCTATTCCATTTAAAATCCACACTACCCCTGTGGAAGATTTTGGAAATATCTTCCACAGAGGGAGCATGACTTTCAAGTGGAATAAACACATTAGGCAGCTCCATTTGAATTTCATACACCCTCTTAGAAAGATTCAACCTGAATCTTCCACAGAGGGAAGGTGAGTTTCAAATGGAGTTGGTTATAATGTGCTATTCCATTTGAAATTCATACGCCCCCCGTGGAAAATATTTCCAAAATTTTCCACAGGGGTAGTGTGGATTTTAAATGAATGGAACACAATTCAATATCAGAGGTGGTCAAAATCACTTATACAGGGTGCATGAAAAATAACAATTTAAAATTTAGTCAAATTTTTGTTTTAAATGTGAAACAGACTTTACTTTGTCTCAAATGAAAGTTCAAGTTTGAGACTGATAGTTGATTTTATATCACTCATACATAAATTCTAGACAGTTCATTGGTTGATTACCATTTGCCATTTTTACTATCACCCTCTCCGTGTGATAGTCTTTACCATCATGTGCTCTGGCGTAGTGCGCCTGCGCCAAGCAGTCCGCTGACCCTGGGACTCGCCGATTTAGTTATGGGGTGGACCCCAAAATGTGAAATATATCACGGCAAAACATGGTGTTATGTTGATGAAAAAATGTATTTCCTACCTTAAATAGTATTTTAGTAATAGAATTTATGCATGAGTGATATAAAACAAATATTAACTGTCTTAAATTAAGTGTAATGGTGAAATATAATCACTCGGTGAAAGATGTATTATTCCATTCCACTCGCCGTTCCGGCTCGTGGAATGGAACAATCCATCTTTCACCTCGTGATTATATTTCGACCATCACACTCATAGACAGTTAATATTTGTATACCATACAGTGGTGGCACTAGGGGTGAGGGACCTTTTCCTCCCCCAGTTTTATAGCAAAAACCCAAAATTACACAAATTTCCACTTTTGCTGCCATTTTGTGCAAAATTTGTTGATTTTGCCCCTCCCCTGAAATTCACTTTGCCCCCCCGTGCCGCCACTAATTCCATACCACATTTTGTTGCTTTTTAATCACATTGCATGGTTAGTTTTTGAATTATGCTAGCAATGTTTTGTATAATTGGTTCCAGGGTTGTTGGACTATGTGAAAAAGTTAAGACTTAAAAGATAAAACTGTTCTATCTAATACAAAATGATTTGCTGAGTTTTTGATTCTCTTTAATTTCATATTGCATCCTGATTAAAGTAACAATACATAATCCTTTTAAAACTTGTCATACTGTATAGCGGGAAATTTTTGAGAGCTTTTTATTTTCATGCTTTTTATGGTAAATTTCAGAACCGCAAATTAAAAAACCATGAAAATATAAAACATAGGCTTTGATGTGCATCTGCTTGAAACCATGAATAAAAGAAACTCAAAATCTGTCAAGGCAGTCAAAATCCAGAAAAATTAATATGGTTAAAATATTCTGCTATACAGTACCATAAAGACTCGCCTAATAGCGCACAGGGTTAACCTTGGGGTAATTTTTTATATACAAATAGAGAGCTTCCTCTTGTGAAACCCCCAACAAGAACAGTCAAATCTTTATGGTATTTGGATATGATGAATAAGGCAAAAAAAAAAAAAAGTTTGTCTGAAAGCTCACGAGAAATTTAAAAAAAAATGCGAAATGCGATTTTTTTTTTTTTTTTTCCCGACTTTTTTTCATGGTATTTTGAGAAAAAAGTCTGATTTTCGCCGATTTTTTCTGGAAAAAACTAAAAAAAATTTTTTTTTTGAAATAAAAAAAATTTCCGCATTTGTTTTTTGTCAAATCGTGGGATTTTACAAACGCGCGCGCAAGCTTTGAGATGAACCTTTTTTTTTTTGGCCTAAATTAAAATATTTGAAACATAAAGTAACAAACAAAATGACTACATGATTACAACATCATTCTTGTAAAATAACTCAAGATTTCAAGCAAATCGAATGCTTGGTGCCAGAAGTGGGCAAGTGCAATAGCTGCCATGTGTAGATGAGTACAATATACTATATGTGTATTGTGTAAATTGCCAAATGTTCACAGGGCAGCTATTGCACTTACCCATTTCTGGCACTGAGCAGTCGAAATATTTCCTACTTGGGATTTGTACTAGAAACCATATTAGTCTCATTTGAAATCGCATAGTTCACTAACCTCCACAGACAATCATAGCTGAAAATTTGACCTCAAGTTGTGGAGTATGAGTTTTTGTACCTAACACATTCAAAGGTCATTCTATAAATGTACAGACATATTGGGGTTAAAGAACTATGTCCTTTTACATGAGCATGTTTGAGGCTAGTACTGGAGTTCATTTCATCAGTTTCTAATATGGTGCTTTTAGTAATTATCTTTTGGCCAGGTTTGCAGAAACAAAAGTGGATCTTTTCTTATCATTTAATCAAAACATCATGTGAATCTATTATAATCTTACAGATTTACCATTTTACAAATATTATCATAACTGTATATGATAAAAATATATGTTATATTTGAAATACATTCAAAATTAAAATGTACAATTTTGTAAAGATTTAAATGATTATTCAAAACACAAAGTTAAAAATATAATGCATTGTTAGGCTATTTCAAGCTGTGCGTGTGATGGTGAAACAAAAGAGTGAAAGAGTGATCCGATGGACCACTCAACATAGACTGAAAATTAAAATCTTTGAAAAAAAAGTTAAGTAATCCCAGGGAAGGAACATGAACTTATGTTGGAAAGTGTTCATAAAGTTGACTGTACATTTGTATTCTTCTATAGGTATGAAATGATACTTGTAATTTTCACTTTTTTACATTTAGAGAGTAAACATTCACAATGTTTATATTTGTTAAGGGCTGACAATAATTATGAACCTTGGGGAGAGGGAGGGAGAGTTATATTTGGCATGCCATTTGGATATTTTACCCCCAGGCTCATAATTATTGCGCAGCCCCTAAATGTACACAATATATCTCATTTAAAGAACCTTTCTGTTATTATATGTTTTTGTCATCCACTGTGAAATGCAACTCATTAAACTAATTTTTATAATCCATCATGCACAGATTCACATTATTTCCACCTGGTATTATTTTTAAATTTCATATTATCGCATGATGAGTGTAGGAAATATATCACGTGAGTGCAAAAATGAGCAATAGCTGCCTTTTGCACTGTTAAGGTGTCAACTCTAGAGGTAGTGGGACTGGAGATGCTCCAGGACCAACTTTGTTCATGTCATGAATAATCTCAAAGTCAATGCTGTAATGAGACAACATTTTTGTCAAGTTTTTGGAGTCCTCTGCAAATGTAACTTCAAAATCTAACATGAGGCAGCCTTTGCATGAGCAAATTTCTTGCATTCACACGGCTTATCATATTGAAACACGGCAGTTGATGGAAACCACATTTAAAATTGATATAGAACATGTATATAAAACATAAAAATATAAAGAAGAATTTGTAAATATTTGTCACATAAAATCAATATTTTATGTGTGAGATACATTTTGAAGCAAACCAAATCCAATTCTTTAACTTGGTTTAGAAATGTGTAATTTTACAACATGGTTTGATGTGATGCGTCACATATATGTATTAAAGAGCTATAGGCCACATAGCTGCCATAGGTATCCAACTTCAAAAAAATTGTACAAGCCAATGGTATACCATGGTATACACACAGTTATATTGGCTTAATTCCAACCACACAACTAAATTGTCATTAAGGGCATTTGTGGTCAAACTAATTTGATCAATTTACCAAACCTGTATCATAAATCATAATACCTTTCTTATCAAACTTCTCAATGCCGTTGTATAATGTATAAACCTTTATTATAATTAGTGCTCTGCACTTGTATACATGAAACGACTGTCAATGTGATTTTAACATCCAGTATGGTAAACAAAGACATTATTGCCACCTGTTTAACAATTTTGTGAACTATTTTGCTAAGAGGTACCAATGTAATTGTTTCCTTGGCAATTCCCAAAAGGTACAAAACTGTGAGGTACACACAACACTAACTGAGTTTAATAGTTGCAGACAAATTTGATATTTGAGACCAGTTCCCACAAAGTAAGGGGAAAGTTGCAAATTTTTAGTTTGAGTTGCGTTCAGATTCATATTCACTGGACCATTTAAAATGATATATAACACTGGTCTCAAAAGTCAATATTTCAATGAAGAATTCCTTTGTTTTCTGACAAGTATTATAAACTATATCTCATTTTCTTCCCTGTCAACTTTCCGCTCATTTTGTGAGAAAAGATCTCATTTGTGAACAGTGACTACAAAATTCACTTCACATAATTTCTTACATTTTCAAATCATAAACAGAACTAAGTTTAAATAAACCTACATATATTAAACACCTCTATAGTTTCTCAATGTCAGTACTTCATATTATTTACACAACTATGCTGACTATAATGCGCTATTCCCGTTGAAATTCTTACACTCCCATGGAAGATATGACCGTAATCTTCCATACAGGGGATGTAGATTTCAAATGGAGTCACCCATTCAGGTAACCCCATTTGAAATTTGCACCGCCTGTGTGAGAGATTAAGGTTGTGTCTTTCATAGGGGTGTATGGGTTATACCTACTGTACAGTCATAATCATCATACAGTGCATTGTCAGAGTTGAGTGTGTTTGTCACTAGGTACGTAAGTCATCTGACCGTTTACAAGAATTGCACTGGACATTGCGCCACACAAGTACACCATAATATTTAATATTTATCTCAATTCTCAAAATAATATACTAAATGATTACCATCACTCAAACACAAATCTATGTCAAATGTATGAAGACTTAGGATGTGAACTTTGGTGCAAGCTTCATTTAAAAGCAATATTATAACATTCACACAATTATAATGTGTGCACATTCATGAACTAGCACACTGCAAAAATCAAGGCTTTAGGTCCTGTATTTGCAACAAAATCTGAGATTGTGAATGAAACTTCTTAATAAGTTGTTGAATTCATAAGATCAAGATATTAGACGAATAAGCATGCACGACATTCATAACACTGTATGTTCACAACACATCAAGCAGACCGACCTCGGTCATGATTAATAATTGCATTGGTGATATAGGCGTTAGAATGAAAAGTGATTTTCTGTCTTTCACATCACTTGTTCGACTCTAAATTATCTGATATCTGATAGTGAAAAAAAAAAATCTATTTTTTATAAAAATGCTACAATATTGCTTTAAATTAGAGAATAAGCGATAGGAATTTTGTTTTACTATCCTCTACCGTGTGATGATAGAGCGACAGGCAGGTCCAATATTTTGAGTAGTGGATGCGGCACACTATCATAGGTAAAGGATAGTAAAAACAAAAATTCCTATCATTTATTCTCATTCTTAGTCAGTTAAATATTATTTTAATAACTGTAAACTACTTTTTTAAGCAAAAACTAAATTACCTTCATAAAAACTCCCCTCATTATAAAATGAACGAAACTTGTTTACAACTCCACGTATCCTGTTGCGCGTATTGCTAGCGCGTGCGTGTATTACACACTAGTCTACGCATACAACGCGATACATACGTGCACCTCTACAAGCGTGCTACGCGTTATCAACACTCATGATGATGTGGGGTCGTCTACGGCCTGATAGACGGCACCCGAAATCAGGCGAATGTCCAATCAGATTATGTGTCTATGAACTAGACCACTCCCACTGACTAAGAATGTGCAATTGAGGTATATATTTCAAATCAATCAATTGATAGTGGATTTTATTAGTTTTGTAAAATAGATACTCTCTATAAATTGTTATCCACACTGAAAATGTCTGTAATTTATCCAATATATGCAAATTATATATGCAAATTACTGTTACTTTTGCTATACATACCGACTTAATAACAAGCATTTCCATGATTAATTCTTTCTCAAGTTACTCTACAATGAAAATATCAGGTAACCATGGTAACATGGGATAACAAAATTCTTGCATTACTATCAATATTGGGCTATTCCAGTTGAAATCCATACACCCCCTATGGAAGACATGACCTTAATCTCCCACACAGGGAGTGTACATTTCAAATGGAGTCACCATTCAGGTAATCCCATTTGAAATTCACATTCCCTGTTTGGGAGATTAAGGTCATGTCTGCCATAGGGGTGTATGGATTTCAACTGGAATGGCCCATTTCTAGGATTACTGCCGATGAATGATGACTTTTCAACAAAAAATAAATTTTTGGTTTTCTTACATGTTGTAAAGAGGTTTAATCTCATATACCTAGTCATGATGGTTTTTAACTAACTGAATAATGTAGATATGGAAATATTTAATCCAGTATTGACCATCCATAAGGGTAACAATGAGCATATTTGAGATATCTTCCAAATGTAATGCTGGAACATAGCTGGAGCATTATAGCTTGTTTGCTAAGTAAGTTGTGTATTCATGCCATTTATTCATTCAAGTTCACAGAGCATAACATATTGAAGGAACATCAATTTTTTGTAATAACAACATGAAATTTCAGCTTAAAATAGTGCTGTAGCCATAAAAATAATCCAAGGCTGGAGAAAAAACAAAGTTCTTCCATGGTAAACTTCTTCAGATGTAAATTTTTGTTATATAGAAATATAATTATTTATCTCACTTCTCATAAATTTGCATTACTTTGCCATTTTGAAATGATAAGAAAATAACAGCAAGCCTATAATTGATATGCCTGCTACTATTTTCTTATTTCCAACCGACAGACTATGCCAACACCAAAATTTAAGCCTTTAATATATATGCACTGGGTTATTCCAGTTAAAATCTACACAGCCTCTATGGAAGATATCACCTTAATCTCCCACACAGGGGGTGTGCATTTCAAATGGAGTCACCCATTCTGGTAAGCCCATTTGAAATTCACACTCCTTGTGGTGTGGTATAGATTTCAACCATTTAGCAAGCAATCATTACTGGTTTGAACCAAAACTGACATTGCCATGGTACGGTATACATAACACATTATGCACATTGTATTTCATTAACCCCATGAGAACTACCTGCCGATTGGCCAACAAGAAGTTTTCATTATCAATTGGCCCAATCAGTAACATTGTTAGAATAATTTCACCATGCCAAAAAATTGGGGTGAATTATTTGCAAAGCTCCATTCTGATTAGTGATTAAAGTGAAGATATCATGTAATTGACCAATCAGAGGCAATGTTAGATCGGCAGGTAGTGCTCAGGGGGTTAAAATGTCTACATTAAGTGCAAATTCACCTTGAAGGCAATGCCTTGGAATGTTAGTACCTCCCATAACTCCTAGGTACAGGTGTGTCTAGAGTTGTTTATCAAGTATACTGGATTTCAGTAGAAGACAGGGTGGGTGTATGTTACTACTGCAATCCTGGTAGAGTTACCATCATCTGGAACATCTACAAGATAAAATGGAAGAGAAAGAAGAGAGTGATTATCACCTTAAATAATTGAAATTTATGATGGGATAGAAATCTGGCTAATTATAGATTAATAAATGCATATCACTTGTTGAGAGTGAAATTGTACAAAATAATGCATAAGTAGTGAGATGTTGATGCATCTAATGCATGAGCCCCACAGGGGGTAGTGCATTAGACACATCAACATCTCAGTATTATTTTGTACAATTTCTCAAGCATCAAGTGATACGCATTTATTAACCCATTTCATACACAAGAAAACAATTCCATAATTTTTGCTATTTTTAAAACAAAATTGTCGCTAAATATGTTGGAAAATACAAGAAATGTAAATGCATCAACCAGCAAGAAAAGTGAATGTATCCGACAACACTGCACGTAGTAGGCAGAGAGTGCGAGCCCGTGCAATTATACACAATTGATGCATGATTCGCATTTTTCTAACGTTTGCTCTGATCGGTTCTCGCTATCCAAGAGTGTATAGTATGAAACATATTCATTCACCTATCTTTAGACAATCTTGAACAAATAACGAGGGTGATTACACAACTAACACATGTGACTTTCAGTGACTTTATTTACCCTGTGACTTAGGCAAAAAACAGAGAACAAATCCTGAGAGCGAAATCTTCAGACAAACAGAGCTGAGTTCTGGTGTTAAAAGTCCTAACTCACCATTTGTCACCTGTCAAAATTGCCTAACTCACCCCAAATCTCCTTTATGATTAGGTAATATCCAGAGGATGATTTAAGGAAGCCCCAACATGCACTGCAAAAGTGTTATCACTAGAGTTTCTACTGCCACTTTACTTTTCAAATCCCATTGAACTCTGTGCAAAAGATGATGTTTTAGAATTGTGTGTCATTATTACTTGGTCGATTTCAGAACAAAAGTGATGTATGCTTGAAGGATAATTCACACCTTCTGTAGGTAACATAAAATGTGAAATCGACCAGCAAATTAACAGTGTTTTTATTGTGTAAATATAGCAATACAAATTCATATTTTACCATGCATGTCTATGCAGTATAGCAGAGCAGTGGTGTCATGTTACTCATACAGCTCTGCTCACTGCACAGTTAACCCAGTGGGGTGTTGGGTAGTGCTTAAATCATCATCTGGGTAATATCAATGGTATTATTACAGCAGGCGTGCATGCTAATACAGACATGAATAGGCAAAAAGTTCAATTCCCTGAAATGCGAGTTCTCATAACAGGGTGATGATATGTTAATCACTAGCGGATTCACAATCCTGGAGGAAAGTTGTTGCTTAACCAACATTGCTGCTAAAAGCATACACCCTCCAGAGCAAGAAGTATGTTATATAAATCTTTGTACAAAAGTTGAAAAGCACATCTAGCTTACAGTATCCCATTCCCCGCCCCCATCTTTCAATGATGGGAGACTATTCGCTGTCGAAGTGACGTAATAATCGGATTAACTACCATAGCAATAGATGAATAAATTTTTTGAATAGATCGCCCTGCACTACAACGTTCACGCGGTATCTATGCATTGAACCATCCCTGGACCAAAACAAGCATATTTAAAGCACTGTACTTTAAATATGCTTTCTAAACAACATTCAATGTGCGACATTTGGAGCGACGATAAAGTACCTTTAAAGTACAAATAAAGCACAATGACCAGAAAAGCACATTTAAAGCATACTGAAAAAAGCACATTTAAAGTACTGTACTTTAATTGTACTTTATACCAAACAAGCATATTTAAAGTACTGTGCTTTAATTATACTTTATACCAAAACAAGTATATTTAAAGCACTGTGCTTTAAATATGCTTTCTAAACAACGTCCAATGTGTGACATTTGGAGCGACGATAAAGTACCTTTAAAGTACAAATAAAGCACAATGACCAGAAAAGTACATTTAAAGCATACTGAAAAAAGCACATTTAAAGTACTGTACTTTAATTGTATTTTATACGAAACAAGCATATTTAAAGTACTGTGCTTTAATTATACTTTATACCAAAACAAGTATATTTAAAGCACTGTGCTTTAAATATGCTTTCTAAACAACATTCCATGTGCGACATTTGGAACGATGATAAAGTACCTTTAAAGTACAAATAAAGCACAATGACCATTTAAAGCATACTGAAAAAAGCATACTGTGCTTAAACGAGGTTCCATACCATATACCAGTAAGCTTATAATTATAAGCTTACCACATATGGAGCTTATCAAAGTATTGGTAACACAAGTATGTTCACATGCAAGCATACATTACCAGTAACTATCTCCTGTAATGAAGCTTGTATTTGTAAGTCCATTAAGTCCTTCATTTTATATAAATATGAACAGTTTTATACATCCATTGCAATATGCAACCTTTGCACAAGTCATGTGACTTGTATATGTAAACATCACATGACCATGATGACCACATTAAAGTACCTTTAAAGTACACTGAAAAGTACATTTTAAGTACTCTTACATTGCTGACAATACCAGGGAAAATCAGTCCAGGTAAAGTATACATAAAGTACTGATAAAATATATTTAAAGTACACACTGATGTTCAAAATTTGGTTAAGTCCAAAATATGCACAATTAAAATATACTCACTGACACTGGGAAAAAACTATGTCCAAATAAAGTATAGTTAAAGGCCCATTCAGTGATTTGCTCATCCGGACGATCGTAAAAATCATTAAAATTCAGATTTTGGTACCTTTGTAATTGGCATAGATGTGCTAACATAGCCTGCTAGTGGTTCGGTCGAAAGCCGTGTATTTTAAACAAAATAAAGCATTTACATGAATCTGGACTTTTGATACTGACAGTACAAAAAGTCCGACTCGAGATCGAAAGAAGCTCACTCTCCACCATACCAACACGCGTTGCGTATTGTTTCTACTACTTATTACATCAGTAGCTACTATTTTACACAAAATACACAATTTTAACTGTTTTTCATATTTGAATTGACCGTTAGTTTGCCTCGGTGACGTTTAATTGCTTATTTTGTTTTCTACTACAAAAATTAAGCGTCTGTTACTCTGTTTTAAATCAATTTAGACTCTACTTCCCCGTGTTAGAAACACTGGACTAGGAAGTTTTTCCAGTCGATTAATTGGCGACTGTACGAAAATCTCGATTTTCTCGAGTCGATCTGAGTTGAAGTAGAAAACCTTTCTAAAACTTCTGTTTTTTGACTAATTTGTCGATGTATTCAGGGGAAAAGTGGTTTAATGAAATTCTGTAGACTTATTCTTTATTTCTAAGCAACTCTGACAAATTTCCATTTTTTTAATGTTCCTTTGAAATCACTGAAAGGGCCTTTAAAGCACAAAAAATTTCCCATATTTATCAAAATATTCATAAAGTATAATTAAAGTCATATAAAGCACATTTAAAGTACCTTTAAAGTACACAGTTTTTCCAGGATATGAAAAATAAGCACATTTAAAGTACACTTTATATGTACTAATTGACAGAAAATACAGTTAAAGTACCCATAAAGTACAGATAAAGTACATTTCTAATGTGCTTTATTTGGTCCAGGGATGGATGTCAAAGAAATTCTGATCACTCGCACCTGTAAGATAGGTATGTTTGAAAAGAGTGGCATTGTATTCAATCTATGATTGCAGACATAAACAGGTGATGAGTGCAACCTGCTTGTAGTGCAAGGCGATATGTTCAAAAATTGTTTTCACCTATTGCTATGGTAGTTAATCCGATTATTACGTCACTTCGACAGTAAGTAATGTAGAAATGGTGAAGATGTAGTCCAAATCAACATTGCAATAGGGGAGCAGGGAAGATGTAGTCACTTTACGCTCTGGTGTGACAACATTTTCAACCAGGATTGCAGGTAGGGGAATTGAACACCCCTAATTAAAACAGCAAAAATATTGTATAATCAGCCAAATTTGGGTCAAAAGTTATCAGCTATACATTGACAATATAAACAGGCCATGCATACAGAAGCTGAAACAAAACCATATCATGTAAGTTTGCAAAAATATTGCATAATCAGCCAAATTTTGGGCAAAAGTTATTAGTTGTGCATTGACAATATAAACAGGCCTCTACACCATGCATACAGAAGCTGAAACAACACCATAGGCATATCATGCAAGTTTGCTTTTCTCACTTTGCTTGCTGTAGGTAAAACATTTTCAGTTTTTTATGAGTGAATTTCATTAATGGGTGCAGAGTCAGTACAATGTGTGGGAAAGTGAATGAGTAAGTCTGATTAAGAGTAAGAATGATGGACTGATTGACTGAGTGAGTGCATGAATGAGAAGGGTGAGTGAATGAGTAGGTCATTAGTGTAGCTAGCCATTTAGTGTGAGGGGGCAAAGTTCAATTTTCGTCCCCATTTATCACTTTTTTATAACTTTCAATAGAGGTTATCCACTTTACTCATGTGACTTCTAACAAAAGGCACTGGTTCCTGTAGTATTCCTCATTCAAACCAATTCAATGCACGACCTCAGAGTTACCTGCAGGACTTTAGCGGGCTACTTTGAAACAGTCATGGTTACACATGCAGGTACTTCTTTTGAAAGTCCTAAACAAGGTAAAGCATTCGCTGATAGGATGTGCAGCTCATAGAACACGGATAACCTCTATTGCTTTTTACTCTTTGCCATCCCCATTTTATACCTAAAAAAAAATTGGGGGGCAATTTCCTCCTGGTTATGCCACTGGAGCAAGTTGAGTAAGAGTACAGTAACTTGAATTGGTATTTAAATGATCACAGACGCCACTTTATTGTTAAGTGCATGTGGTTTGGTGTGCATTCTATTGACATATTATACATACGTTCTTGCGAATCTGTTATTCATAACCTCCGGATATGACACCCCTGTATGTGTTTCCCAATACAAAAATAAATCTTGTACTTTTGAAAAATGGGGGCACTCAAAAATTGAGTTATTAATTAAAAGAGTATTTTGTGATCCTAGCATCCTCTTTTTATGACATTTTATAGCAGATATCAACGAAAAAAGCTTATTCCAAAATTTCAGTTCATTCTGATTTTGCATTTGGGATGTATTACACTGCTCCATAGGCCAGTGTTGTCATTTCCTTCTGGTGTACCAGAACGTAATTCAAATTTGACGATATTTTTGCTAAACAAATTAATCTGTAAGAAATTTTTTACACATGAACATTATGTAGCTAGAGGTTTCCAGTGGTATAAAAATCTGAACTTTTTTTTGAGAAAAATTGGGGGATGAGACTGTGGATCAGAAAATGCCCATTTTAAATTAATGAATTTGCATCAGTTGTTTGCCGGGGTATTGTGAAAAATCTGAACATTTTGCTTTTGGACCAGGGAATATGATTTTCAGTTTTTATCATTTCACTCTGAACTGAATGTGTTGCATAGAATTTAACCAGCTGTTAATGATAAGCAACCATCACCACACATATTATATCACTCATACATAAATTCTAGACATTCCATCCACTTGATAATTACTATTTCACATGTTTACCACCAATCACTGCCATAATAATGATATTTTTTACCATCCCAATAACACTTATGTCCAGTGTTCCATTTCAGGAAAAAAATCTGGTCATATGCCGGATAACCATGTCTTTAAATCTGGTCATCCGCCAACATCCGTATATATATTTAGGTGAAAATCTTTTCAAATCTTTTTTTAAGTTATTTTTTTCAGTTTTTGAGTAGACCCAGAGCTTAATGCTAGTATCATTCTTGTTTTTGTTTTGTTTTTTCTGTTTTTTTTTAATGGGCATCAGACGGATAACCTACAGTGTATTTCTGGTAATCCGACGGCAGTTCTGGGCATCAGGATGTCCGGATTACTACTTAATTCGAACACTGCTTATGCCATGCAAGAGCATCTGCATCGTGGTCAGTTACAGTGTGCGTATCATGTAGGCCTATGTGCTGGGCAGAGATTACTCCATAGCGTGATTTGTGTGTGTCTTACCTCACAAAGTTAATGGTAAATTTTAATCAAATTAATTAATCCACCGTTGGACAGAAATATAAATGTTTTGTCATTCAATATGAAATAGCCTTGGAATGCTATTGAATTTATGTATTAGTGATATAAAATAAATATTATTTGTCTTAGAATTTGTGTATAATGGTTGAAACATGATTGGTAAAAGATGTATTGTTCCATTCCACTAGTCATTCTGGCTTGTGGAATGGAACAAATCTATCTTTCACTTCATGATTTATAGTCAACCATCACACTCATAAACAGATAATATTCATACACCTACGAGGGGGTATCAAATTTTTTTTTTTAAATCACCCAGAAGTGAAGGAGCTATATCGATGAAATTTTGACAGTGTAATCACTGGTCCTTATGTACATTATGGTGCAAAAATGGTCTCATATTAGTATGTTTACTTTCTTTACAGTAGTGCTAAATATCAGTAACCTGCCTCGGTAACCACATAACCAGCAAGAAGGGGAAAACTGAGGCACGTAAGTGATGGACGTCCTCTTCTTGGCTCATCTGTGAGGGACATGCGCCCAGTTTGGAAATTCCTTTTCCAAAAAGCAACAGTGCAGTATGACAATCACCAATGGAAACACCCTTCATTTCGTCATAGATTTTCTGGGCACTGTATCCCTTTAAAAGCAGGATCTTATGCCTCAATTTTCTCCATCTTGTAGGTTATCCACGGTAACCGGGGCAGCAGGTTACTGACATCTAGCGCCACCTGTAAGGAAAGTAAACATACTTATGAGACCATTTTAAAACCAGAATGTACATAAGGACCAGTAATTACACTGTCAAAATTTCATCGATATAGCTCCTTCATTTCTGGGTGATTTCAAAAACTTTTTGATACCCCCTCGTACATCTTCCCATCACACACCAGTAATTCAAATGCACTCTATACTAGAAATAAAAGACCCAAAAGCAAGCTAATAGACCAATTTACCTTGCATTACAGTCACACAAACCCCAAATATCTCTGGAACAAAACATAATTTTTGCATACATAAATTACCACAATGTACCAGTCCACAAGACAGGGGTTTTATACGCTTATAATAGAACATATGCATTTGCTGCACTAATTAGATCACTCAGATAATAAAGTAGTTCATTTTTCAGTGCTCTTCATCAGACTAGTTTCATTTCATATGTTAAAATTCAAATTGACAAACATTTCACATGCATTTTTAGCTTCAGATATACTGGTAAACTGCATGACTGTTTTTATTGTTGTTGTTATGTTTTTGTTAATGCCCGCCAATCAAATTTGGCTAATGATGATGTCAAATGACTTTTTATTGATTAAATTAAGGATGGTTTGTAATGATGTTAAAGATTATAAATAGTTTCTTCGGCTTATAATTAGTGAAAGAAATGAGACTCATAACATTGTGTATTAATACAAAATGGCGTACACGCTGTTGGGCACATCACTTACGCTAGATGTGAGTTGCATAATGTGTGCCTGGCACCCGCTTATGTGAATTCATGTGAGCGTAAGTTAGAACTTTATTGTTGCGCACAGTAAAAATGAGATGCCGCCCTGGATCTGCACATCTTGTTAGAACTTTATTGTTGCGCACAGTAAAATATTTTTGCCAATTATAAGCCGAACAAACTATAGAGGTGAAACACTTGGGAATTCAGCTTGAGATAGTAGATGTAAATGATGATGATGTCAATATGGCTTTGTATTAATAAATTAAAGTGGTTTTCAATGATGTTAAATATAGAGGAAAAAAACTTGGGATCTCAGCTTGATATGGTTCGTATCATTTCAAGGAAAAATGTTCTGTGTACAGCATCTGATGCATAAAGTTGCCGGCAGAGAGCGAAATTGGAATATTGCATCTGACATTGATTCAAAGTAGATACATTCTATGATTGGCTGTCTTGCCAATGGGGTATTCCATTTAAAATCCACACTACCCCTGTGGAAGATTTTGGAAATATCTGCTAGAGGGAATATGAATTTCAAATGGAAATACATTAGGCAGCTCCATTTGAATTTCATGCACCCTCTGAGAAAGATTCAACGTGAATCTTTACCTGAGGAAGAGTGAGTTTCAAATGCAGCTGCTTATGTGTTAATTCCATTTGAAATTCATACTCCCTCTGTAGCAGATATTTCCAAAATCTTCCACAGGGGTAGTGTGGATTTTAAATGGAATAGCGCAATACACTGGATCTGGGTCAACAAATACATAGCATCCTGTGAGTGCAGAAACTTACCACACCCCTCAAGGATGATGTCAGATGCAACAATCTCAATTTATAGGGTCCACAACTAAATAGTTCCCCCCTAAATACTTTTAAAATAAATCATAAAATATTTGACAAAATGCAAACGTGTAAAAAAGTATGGGTAGCCGCATTTGTTTTACACATACGGACTAAATTATAGCGTCACATGTCATTGCGTTCAGTCACAATGGTCCATTATGTAAAAAAAGAGACTGTTTTAAACATTGTTAAAAGTTGCATCTGAGTCCATAGGAGTAAGCTCTCAAACAATACAGTAGGCCAGGTCTTTTCATGTGTTTGTTAAAGAAAACCTGACTGCTATGGACTCAGGTGCATCTTTTAAAACGGCCTCTTTTCTTACACAATTAACCATTGTGACTGAATGCAATGACGTGTGACGATATAAACTGGTCCACATGTGTAAAACAAATAGGGCTATTCATATCTTTTTACATTTTTACATTTTGTAAAATATTTTTTAGTGTTGTGGACAGTATATTTCGGACGCCCAATATTATAGCAAATTGTGTCATTTTCCCTGAAAATTGCTGTGTTATTTATGAGTAAATGTGTTACGCTGGTTTTATACTTTCTGCCGCTTACCGCTAAGCAGCATGACGCTTCATCATGCCGCTTGCACTTGTCTGTAAGCGGAGAGGCACACCGCTGAGCAGCAGCGGTATGACTCTGAAAGCCACTCTTGCCACTCAGCACCACTCCAAAATTGTATTTTGTCTCGGTATTTTGTTCTCATACATCAGAGCGGCATCCCTCCGAGTTGATTTGAATTCAACTCCCAGCGGCGTTGCCACCACGGTAAAGCAGTGGAGTGATCAATATATCGGCTCGCCGCTGGTCAATGCTAGCGTTTCTGGTGCGACTGCCCAGTGAAGTAAAATCATCTTCAGAGCGGCAAAGTGGCAGGAAAGTATGAAACCAGCATTAAGCCTTCGAAAACAACCAAAATATATGAAAGAAACTAACATGTTAGTTCTTGAGCCTTACACCTCTTTGTTAAATGCAATGCAATTGGCCCCTGAATGACATGGAATATACATGGAAGTGAATTCAACACAATCAAATTGTGGGATAGGCTTTTTCAACACAATCAGTTGTAAAGTGTGTACAATTTCCAAAGGGACAGACTCTAATAATTGTCTCCCTGATCTGCTCCTAAATTGGACAAATGCACACAAATTTATTTTCACTTTGATGATATATGTTGTTATTATATTTGTAGAGCAAAGGGCCAAGGGCCTATATGTATAATAAAATCTAAAGTGAAATTGAAACCAACTGGAGAAATGTTGTTGTTGTGTCCATGTGTATCTGATTGAAAGGGAATCACTATCACTATAAATTATGACAAAATTGCACTTAGCTTTGAAAACAAAATTTAACACCAAAAATTAAACACTAAATTACAAAGAGTCTAAAAATGGCTTGTACTCACAATAGTACTTATCAAAGGGATGATCGAATCGAGGGTCGGTCCCCAGAGTCCCCTCTGCCTCTTCTCATTACCTTTTTCTGATATTGAAAACAAGTGGCAGAAAAATAGTAATTAATGAAAGCAATTTTTCTATCTTTCATCTGTTCAAATTGGATACTTTCAAACCTTAGACCGTTGCACACAGTAATATTTCACAAAACATTGACCTAAAGGAATAGACTTTTAATTACTTTAGGCATGGACATGGTCAAAATGTTAATCATTTTTTTCTTCTTTTGTAATGTGTTCCTAAAGAATCAGATACAAAGTCCACATATACATTGTTTTTGCAATATCTTGTGGGTAAACCAATATAATCACCTTCAAAATCATGTAAGACGAGTACACAGGTTTACACCCAAGACAATAAAGGAAATGCAACCCTTGATAATTTACCAGCTTTTACCCACAAGATGGCAAAAGGTTGACGTCTCTATTTGTGCATGTGAATGAATTTAAAGCATGTTTTTATACCAGTACTTTTGTATTACTTTTCTTGACATGCAATACAACAAATTCCCCATGAGAACTACCTGCCTATTGGTCAAAGAGGTTTTCATTATCAATTGGACCAATCAGCAACATTGTTAGAATAATTTCACCACACTAAAAGACTGGGGTGAATTATTTGGAAAGCTCCATTCTGATTGGTGATTAAAATGAAGATATCATGTAATTGACCAATCAGAGGCAATGTTAGATCGGCAGGTAGTGCTCAGAGGGTTAACACAGATGTAGTACAAATGAACATGCAACATGATCTGTTACTGGTTATGAAGTCTGGCTAATAACAGCGTACCTATACAAATATAATCTGACTACTTACCGCAAAGAATGCTGCAAAGATCATAGCCAGAAGTGTGAAAGGCCAGAATCCTAGAATCCCCTCACGCTTTGGTTTCTTGGCCATCAGCCATTGAGCCCAGCTGTATTTCTTTTCAGAGTATGGTGGATAGCGAATCCTGTTTGGTGATTAAAAAACACAAATCAAATAGTTAAATTAGGAGAGGATAGTATTTCTCCAGGGTCAGAAATTCGGCGAGAATCCATTCTCGCAGAGATTCTCGTCAACAAAATAGCAAGAATCTAAATGGATTCTCGTAAAAATTTCAGTTTATCATACAAACTTATATGGCAAACATCCATGGATTCTTGCAAAATTCCACTGGGATAATCCCAAGGATTCTCACACTTGGTTGCGAATTTCTGACCCTGTTCTCACACTTTTTTTATTTGTTTTAGACCACTGCTTAGATTGCACCTCTATGGAATTGTTACCCTTTGTACTTTTATGTTGTCCATATATGGAATGACAAATATAAATATCCATTACAGTTTAACCTCATTTACTGCACATCTCAATGTTATGCACCTGAATGGCATTTTGAAGAAAACATGTCCAATTCTTTTATTCACACACTTTTAAAACATTTGAAGGCCATTTTTTGTTTCTATTTAGTATCTTTTGGTGTAAAACTCCTTACTGAGTACTTTCTCAGTGTCTCAATTTTGACAATCGCTGAAGCATTACACAAAATTTTCTCATCTAGGTTTTTTTCATTATTTAAATGGCCAGCACTTTAACCAATCATGGCACTGGATAAACAAGTTGAGCTGTATCAATTTTTTTTCCCAACATGAATTAATAGCATCATTATTATTGATCCCATAAAACGGACATCACTTTTGATTTACAATTATAACAAATAATAAGGTGAAGGTGTACATACTGGTTTGCTGCTTCCATTCCGAGTTTGGCAACAACACAGGCTCTGCGATGTGAGAATGTCTCAAATGTGTGTTTACCATGGTATGCTCCCATGCCACTTGTCCCTACACCACCAAAGGGTAGTGTGTCGACTAGACGAGAAAGAGATTAATGGGTGAAAAAATGCATCAGGAAACATTTTGTTCATTGAATGCAAGGTCATAAGAGTATTCGCCGTCAAAGTGACGTCATAATCGGATTAACTACCATAGCAATAGATGAATACAATTTTTGAATAGATCGCTCTGCACTACAAGCAGATTGCACTAATCACCTGTGTATGTCTGCAAACATAGATTGAATACAATACCGCTCTTTTCAAAGATACTTATCTTACAGGTGCGAGTGATCAGCCTTTCTTTGACATCTATGGTTCAATGCATCGGTACCAGCGTGAGCGTTGTAGTGCAGGGCGGTATAGTCAAAATTGTATTCATCTATTGCTATGGTAGTTAATCCGATTAACTACGTCACTTCATCGCCGAATAATGACAACAAACCACTTACCTAAGTTCTTGCATACAACATTACTACTGTTGAAATAAATAATCCTAGGACAATGTTAGTACCATGTACCATATTCTCTTTTTTTTGGGGGGGGGGGGGGTGATGTTGCATTTTTTTTAAAGGGTCTTTATTACCAATCTTGGAAAATCCAGAAAAGGGTTTTCTTTTGACATCCTGAAAAGTTGTAAACAATTTCTTCACACTTCTAGATTGTTTTTAAACATGAATCAAGTCCCAATCTACACATATATGGGTAATTTATTAAGCATTGTCCCATTCTACATGTTTTGGCTATGATCTTTAAAAAATATCAAACATTTTAAAAATCTGACTGACTGGCACTACCCCTTGGAGGGGATGTATGGAGAATCAACAATTTGTGTGGTTTTTTTTGCCAAACATAACACTTGACTAGTTGTAAGATGTCAAAGCGACAGGTCTGTAAATAGATTCCCCAAACATTCATACTTAACACACTGATGTTCCCTCTGCATATCAAAAACAAGCAGCATTTATGTATATTTAATTTCATTGAATAGGCTCTGTATTTCCAGTAATATGGTTGACTGCAGTCAATCTACTTATCTGCCTGTCTTCCTATCTATACAACAAGTCACTTGTTTTGTAGAAAATTTGAGAAATATGACAATTCATGATATGAATATGCAAGAGAGCACATGGACACATATAATGGTGAATCTGATTGTCAGTTACTGATGTAACAAAATAAATTTGTCACTGATGTAACAATACAAAATAAATTTTGTTCTGTATGGACCAAAACAAAAACAATCACATACCCCCACAATATAAAGATATACTAACAACACAAATTAACACAAAGCAGACAAGCACATGAAGTTAAAAGACTGGAAGAAAATAAATATTATGCAAATTAATGGGATATTCTTGGAATGTGTAATGCCATTGCCTTTTTTAAGCCACTGGTAAATTGGGCTACTATTACTAATAAGTCAGCAGAAAAAAAGGTCCAGTGAATTTACACCAGAATAGTATTTGATCAAAAGATGGGCTAATTTGCCATGAATTTTCATCTGTTTTAAATTTTTTTGATTTTGCCTGGAAATCAATTTTCTGTATGGGACTGTTTTGGTCCAATTATGACTTTCCTTATTCTTCCAATCCTCTAAAGCCAGGATCATAATAGTTTAAAAGTTCCGGTAGGCAATGATTGATCATGAGCATATATGCGCATAATATGGTAAAGCATAGCGCATATGTAAGCCCAACATGTGTGCAAAAGGTCAGCCAGTTGAATATGATATGCATTACAAATAACACTTGAACAATTATGACAACATCATTACAAAATGTTGTTCAGTAGCTAGGGCGATAGCACATCCCATGAACATTGTAGGTAATATGGTGACTTCAGGTCAGAAATCGGTGGCGGCAAAGGTAATTTCCACAGATTTCGTGTGTAAAATTCAGTCATGTTCTATTATGAAAATCCAAAGTCTAATAAAAACATGCATCTTCTATGTATTTTTACATTTACACTGGAATTGAATAAAGACAATATCGTCACTGGGCAGGCAAAACCTCATATGTACTTTTCGCCCTTGAACATGGATGAAGCAAACCATTCAATATAAAGTCTACACCTACAAGGTTTTATCCATTTTCAAGGGCCAAAAGTAAATATGAGGTGTTTCCTGCATGTACTTTTTGGCCCTTGAACATGGATAAAGAAACCTCTTCAATATAAAGTCTACACCTACAAGGCTTTATCCATGTTCAAGGGCCAAAGTGATATATTTTTTAATTTATGGACCACACATCCCACAATTCTAGAAATAAAACATTGAAATTGACCAAAGTTTAACACACAAAACATGCCGGAATGAATTTTGCGGCAGACGATTTCCGACTGTAACCATATTACCCACAATGCTCAGGGGACATGCCACTCCCTATAGAGGCCATCAGCTTTTTGCCATCTTGTGGGTACAAATGATACGCATGTTCATGCATTGGACACTACGCGCAGGGCGCAGCTTGCCACGCAGCTGTTATCACGCATCGACACAGTGATTTTGCTGTGCACGCATTGAGATCGAACGACCATCGCTGTGTGTACCCACAAGATGGCGGCATATGACATCACGCTGACAGCCTCTATTCAGTACATGTAGTTAGCTTGTTTATTTCTGCTTACCTCCACCAACAAGCAAAGAATCGTTGCCAATAAACATAGCACTGTGCACTTCATCTTGTACTTTCTTCATCATAGACTTGCTCTTAGTAAATACATGCAGCATTAATGGCGGATTTCTGGACAAGGTGATATAGACATAGAAGCGAAGAATGTGTGTGGAGAAGATATGTATGCAGGATGTTGCATGCACTATGACAAATGTACACTTTGTTTGTTTTTTATGTCAATATGTTATCCCTGGGTTCTTTTCACAAAACTCACTTTATTCACTTGAATTTTAAGGGTTCCCATCTGTCAGAACAGAGTTTTTAACCTCTGTGTGTTTGCGCATTCATTGCGTGACTATTGAATACATTGGGTACATAGTCTAATGACAAACAGATGGTATACTATCATAATGTGTCTCGTCTCAAGTTGAGAGTAACGTCATGTTGGATATCGAATCGGATATCGGATATTCGAAAGTGCTACTGACACATCCAACATGGCGTTACTCTGAACTTGTGATGAAACAAACTATAACTGGTAATTTAAGTCCCTGTACTTTGTATTGGATGAGGATTCTCGCATATTCATGAAGGGCTATGTCTACCAACTACTTAACGCACAGTGTTAAGTGCATTTGCATTTATGCAAAAGATATCATGACTGGGCTTTTAAAAATATGCGGTAACAGGCACATAGTGGGCATAGCATTTTCATCTCTCACATAGATGATGCTAGACTTTGCCTATGGAATGCTATTTGTATGTTAGTCCCTTACTCCACAAATCGAGGTCACATGTTGAGATATGGCTGTGCAGTGGAGGTTATTAAACGTGAGTCTATTTGGGCTCATTGTGATTATTAAACAATGGAATCACAGTTTGTGCTCTCAAGAACAAGCATGAATGAGAGCTCTGCAGATGTGGTTGAGAAAATGAGGACCTTGAAAACTTATCTGATGGTGACAGAGATTCCATTAAATTATGAGAATGGAAATGGAGCTGTAGACAATCTTTTTAAGCCATTCTTACTTGTGTTGTGTGTGTTGTGATTTTTCTTGAAATGTGTTCTACCTCGCATGTATATTAAGAGCCATTAACTGTACAAACTACTTTATCACTATACAGCCATTTTGAATTGTAATACCCAACCAAGGCCATATTGTGTGGTTGTTTTAGTTGTGTGCCACTTGAACTCCCTACAAACTACTGAATTTCTTACAGCCTTTCTGATTGGTTAATTATGTGATATATTCATTTGAGTGACCAATCAAAATACAGCTTCTAAATATGTAAGCCCAACCCTCTTTGGCTGTACAACTGATTCTTACGATGTTGCTGATTGGCTCAATAAATCATATATAGTCTTCTAGTAGCCTATCAGCAGCTAGTGTTTATGGGGTTAACAAGCTACTCTCTTTTTTTCAGGTCTACAAGGTCACATGCACAGTGAATTTAAAAAAATGTTGGACCAATTGGGGATTGAGATTAGGAAAGAGGATATCAATGTTTATTCCCATACAAATTTTTTTTAATGTATTATAATTCTTTTATCTCCTCCTCTACAACTGACTTCAATGAATGACAAGATGGAAAGGTGTTATTTGGAAAATTTAAAGATTTGGCAATTGGTAAGGTTACGATAATATATGGAGGAAGGTATATAATCAGAATATTATAATGCTAGGCTCATGCAAGGGTTTTTGTTTCATTTTACATTACAAAATTAATTAAGCTTTGAAGCTTGCTTGATGGCTGCTTTAATAGCTTTCTATAAATGCAATTTTGATTTGTAAATGTTATTTCTCTTTGTTGGAAAGGATTTACGATGAATGAAATGAACATTGTTCTGTGTGTTTTCCCCTCTCAAATGAGTAGAATATATACATGTACTAATGGCTCTATACTAAAATGCTGATGCGATCTGTTGCTATGGACAATGGTTGGCATGACGATGATGGTGACCAACCATCAACTTACGTCCGGCATGCATTAGGGTATCATTGGCCACGAATCCACCACTAGACGTGTCAACTTGAAATTTTTCCGGTACTTTCATGTCATCCGAGAATACATACAAAGCTAGTGGTTTATCTCTGTATTTATGGGAAAATAAGTTATTTTTATCCTTTCTGCTTCCCTTTTGCTTTGCATATTTCATTGAATATTAAATTAGCACACAGAACAGAATTAGTATGAACTTTGTGAGAATACTATTAGTATGCACTTCTTGAGAATATATAATAGAAAATCATTTTGATGACATATCTTAGGGAACAAAGCCAAAGTTTGATGATGCCCTATATGAAAGTCCTTTCATTAGGGGGAATTAGGGAGTCAAAAAGAAAGTATGATGTTTGTTGTAAAAAAATAGTTATAATATCAGTTAAAATTGGTCTTTTGGGGTTGGAATTTTCACCATTTCACATTTACGTTACAGGGAGGGGTCAGTCCCCTAACAAAAGCTCTTTCGTTTATAGGACATCAATGAACTCTTAGTTTGTTTACTTAGTCTAAGTTGAAGTGCTACATAGCACTTTACATCACACACTAACTCAACTGAGTCATCAAATTATGGATTTGCTCTTAAATATTCTCAAAATAATATACATTTAGAAACTCCTGATGAACCACATTGGCCAGCACCACATTTTTTTGCAGGGATCAACACCATTTTTTTGCAGGGAATAGCAACACCTACTTAAATAAATAATAGCTGCACATTAGTTGTGTGCGTGTGGGTTGCCAGGGAAACCAGCTGGTAGGTGGCATGGTTTGCATAGTGATAGCAATAGGTAACCAGCTCTCAACTTACTAGCCCCATACATGAGGGTATCGTTGACTGAATAGGCACCACTGGTAGTGTCATGTTGGATTTTGTCCACAATGTTTTTGTCAGTAGAGAACACATACAATGCTAAACATTTGGCTCTGTATTGACGGAAAGTAAGTGCTTTCAAAGTGAGAAATCTATTTATTAAGGATTGTGTAGTGGGTTATGAGTCATGGGGGAGGGGGAGGGGGGCACTCAATAAAACGATTAATTAAACATCAAAATTAGGAAATTATACACATAAACATTGAAAATGCATTGTATCTAAAGTCAAAATCATCAAGCCAGAAGTTTAAACACTTGATGGATTTCAGTTGTAAAGGTGCATTGAAAAGGGGGCACTTGAACAGTTTTCACTTGAAAACATCTGTAGGAATGATTATTGGAGGAGGGTGCTAATCGGGTAAAATACAGCCACTCCAAACTAGGGATGTTTAAAGGCAAGTCTTCAAAGGTTCTACATTATTAATCAATCTGATATCATCTTTCTGTAAACCAAGGTTATTTATATTTTTTGTAAATACACACTGCACATTAAAGGTCCTTCTTTATTATACAAACACTCACACCAAATCAGAGATAATCCATATAATTGCCTCATTTGCAAATACAGACTGATAATAGGTCTCATTTCCCATGCCTGTAGGCTATCTTAAAGGGGCATTTCATGATCCACAGCCTCATCCCCCACTTTTCTCAAAAAAAGTTGGGACTTTATACTACTGGAATCCTCTACATAATGTTTATGTACAAAAAATTCTTGCAGATTAATTCGTTCAGAAAAAATATAGTCAAATTTGAATTCCATTCTGGTACACCAGAATGAAAATATAAAGTGGCTTATGGAGCGGTGTGATACACATAATCATGAACTTGCAAACGCAAAATCAGAATCAACTGATATTTTGGGAATAAGCTTTTTTTTGTGGATATCTACTGAAAATGTCACATAAAGAGGATGCTAGGATCACAAAACACTCTTTTAAAATACCAAGTCGAGAATAATAATAATAAACAAATTGCATTTCGCATTTATTTTCAAACCACTCGTGAGCTTTGAGACAAACCTTGGGCTGCCTTTTTTGCCTAATATTTGAATCCAATGAAACAAAACTGAACCGTTTGTTTTACAAGTCTGCATATATAAATTCCATTTGGGAAGCTCCCAATGGGGTTGAAATCTTGGCCAGATGACATAACTAGTACAATATTTCAATATTCTCACCATTACTGGTTGTTTTTGCTACATACCTGCTGTTGATATATCTAATAGCATCATCTGCATCTTTGACTATCATGATTGGTAAGATTGGTCCAAAAATCTGGTAACAAACAATACATTAAGGGGTAATAATAGGATAACAGGATGGAAAATTATCCAATGAAAAGCAGGTTTATCACCACATGTGATGGGATCAAGCAAAATCAGTCGGAACCTGGAAATATTAAATTTTCAGTTTCTTATAGGATAGTAAACAGCATTTACAAAGCTGCATTTTGCAGAAAACCCCATTGAAATTGAACAACCAGTTCCAAAGATATGGGCAATTAAAGAGTTTCCAAAACAACAGAAAGCAAAAGGAAATATTTCCTTTGTGTGGTTACATCTTTAAATCAATATTTCTGAGTTCCGACTGATTTGGCTTGATCGCATCACATATGTTGGCCATGCACTTTGCCTGCCAGTACAAACACACTACACAATTATATTCAGGCATGAAAACTGATCTTGAAAAAAATACCACTGAAATCCATGTTTTTTACCATTTTCTGTGAATTTGATTCAGAAATAGGCTGAAAAACACTAAAAACAATAATATAAAATGCTGAAATCAGCTAAAATGCTGACAATTTTCATGCCTGTATATTGTAACTTAATGTAGACATATTGGAATCAGTTCAATCTAACATTTAGTCATATAATGACACATCAAACTTTTCCAAAGACTTATTGGTATTTTGCCGTCATTGTTGCATTTCCAATTTTCCATCTCCCTTAGGCCAAAAAAAAAATGGTTTGTTTGTCCACGTCCGACCGACCGTGTACTCTAATGAACAGTATAACATGCAGAACCATCTCAAGAGTTAAACCAGTAAAGTGCTGTGTGTTTTGACTTATTGTCAGTTTCAAGTGCAATATCTGTAAAAAAAAAAAAAATCCGACCTACCGACCCAACTGTTTCATAAGCCTCTATGGACAAACAAACCTTTTTTTGGCCTTAGCCTCGAAACACTGGTTGCACCACTAAGTTGGGCATCTCTTTTAATATAATTAATGTGTTTAAGTTTGATAAACTTACCTATTCCACCATTCATCCCTCATTACATTACATCAGGGGTGGCCAACTTGAGTCACACACAACCCTCAGCAGCTTTCAATGTGGCCCACAAGCCCTTCCAAAGTATTTCTATTGTTTATGATATTTATTCTCAATGAAACCATAAAGGGGTCAGGTCCATGACAACGGTATCTGTTTCGTTGTGTTTCTTGGGCTGCCTTTTTTTTCAAAATGTTTTTAATTGTCCAACTAGTTCAGCTTGCTAATATATAATTTTTTCTCCTTTGCAAACTCTTAAAGGGCCATTCAGTGATTTGCTCATCCGGATGATCGTAAAAATTTTTTTGCCAAATAAAATTTTTCATTTCAAAAATACCAAATGACAATTTGAATGACTTTATCCTTCATTTTAAAGCCTTTCATAAACAATTTCAATTTTTCTACACTTGCACTGAGATCACTTTTTGATTGCTACCAATTCTCAAGACTCGAGTCAATTTTTCGAGACATTTGACATTCACTATGTGGCTCTCAGATCCAGAAATATCCCTGCAATACATCGTCGTTGTTGGTCAGGAAAAACCTCCTATGTGTTTGTAGCCCCTGATGAACATGTTTAAAACAAAACTGCCAACAGGTTACATAGGATATTTTGCTTCATACATGTTCAGGGGCCAATGATACATGAGGTTTTTCCTGCCCAACAAGGTCATGTACATGTGTACATGTACACACCACATACCTCGTGTTGCATAACAGCTTCATCTCCTTTGACATCAGTGACGATGGTTGGTTCAATGTACTTATCATCTATGACTGTTTTGCCACCTGCTGCAACATTGACTCCTTGCAACAGATCCTCCAAGCGTCTAATATAAAGATAGTAATGACATCAAATACACACACTATCTCGTGAAATCATGAATTACAAAGGCTGGATTTGTCAATTATGTGATTTATTAATAATGTGTGCCCATTGCCCACTAGTAGAGCATAAAGCTGCAATCATCGTACGATTGTGGGTTTGAATCCTGGGCAGCCCTGCTTGTTATATACCTGAGCAAGATGCTGTACATGTATCTATTTGCTTTGCTCCTCTATATCATGGTGTTTAAATAGATACCGGTTTATGTTGGGAAGGAATCGGACTCATGTGCAGCAAATTTACATGGAAAATCCTGGCATAATCACTACATGTATAGAGCTATGTAGAGAACCGAGCACTTGGGGTTGTACTAGAGGGCTGAACAGATTATTGGCTAAACCGATTATTGGATCAGAACCAATTATCGAATCGGTTATCGGATCAGTACTGATATGTGGATTAGTAGAATATTCATTATTGGATCGGTAAAACAATGTTTTAAAAAATCTGATTTTTACGAAAATTAAAAAAAGGAAAGTTATAGACCCTAAACTATTAATTATTCAAGGTTTTTATTACTGTTGCTTCTATTGATCAGCCAGGAACACATTGTTAGCTCTTCAATAGAAGCAAAAGTAATTGAAATGTACAACTTTACCTAGCTTTGACAAAAATACTTTTAAAATAACTTTTTTTTGTAGTAGCAGTATTTCTCCACTTTGCAAACTTGAATAACAAGTAGTTTCGGATCAGATCGGATATCTGCCAAGATTAGGAACATCAATATCGGTTCACTAGACAAAAGTCATTTTGGTTCAGCTCTACTATTATTAAGTGTGACTCCCAGTTTATCTTTACCTTTTACCATTGCACATATCCATACGAGTATTTAGTTCTCGGGGTTGTTGATTTTGTTGGGTTTTAAAAAAAATTAAAAAAATCAGATTTTTTTTATTTATATCAATTTTTTTATTTTTTTATTCCAAGAACGGCTATACCCCATGATAAAGTCAAAAGAGTACCAGTGGAATGCTAGTCAAATGCACAATCCTACCAGGTATTTACAAAAAAAATCGAAACATGTTTTTACATGTGAAAATTTCAAAGAAAAAAATTGGCAAAATCATGGGAAAAAACCTGTTGAATTCTGCACCTTGAAAATGAATTTTTAGAAATAGATGAAGTGACATCATAGAGGTATTTTAATTGTATCCAAAAGTTGTAGAAACATTAGGAATGAAGTAAAACAGTCAATTTAAGAAAGAAATGAACTTATATTTATCAAAAATGAAATTTAATGAAAAAAGTTGATTTAAATCAGTGATTTAAAAAAAAATTCAAGTGATTTAAATTGGTGTGATTTAAAATCAAACAACCCTGTATAGTTATGATGAGCCTTTATGGATAAAATGACAAAATGATAACCTTACAGATAAAGGTAATTATTCTGGATTGCTAAAAGGGGTACTACACCCCTGGCCAATTTTATGCCTATTTTTGCATTTTTCTCAAAAATTATAGAGCATTGGTGACAAGTAAGATATGTACATTATAGGGGCAAGGTCTACAACTACTGCACTGAAAATTCAGCAACTCAATGCAAGTACGAGGGGCGGTCAATAAGTTCGTAGAACAAGGTACTTAAAAGAGTACTAGCTAAATTCTTTCTATCTCACTCTTGAGCATGGTCACTACAAACCTTAATGCACCCGTCGCAATTTTTCGTGAAACCTTCTATGTCAACAAAATGGAAGTCTTCCGATAGCTCCTTGAGCCACTCTTCAGTGAAGGCTCACCAGCATTGATCACCAGCAAACCTGATATTATGAAGCTAGGACTTAAAATTTTAAAATAGGTTTCACTAACTGGAGGCCATGCCTGAACCCAAATGTGGTTACTTTAGTTAACTGACCCCTCTGTCGTGAATGGCAGCTTGACAAACTAAGAATAGCGTACAGGACACAATCCGAGAACAGTCATATTCCTACCATCAACCTTCTTCACATGACGGCTTGCCTCAATTTTGCTATCAAAATTGTATGATATATGCCTATGATTGTACTTTCATTTGGCAAATGATCTGTCATCAAGACTCCCCCTAGATCTCAGAAACAGCGATGAAGACCTTGCACTATGGTGACCGAGTGATGATCTTCTTAGGGGTGGGAGATCCATGTGCTTCCACTATATGCTCTCGTAGTTCGGGTGATTAATGTACGTTTTATCACCTTTAGCCACATATAGATTAAACTTGCCTCGGTCCTCATTCTAAGTGTATAGAAGGTGTGGCCCTGAATATGTCAATTGGTATCAAATTTGCACATTAAGATTCTGGGACCCCATCTAGAAGACATCCTGGAATACCCAATGTTAATGGATTAATGTTGAAAACACATTCAACAGAGTTATCATATTTTGAGGCTATCCCATCTTTCTTTTTTGGCTCTTTATCCATTATCAATGCCACTGTACCAGCACGTATATCGTTAGTGGTGACGTCAGCAAGTCTTTTGGACCTTGGATGATCTTCAAGGACGCTCATTCCATTCTTGAACTCTAAGAACCATTTCGTTGCTGTTGAATATCAAGGACTTGATTACCATTTACAGCAACTGCACATTGTTAAATTTCATTTGAGTTTTCACCGCCGTTCGGAGAAATTTCCATAATGACCCTGTATTAACTTCTGGTAGTACCTGTGAATTCATGGAGGTAGGCTTCCTCTGAAGAGTGTCCTGCCCACATAATAGTGATGCAAAATTATAATATCTTTGCAGTAATGTTTTGAAGGAACAAGCTTTCAAATGAGACCAAATTCAATACCGTGCGACAAAGTAACATACCGAGTTCTACGAACTTTTTGACCGCCCCTCGTAGTTATTGATTTATTGATCAAATATTGGTTTTCCCTCATTTTTGGCTGTAACTCCACTACTGTTGTCTGTGCTGAAATAAAAATTTCCAGTGCAGTAGTTGTAGTCCTTGCCCCTATAATATGTACATATCTTACTTATCATCAATGCTCTATAATTTTTGAGAAAAATGCAAAAATAGGCACAAAATTGGGCAGAGGTGTAGTACCCCCTTAAAATAAACTCTCTGATTGATGTTCTTGGAGACCCCAAGAAATTATGTTTGAATTTGAGAAATGTAATGTTCTTAGTCTTAAAATATCTAACACTTACTTGAAATGCCTTTCATTGATGATCCTACCATAGTCATTAGATTTCTGAGGGTCCTGTTGAAAGGAAATAACTTTACATTGGCTTAATGACATTTACAATGGATCATACGTTCTACAAATGTTACAATTTATTACATATCATATTTGAAAATGTTACAAAACATGCCAGTGGCGTGCAAAGTTATTTGATAAGAGGGGGGGGGGAGGAGATGTATCTTTATTTCCTTGACTGCTCAAAAATTTCTGGGTCACTTCACTCTGCAGAAATAGACCCAGAAATTTTCACCAGACTTGGTATATTTCCACCCATTTGTGCACACAAGGCAAGGAAATTATTCCCTGGCTAAAGATGACATATTAAACAAATACTGAATGTTTATGTGTACAATGGTAAGAATATTTCCATGAGGTGAAATATGGACTGTTCAATTCAACGAGGCTTTGCCGAGTTGAATGGAACAGTCCATATTTCACCTTGTGAAAATATTCTTTCCATTGAACGAATAAAAACATTCAATATTTGTTTTATGTAACTCTGACTCATAAATAAGTTCCTTTTCTTCCACTTAATTTTATAAATCACCAGGAAAACAAAATAAGTTAAAAAATATATATAGGCCTAAAGTGTATTTAATTTAGAAGTGACACCTACACTCATAAACAGTGAGTTGAGGTAGTCACCGTGTGCTCTATACGCTCGCATTTGTCAGCATGGCCAAGGTAGCTGTGCATGAGTGCAATGGAAAATAGACTATTGCACTTGTGCAGAGTGCAATAGTCTTTTTCTAAAAATGGCAAAAATAATCAATAGCAATTAATTGACCAATCAAATGATAAGAATCTTTGTATGAGTTATATAATCCATTTCATTCAATGTGTACAATTGAATATATTGTTCATTATTTATGTAATATCCAATTTCAAACCTACCTCTCCATAGAATTCCTTGAGAGTATCCTTGATGGCTTGTACAAGCTGATCTTTCACTTCTTCCTCACACAAGATATAGTCTGGTGCGATACAAGTCTGACCTGAATTAACAAACTTGCCCCATGTGATGCGCCGAGCTGCTGTGCTGATATCACAATTTTTGTCAACAAACACAGGGCTGAAGAACAAATGAAAAAGTTAAACATACATGTATTTTGTATAACAAATACAGGCCCGTAGCCAGTATTTATTTTGGGGGCTGCTGATTTTGAAAAAGTGGACCTTTTTTCAAAATTTGGACCTTTTTGGACTGGGGTCAGATTTGGACCTTTTTTGACCAAACGGCATAAAAATTATATTTCTTTGCTCGCCACACTCGCAAATGGGACTTTTTGGGCCTTTGGCATTTTTTTGGGGGGTTGGGGCTACAGCTCTGAACAAATACACCTCAAAATATATCCAAGTGGTATGTGTTTCTGTGTACTCTTATAAACTCTATCGATCAGGGACACACACATAAAAAAGTATTTCAATAGTGGACACAGAAGAACCACGGTTGTCCACGCTTGCTGAGCTGATGGATTGCAAATAGCAGGAAAATGTGTTACAAACTTTGTTCGCAATTAGTTGTGTCGGGTCAGTGTATAAAATTGAATAAGTGGGCAGAAATGCCGAGAAAATCATAATTTGTCTATTTGTGGCAAAGCAAATAAAACTCAATATGTATGTCATTGTCAGTGTTTGATGATGGTTACATACCGTATTTCGTCAAATAAACGCCCCCCGGGGTATTACATTTTCAAAAGGGGGCGGGGGCGTTTATTCAAGGTCAATTTTAGAACGATAATTCCCGTTAAAATCATTAGGTAAACTTAAAATTCACGCTAAAATGACGAACTATGAACTAGAAACACTGACTTCTAGTTCACTTCCGGGTTTCTGATCCAGATTTTCGTCAATTATTGATGCTATTATCGACCATGTGGGCAGCTTGGTAAGCTTACTACACAAGACAGTATGGAAATATCGGCATTTTCGAAACATCTTGGTTGAAAAAAGTGATGGGGGCGTTTATTTGAGGGGGGTGACTATTTGACAAAATACGGTATGCATTTTTAATCATCTTCAAACAGGGACATTTACATGGTACTTTTCATTCTAACGTAGACTGCACAGGAACCGTTCCTTGCATTCTAAATGTGTGGAATGAGCTGCAAATAACCTAAAAATGCAAAAATTTGAGAGAGCTTCCCATATCAGTGATCATAAATCAGTCCGCGGTTGATAGGTTGAACGCTATAAGGCACATTTCCTTGCTTTTTTTTTCAAGTTGTGTTGTGTACCAGTCGGAACTTGTGTTTGTTGTCTTGTTTAATTGTAACACTTGGGTTTGTAAACTCCCGGGTAAACTGTTCATTCTTTCATATCTGAACCTTGTTGATTTGAACTCACCTTTTACCTCCCAATTCCAGTGTAACAGGAGTGAGGTGTTTAGCAGCTGCTGCCATGACAATCTTGCCTACCACAGAATTACCAGTGTACAAAATGTGATCAAATTTCTGCTCCAACAGAGCTGTGGTTTCTTTCACTGCACCATTGACGACTTGGACGCAGTCCTAAAATCAAAAAGAAATTCATCAGAATCAATGTCTGGTATTCACAATCTGTATGTTGCATATCCTTATTCTATTGCTGCAAAAGTTAATAAAGTAGAGGTGGCTACGTCGGCATGAAAAGTTATGATAAGTAGGTTCCAAGTAGAGTTTCTTCCACTGATTCGGAGACATGCCGCAAAATAAGGCCATAGGCCTAAATATAATGCTGTGTCGGACATAATCCTTGAACACGGCAAAAGTTCCAAGTCAACAAAAACATCTGCATCCAGCGATGCTAAGGTCTTCATCAGTGAAGACACAACATTATATTTAGGCCTATGGCCTTATTTTGCGGCATGTCTCCGAATCAGTGGAAGAAACTCTACTTGGAACCTACTTATCTTACTCTATTGCTGCATCTACATGTAAGGCTTAGAAAAAATTTGTATTGCCCTCCCCCCTCAGAGCTCCAAAGTCAGGGATGGTCAGTTGGTTTACTTTTCTTTCTTTTTTGCCACATACAATATCAAGAAATCAGGGGTGGAATTTCTCGGGAGTCCGAGAGTCGACTCTCGCAGAGACTCCCGTAAAAGTCCTATTGCGAGAGTCCATGTGGACTCTCGCTGGAAATGATCGGCTCAGCGAACTTACGTTTAAGTTCAACACGCCTTTAAACTCAAAGCCTGAAAATATAAAGGAAAAGTCGCCAAAGATGCAATGACATATATGGAAGTGAGAGTATGATGACACATATATTTTAAAAAAACTTAACTTTGTTAGTTTATTTGTTAGTTTGTTTGTTTGAATGCATTTTACGTAGGCCTACATAATACCTTTTGGACTCCCGAAAGATTGTACAACGAGAATCCATTTACGGGGAATCCATGGACTCTCGCAAAACTCTCTTGCGAGAATCCACTTGGACTCCTGTGGCACTTTACGAAATTCCACCCCTGAGAAATGCAAGTTCACCACAAAATACCATGGTAAACAATGATTTATAAGGTTTCTTAGGCTTTTGATACATCAGAGTTGTGTAGAACAAATTACATCAGGCAAAACATTTTCACAACATTTTTGTGTATTTTATACCAAATTTGAACAGGAAAACACAAAAAAACATGACACTATTTGTCAGATTTTAGGGTCGGTCAAAAAAGGCAATACAAATCTTTTCAGGCCTAATTTAAAGGCGGTGTGGTTGGTAGCCTCATCCTTCCAATTTACCATACCAAATGCAAATTTTGGTATCAGGTGAAAGCTCATATTTTTATCATATAACCCCCATGAAATGTTAGGCCTGAAATAGGAAAAAAATCACACTGTAGATGCTAAATTTCTTGAGCTCGATGAAAACTAAATTTTACGATTCAATTTTTTCAATTGAAAACATATTTCATGAAAAGTATTTCAATTTGCTGAATTCATGAAATTTTCTTAAGAGTTGCTTCTCTTAATAGGCTATTCCAGTTGAAATCCATACACCCCCTATGGAAGACATGACCTTAATCTCCCACACAGGGGGTGTGAATTTAAAATAGGATTATCTGAATGGGTGACTCCATTTGAAATCTACACTCCCTGTGTGGGAGATTACGGTCATATATCTTCCATGTGGAATATTTAGATGTCAACTGGGATAGCCCAATTATGGAAAGGAAGATATGATGACAGGGTGATAAAAAAAATTATCAGACTTACACTATCCAGATATTTTGGAAGCAAATCAGCAAGAATTTTGGCTGTCTCTTCTGCTAGCTCTGATGGCTTGATAATAACAGTGTTACCTTAAGAGAGTAAACAATATTAGTTATGATAAAAATTAAATTTTCACTATATTGTAGCCTGTTACTGTAAAAGCAGATTTTTTTTTTGCACAACATTTATTTTTACGCTCTTAGAGATCCGAACTGCTACCATGAAAATAAAACCTGCAAATATATTATTTGTCTATTGAAGGAAGTTTAAATTCACCAAAATACAAGTAAAAACAGATCAAAATTGGCAAGGGGTGAACAATTTCTGTTATTACAGTAAATGGGCGGGAATATCAAATGAATTGCTGACGATGGATTTTATCTAGCACATGACTCCTTTTAGTTGACTTTTATTTGTTCGCATATTATGTTTTTAAATCAAAAGTTTGGATTTGATTTCATCATAAGCTGAGAGTTACATGTGTTTCGATCAAACAAGATGAGAGCGATGCTTTGAAGAGATAATTGTTGCATCTTGATAAACAACTTCTACTCTGCTTTAGTTTGAAGTAAAATACCATCAAAGTTGGACTGTCCCCCAGTCTTGATTCCATCTCTGGGTAATGGAAATACAGGGGCCTACTACAAAACCTAAAATAGTGTGACACCCCTCCACATTTACAGTCATTATCCACAGGCCTGAAGGAGGGTCTACATCAAAGTCGGGGACTGCCTTTTGAGAGGAGTGAGAGCAATCACTCCTCTACAGCTCTTCTTAAGGGTGGTCTTAACCCTGGAATTATGGAAACTTTCGAGCTTCATAACTGCTAAATTATTAGTCTAAAGAATATAAAAGTATACATTTTAGACTGGAAATGACTTGCTGAATTCATCTGTGAGGTCCAATTTGGGCCAAAATGCTCATTTATGGAAAAAATTCCAAAAAAACAGGTTTTTTGACCCAAATTTTTTCGTGCAACGTAACAAAAAAATTGTTTGGCCAAAAAATTTTTTTTATTAATTTTTAAAAACTAGATAAAAATATCTAGGGACCGTTTTTTTATTTTTTTGAATTTTGACCAACTTTGAGAAATTTGCACCAAAAATGGTCAAAAAATACAACATTTTCAAAAAAATCATAAAAAAGCCTGATTTTTGCCCAAATTTCAAATATTTTTGGTGAAGTTGGTCAAAATTCAAAAAAATGAAAAAACGGTCCCTAGATATTTATCTAGTTTTTAAAAATTAATAAAAAAATTTAAAAAAACTGTTTTTGGGGATTTTCTCCAAAAATAAGCATTTTGGCCCAAATTGGACCTCACAGATGAATTCATCAAGTCATTTCCATTCTAAAAATGTATACTTTTATATTGTTTAGACTAATAATATAGCAGTTATGAGGCCCGAAAGTTTTCATAATTCTAGGGTTCAGACCAACCTTAAGTTGCATTTGCAAAAGCGATTTATAGCTCCTCTAGATGACTCATTAAATTCTTTATGCTTTAATGTCCACAGGTGCAAACATCTCTTCTAAAAGCTCTTCTTGAAAAGACCAGAAGAGCATTCTACAGCTCTTTTCTCTTTTTCAAAAGGCAGTCCCTGAAAGTATGCCATACAAAAGACAGTTATAGTTGACAAATGTGGGTTCTTCTAACAATACATCATAATTCTGGTGATTCACAATACGATGCGCCACCAGCAGTTGCTCTTACCAGTCCAATTTTTGACCTTGCTCATTGTTGTTCTAGCCACTACTGGATTTTCATGTGTGTGTGATAATAATAATGTTGAAAACAGCTCCATGAAGAATTCAATGTAATCAATAGATAGAAAATGGATCTACTATAATTGTATATTACTGTTTTACTACGCATTTGCGTGTAACATCATTATATTGACATTTAAACACAATGACATTATGTTCCTGTGTTGTATCCCTATTATGCTGGCTCTGGATGTCAACATTTTTCCATTATGCACCGCGTATTTTGACCTCTAGGCGCATCGTATCATGAATAGACCGAATTAGAATGGAAAATCACCCCATAACTCAAACATAACTTTTGCAACACTCATTTTGCTTGATTGGACCACATATTTTTGAAAAGTAATTTTTGACAAAGATATTCTTCTGGTGGCCTACCTGCTGCAATAGCTCCAATGAGAGGATGGATGGTCAATTGAAAGGGATAATTCCATGCTCCGATGATAAGAACCACACCCAGTGGTTCACGACGGATGTATGCATCTTGACCCAGCATGAAGAGAGGCTTCTTCACCTGTGTGGTAAGGCAAGAAAAGTGTCATCATTATTTCGTATGTGATATGGGATGGCTTCAAAACCCAACTGTCGGTCCTCCTCCAACACCCTAACAAAACCAGTGATTGGACCTGGTTTTGTTTATTTGGATCAATAGTATGCGGAATAGAATATGGTTAAACTGCCGGTTATGCCAGGGTGTCAGCGGTTGGGTTTTGAAGTCATCCCTAAATTAATATTGTCATAATATATTATCTGATTTTGAAATGGCAGTATTCACAAATGTTTTGGAAAAAGACAAATTTAATCTCAACATATTTTCCAAAAATTAGGATTTATCATGGTCTCCTGTTCATGACATGCAAATATTGAATAAATCACCACATAGGAGTAACTTCTAACCTAACTGCCAGTCAGACACCGGGGCCCTGATAGAACCCACAAATGAGCCTGGTGTATATTGTGTGTAACAGAAGTACATGGTAAACCACTGGTTCTGTCAGTTGACTGGTGGTTGAGTTTTAAAGCTATCCCTTAATGAAGCATCCAATACTTGACACACACTTGCCATTTCTGATGTCAGATCAATATGTTACTGACTTATCTTAAAACAAAGTGAAAATTTGTACAGAACTGCAAGTCAATGATACGTGTGTTCATTAGAAACTTCAGATCAATGTGAACTGAACACTTTAACATTGTTATAAAATAAGGAGAAAAATCAGTAATTTGCACACAAGTTTTGTCACATGAATGTGATATGGATCTTTAGCAATTTTAAAAGGTGACAATGATATGGCAAAGGGGTAGAATTTTGTTCCATCTTACAAGAATTTGTTTGGATTCTGGCAACAGAATTGACAAGAATCTGTAGAATCTCAACATTGAGCAAGTGTGTAGGCTTGAAATGTTTACAAGAATCTGTTTGGATTCAGCAAATTCCATTCAGGAGAGAATGGATTCTCGTCGTCCATTCTTGTCAAAATTCTAACCCTGATAGCACGCTCTTGTTTGTAATGTAATATGAGTGATGAATGAGGGATTTTAAAGTTTAACTTCCATGATATTTTGTTTTGAATAGGGTGAAGGGAAGCCTCAAAGCATGGGAAATGCCTCATGCTGTTACTATATGCACAACATGGATAATTAAAATGCAGGTAAATCACCACTTGTCATTCTCCTCATATGAACATCACCTGATGAATGTCTGTGTGACCTAAGAGTCCCAAACACTACCATGTTTGCTTGTCACTCATGGAGGGCAAATCAATGTACCTCCTGATTATTTCACCATGTGCCCAGTAAATTTCAAGTGGATGCTTGTTTGTGTTCTGTGTGTAGTATGTTGTGCCAATGTGTAAATACTATACAAACCGTTGTTAATTGCTTAAGCATAAGGCAGGTCTGAGGGTAAGCATGACCTGGTGGTGTTTGCACTTAAATATTGAGACAAATAAAAGCTGATGGACAAGAGAAATGGTATGTGTTCTATAAAGGAGATCCCAAGGCTTGATATCATATATGGTCATTTCTGCCACATGAGCATACTTTTTCTCGGGAGTGGGAAAATGCTCGAAATTGTTGTTTTGATACACTATATTATTGGCCATAACTCAAGAACCACACACCTATGGAAATATAAATGTGATTACTGGCTTCCATGACTCATTTCCTATAAGATCAATGTTTTAATATGACGAAGAACACCACAGTTTTTAGTTAAAAGGCTAAAACTGGAAAACCCCTGCTTCATTTTAAAGATGCAAATTGTAGTTCAATTTTGGGCTTTTGCCGTGGAGGTATACTATTTTGCTCTCTGTGTGTGACAAACCAATATGGCGGGGGGATTTACCATATCATTTCTTACGTACAGGGTAATTCCGAGTAAATACTCTATGGTTCTAATCTCTTGGCACTTACCCTCTCTGGTTTCACCCATTGTGATAGGTTCTCTAAATACCCAATGATCTCATTCTTGGCTAGTGTAATCTCATAACCCATACACTCTGTATATGGCTGTATACATGAAAGAAATGAAATGAGATGTGATGATAACATAGTTTAGCATGATTTATACCATACTCATCGTACCTAGCATGGTGTGTGGGGTGGAGGTGGAGTGGGGTGGGTGACCTCAAGTGTTGATGACACAGTTGAACAACATGACACCATATACGACCTAATTGACCTGTTTCGGTAAATTCCATTGGCCTTTGTGGGTAGACCTGTGATGTTGTAACACCGATGCACACATCATTACTGCGCACTTCATGGATTTGAAATGCACAATAACGATGTTTGCTAAATGATGTGCACATTGACGTGATGTCAAATGACAACATTTCAGGTCTACCCGCAAAGGCTTATGGGATTTACTGAAAAGGTCAATTGACACCCTGGGCTGGGTACGTCTCAAGTAAGTCATTTCAAAGGGGCGATTTGTAGAATAATTATGATATGAAAATTGAACTGAAATTTTTTGTCACAGACAAAAACATTGTACAATTCAGAATACTGAAAATAGAACTGTAGAACAAGGGTCATAACACTTTAATGTTTTCACTATTTTTGTTTTAAAGATGTTATCAACGGTCATCCCAATTTTGTTTTTCAAGTACACTGAAAGGGAGTATCAAAACAAGTTTGCGCAAGAATGTCCGCACACAGAAGGGGTGCTAATTAGGTTGAATAGATGGTAATTTGAATTGCCCAAGTATGGTTATGTTGTACAATTAGGTACACCACCCACAAGCTGCAATATATTCTGTGTATGATTATGATACGCCATTCTGATAAGAATCAGATGGTGTCAGACACGAGTGGCACAATATAGTACAAGCAAGTGCTCCGTAATTTAAGTTTGTTCGGCTTTAAATTGGCCAAAAAATAAGGCCCATAACATTGTGTATTGATATAGAATGGCATGCATGCAGTTGGGCGCAGCACATGCATACCCTAGTTGTGTGTTGCATAATGCGTGACAGGGGCACACTTTATGAATTTATGTGTGCGTAAAAACAAAAAACGAATAATTGCCTATTATAAGCCGAACAAACTTTCGTATCTCTGCTGCATTGATTGAATGGATATTTTATGAGCAGATTGATATTCATGGTTAAACTGGATATCTTAAAAATGAAGAGATAGATATTCATGATTCAATCTCCACTGGATATGAGCATGTTCATCTGGATGTTCATGTTGATGGTGTTGGTACTGATGGATGGATTCATCTCAATGGTATTGGTACTTCACCTTGTCTGGTTTCATCCAGTGAGACAACTCCTTCATGGCACTCACTATCTCATTCTTTGCATACATGGTCTCAACCATCAAAGCCTCTGTTTTTGGCTTAATTCACATAGAATTGAAATAACATTAGATTAAACTCCCAAATTATAAGTAACAAGTTTCCAAGTTTCACAAATTATCATCAACACTGTACCAATCATTTTGAGACAACTGATGCATTGACAGCTATTGACACACAATGTGTTTGAATGGATATTTATGAGCAGATTGATATTCATGGTCTATAGCTTGGATATCTTATGAAAAGCTGGATGGATTCATCTCGATGGTATTGGTACTTCACCTTGTCTGGTTTCATCCAGTGAGACAACTCCTTCATAACACTCACTATCTCATTCTTTGCCATCATGACCTCAACCATCATAGCCTCTGATTTGGGCTTCATTCACATAGAATTGAAATAGCATTAGATTAAACTCACAAATTTGAAATTATTATTAATAGGTACCAATCATTTTGATACAGTCTGCATTATCTCTGCTGCACTGACACACAATGTGTTTGAATGGAAATTTTATGAGCAGATCAATATTCATGGTTAGCCTGGATATGAGCAGGTGGGTGGGTTCATCTCAATGGTATTGGTACTTCACCTTTTCTGGTTTCATCCAATGAGACAGCTCCTTCATGGCACTTATTGTCTCATTCTTTGCAAACATGACCTCAACCATATGAGCCTCTGTTTTTGGCTTAATTCACATAAAATTGAAATATCATTAGATTAAACTCGCAAATTATTATTAAAAAGTTTCCAAGATATACATTATATACCAGTGGTAGTGTTACAAAAAATAATAATAATAAAAAAGCGCAGTGATTTATAGTGCGCTACGCACAGGCACAACGCCTAGACGTTGATCCACAAGCCTCAGCACACTTTACAGGTTGTCGCTGACCACTATGGCCCCACATCATTCGATAAACCATTAAACAACCATTCAGGGACTTTTGCTGCTTCAAGAGCGCACACCCTAGACATTCCACAAATAACCATCGCAACCAGGATCAGCTCCCCGAGTTTTGTACGGGTTACAATGAGACAAATTAGCAGTGAGTTCCTTGTCCAGGGAATTTCAAGCTAACTCAATTTTCACGAGAGCGTTCTAGGCACCGCCAGGGTTCGAACCCGCAACCTCTCGCACCATAGTCAAACACCTTAACGATTGAGCTAACTTGACTGCAACCAACCATGGCATGTTGTAGAAACATAATGATCATTCAGTCTTTTTATGCAATACACCCACCAGTACCACTTGAGTGAGAGGGGTGTCGATTGGGTGTCTCTGCCCATCACTTTAGCATAGACAGTCAATTGCTTGTGGGTAGTGCAGAGGTTCTGCCGGGGTCTCTGCCCATCACCTCAGCATAGATAGTCAATTGCTAGTGGATAGTGCAAAGGCTCTGTGGGTTCTCTGCCCATCACCTCAGCAGAGACAGTTGATAGTGTGTGGACAGAGGCTCTTTACTAGAGCTATTCCACAAGGGCCAATTCTAACATTCAAATATACCAAAGATCCTGCATGTACACACCTAACGGATCTGTTACTAGGAAAACTTTTAAATCTGATCCGCTTCAGCTTTCCTTGATTACCAAGAAATTAATAATAGTTCAGTTTTTTAAATACAATCATACTACAGTGGAAATTCCAATTGAATGAACACAGCCTGACATAGCGTGACGATTTTTTGCGTACACTGTGTGCATGATGTACGCCAGCGTGTGGGGGTGTGCGTGCGTAACGCAGAAGTTAATCCAACCATGCCAAGGCACTTGTGATTGGTTAGTATTGTATGTGCATTCACATTGTAGTTTGAAATACGTGAAATACAATTGCGGTTGGATCGAATACAGCTGTTGAAAGCTGTGTTCATTCCATTGGAATTCCCACTGTAGTATACGATCACATTCACCAGTTCAAGCTCTTATGGTAGCTAATATTTGACAGTTTACTGCACTGTATGTATGTAATGTATCTTTTGACTGTCCATTCAATAGTGCTTACAGTAAATAATTTGCATATGCATTACTCACCTTGTTTAGATCTCTTTTCATCGCATCACAGAAGTCCTTCTCATGCTCATCTATCATTCGGTACAGGTTTTTCAAATGTTCCAGTCTTGTTGCTAGTGATTTGCATTTCCCTGCGTTGAAGGCCGCCCGGGAACGGTCCACAATCTAGCAATTAATAATACATCATAATTTTTGATATTATTTTGATGAAATACAATCAACAAGTATTCTGCTATACCGAGGACATAAACAATGATAAAACAATGCGCCTAGATACATAGCCTACAACAATCATGTATGTACGGTCCCGGATGTACGGTACACTTTTTTCTAAAATAGTCTGGATAAAATGGTTGATTTGGCAGCTTCAACTGAAAAATAGTACTATACAATTGCCAAAGTCTTATTTTGAGAAATCTCATCCAGTTTTTAACTTACACTTTTAGCATCAAAATCAGCCATAATGTCAAGCAGTCACACCTTCCTGGAAAATTACGAGCTGAAAAAAAGAAGAGAAAAATGTGCGTTGCCAAAATCTAACATAAAGCCATGCAAAGTATATGAGTTTCCCCATTAATTTGAAAACAAACATGGTACCTAGTACTGTTTCATTTTAAAAATTTATTTATTCAGTATTTTCAATTTCATTATTAGTCAAAATTCAAAATCAAATGCAGTCTTCTAACAGATATTTGGTTTACTAAAGGTTTAGATATAAAGAGTATAATATGAGAAGCCAATTCATGCAGATTACATTTCCGGTTGAAAAATGTTTTTACCGCAAAACTTTTTACTCTTTTTGAAAATTGCAATAACAAATTCATCTGCCGGCATGAATTTCAAATATGGATGGGCTACGGGAAATTCAGAATTGGCCTTGCTTAAATATTAAAGCTATATTACAATGCCATGGCAGTAAATTGGGCAATATATGCCTAGAATGTAAACCCTAATAAAATGTATGCATTTATACATGTACACCAATATAATTCAGACCAAGCTGGCAACCTTTTTCTTGAACAAGTTTGTTTCTTAACCATCCCAATCACTCATTAACATTCTCGCTGTTCATTTGATCAACCTTACCTACTACGACAAAAACCAAAAAGGCTTTATAATATCAGACTCTACATAAACGAGTGACCAGTGCAATTCATATGTTATCACATGACTTGTCACTTGTGTAATCTGTATACAGAGTCCATGGACTAGCAAATGCACTGCAGATATGCAGTAAGTAAACAAAGGATTACACAAACGCTGTTTGTTGACAGTCTGGGCCTGGCAAGCTTGCTTTGGGAGCTGAACATACACACTGACACAGTGAAGCAGAGGTACATATGGTATGGGAAATAAGGCTAACTTTCAGGTCCTTTTGGGATCTTCCAGCCTTTTGCTCCATATGTATCTTGTTTGTATATTTTTTGATGTTATGTAATGTTCTTGATTTTTATGGAAATAAAAATATAAAATAAATATGAATAAACATCAGAGAACATTGAGTGCACAATAATTTCATGTACCAGGTACCATCGGTGTATGTTACATGCTTGGTATTTGCCTTTTGTTTTAAAAAGGTGATTATTTAACTTATAAAATGAGGAGCTAACCATGTCTGTAGGGCAAAAATGAGCAAAATTATGGGTAAATGTCTTTTTTCAAATTCTGTGTCATCATTGACAATACCGTACCTTAAGGGTGTACTACACCCCTGGTCGATTTTGTGCCTATTTTTCATTTTTCTCAAAAATTATAGTGCATTGGTGACAAGTAAGATTATAGGGGCAAGGACTACAACTACTGCACTGGAATTTTTTTTCAACACAGACAACAATTGTGGAGTTACAGTCAAAAATGAGGGAAAACTAATATTTGATCAATAAATCAATAACTACTTGCCAGGAGTTGCTGAATTTTCAGTGTAGTAGTTGCAGACTTGCAGTCCTTGCCCCTATAATATATACATATCACACTTGTAACCAATGCATTATAATTTTTGAGAAAAATGCAAAAATAGGCACAAAATCGACCAGGGGTGTAGTACCCCCTTAATGAATTTCTGTACAAAAAGCAAGTAATGCCACGGCGACCCATTTTACACACAAGAGATCACTGCATGCATGATAACTTCTGTATCATCAAGGATAAACCATCAACACTTTTTTTACCTTCAACCGTAAGTTTCTGGTGTCCAAATTTCAAGTTTCTGTATGGGGTTTACACAGTTTTAACCCCCTGAGCACTACCTGCCGATCTAACATTGCCTCTGATTGGTCAATTACATGATATCTTCATTTTAATCCCCAATCAGAATTGAGCTTTGATAATTGATAATGAAAAGTTCTTTTTGACCAATCGGCAGGTAGTTCTCATTTTTATCTAAGCAGGGTAATCCCATCAATGAAAACACTGACCTTCCTGGGGGCCCTGCAAAAGCTGTACATTTACAAATTAAAACACAACTTTTAAAATAGAATTCATACAGAGTACATGAGGACAAATACACATATGTGACATGATCAAGGGGAATGAGTCACATGTTGGCCCTGGTTGAAAATGAGTTTTACACCTGAAGAGCTTGTTTCCAAACCGTGTTAAGTCAACAACCCCATGTGTCTCATTTACTTGTGTGATACAAATAATCACAATTACTTTGATAGGTTTGACATTTGCAACAATGAGCTGTACCATCAACAAGCCAATTTTTTACCATAACAATGCTGCATAAGAGTTAAGCCTCACACAGTTATTGTGCATCCATCTACTGTTTGCTTTGTAATGGTGCATCCAACTGAAATTATAATACCTCTCATTGCAATATTGCACAGGTAAATCAGAAACGTGGGTTTGTGGACTTAACACGGTTTGGAAATAAGCTCTTCACATGTTTCTAAATAGGACATTTAGAGCTTTCAGAAACTGAAAACCTCATGTTGATACGATTGTTCTTTGTAAAGCTACATCAATTTATCAATCCCTGAAAACAATATAAAACAAAAGAATTTTAACACTTTCTTTGCCAGTATCTCAATATCAATATTAGCAACATCCGACTCATTTCCCTTGATCGTGTCACATATTTGAACATGAAATAATTATGTTTACATTATAAACTTATGCTGATAAATTAAATTGTCTTGGTTGAGGTGCACAGAAGTAAGGAAAGACTCATTGTATTGAAGCTACTATAAATGTTAGATGGATGATAAGTAACAGCTCTAACATTGATTGTACCACCTGTTATCAAGCTTTATGTGGTCACAAGTTGGATTTGGAGTAAGGAAAGCATTTTCGTGTAATTTTGTACGTACCTGCATACCCAACACATTTTTCAACCATTTTTCACCATGGCCACTAGTGCCGTACTATTACGCTGCCTTTTGTATTCGCCGAAGAGGACAATTTCGACCTCCTCGTTTGTTTACAAACAGAGAGGTAGACAAAAGGCCTGTCAAAACTGTTCCGCTTGTCCAAATACTCTTAAAGTATCAAAAGGATGGTCCACAATAGAGTGATTCACGCAACATGAATAGGGGCTAGGGTAGCGCTAGGTTACTTTTTGGGGTCCCGGACCCACCAAAATAGAGTTCGGACCCCTTGTTTTTACATTTTCTGCAAGTTCAGGGGTCCCTGCAGACCCCCAGTTTTTCAACCTAGCACTATTGCAGACATACTATTTATGCTGCATTTGTGCAACTCGGACTCACCAAACTCTACTCCGGACCCCCTACTTTTTAATTTTCTGCAAGTTCGGGGGTCCATGCGGACACAGGAGTGTTTAGTTCTAGCGCTACCACTGAATAGGGGATTAAAAAACTGTGAAGTATAGGACCATGTGCTTCTTTTTGTCCAATTTGGCATCAAGATTTTGAATGGAAACAGTTCAGACCCAGAACACGATCATGTCAGAAATTAATATTTTGTTCTGGGTCTGATTATTCTGACTACATGGCCACCATGTTATCTACATTGTAGAGCTATGATTGTTATGGTGACTTTTGGTCATTTTACACCTTCAAATGTACTCAAAATTTACACACATGCACTGTTATATATTTGGTTGGGTTCATGAAGAAACACACTTGAAGTCATGATGTACAATCTACTATATGTTTTATTCTACTAAGCTACAAGCATTGCATTCAGCTAGAAAGTCAGGTTCAGAGTGAGAGAGTTGACATCTAGGCAGTTTTGCCTCTATACTGTATTTGTGCATAGCTAGCATAAAGTTCATAACTAGGACTAGGTCAATGTCCGAACTAGGTCAAGTTCTCTGTCATGCTACTAATTGATTTATACACTTGTTTGTTTCTAAGATGAAGGTCTTTAGCAGAAGTTATTACATTCCTCCCTTCTAAGTTTGAAAGTACAAATTTTATATAAACCAGATGTTTCTTTTTTCCAAAACAAAGTTGACCTTAATTTTATAATTTGGTTTCTAGGTTGGTTTGCAATTTAGCAAATAATATGGCAACTACAGATGCATTTTGAAAAACACAAAAAGGAAATAACTTTCAAATAAAATTGCCTACTATATTAACTACTTCTAAAATTTAGCTTTTGAGATGAACAATCCTTGTCAACATAATTCTTATTTTCTCACCACCAAAGTTAACAGATTTCCACTAACAGATGTCCACAATTTTATGTTAGCTTCATACTCAACTCAATTCAAATTTAGCTAATTTTATGATAAAGCATATATGATGATATACAAAGCATATTTTGTTTTAACATAATACTTTATAATCAATAGTTCCATGGTCAAATTCAAGTCCAAGATCAGTATCCATAAAAAAAAATAGTTCCAAAAGTTATAAGTCCAGGCGTTTTGGGGGATGGCGTTCACGTATTGGATACCGGCGTTCAGAAGACGCGGATTGCTCTGGCATGATTATCGCGGGTGCGACTGTCGGCGTTGCGGGTGCGACGGTTGGCGTCATAGTGGCGGGTGCGATATTACGTGGTGTTGGTACGGGTGGTACAACTGAAGAAGTTTTAGTGGGAGGCACTGAAGTGAGTACCTCAGGTATTGTTATGTTACTTTCCTGGGTATGGGGTCAGTTTCAGTTGATTCCGAGGTAGATATCAGGTGGTCAATATGAACATGGCGTTCAGATCCATTTACACTGACAATGTAAGTCAGAGGACCAAGTCGCTGCATAACAGTACCGCCAATCCACTTTGCTGTTCCACGAAAATTGCGCACGTTCACAAAATCTCCTGGTTGGAATGATCTTACTTTCTGACGCTTTCCCTCAGGTACTTTCATTTGTTCTTGTCTTGTGCGATTTCTGAGTGTTGGTTTAAGTAAACTCAGGCGAGTCGTGGTGCACGCTTTCAAGAAAAGTTCTGCGGGTGCGATTAGTAAAAGTGTGCGGCGTGTTGCGATAGATGAACAGAAAGTTCGCTATCTTGTGTGTAATGGTACCACGCTCATTTAGGCTAGTCTTCAGGGATTTCTTTACTTCCTGAACTAGTCTTTCAGCTGCGCCATTACTCGCGGGATGGTAAGGTGGAACACGAATGTGACGAATACCATTCCGTTCGAGGAAAGTTGCAAATTCACTGGAGGTAAATTGCGGCCCATTATCACTAACAATGGTTTCCGGTAACCCAAATGCGGCAAACCATGTGCGAAGATTATCAATAGTCTTGGCAGTAATGGTAGAGCTTCCCATGGGTATTACCTCTGGCCATTTAGAATAGGTATCTATCATGACAAGATAATGGTGCCCATCTTTTTCGGCAAAATCTATGTGGACCCTTTCAAATGGTCGTGTGGGCCACTTCCATGGGTGTAATGGTGTAGTGGGTGGTAATTTCCGGACAGAAGCACAAATGGAACAACAGCTTACCATTTTCTCAATGCTTTCATCCAATTTTGGCCACCAAAAGTAACTGCGCGCTAACGCTTTCATACGCGACATTCCTTGATGCCCATCATGGAGCTCAGCTAAAAGGCGATCTTGTAGGGAACTTGGAATTATAACTCTTCTTCCCCACAAGAGACAGTCTAGCTCTGTGGATAATTCATGTCTGCTGAATCCAGAAAGGTTTCAAAACAGGGTCGTCAAGTTGCTTTGGCCATCCATAAGCTGTATACTCCCATGCTGAGACAACACAGGGTCACGTTGTGTAGCTGCCCCACTTCAGCAGCTTCCACAGGCAATTCATCAACAAGCGAAACATTGAAAAGTGCTTCCTCATTGCTAGGATCAATCACATCCTGGGGTAATCGCGACAAAAAGTCCGCGTTACTGTGTGCTGATGTATTGCGATATTCAATATCGTACTGATACGCTGATAATATCAAAGCCCACCGCTGTAACCTTTGGGCTGCGAGTGTCGGTACTGCATTCTTTGGACCCAAGATTGTGAGAAGCGGTTGATGATCAGTAATCAGTGTAAATTGTCGACCATACAAGTACAGGTGAAACTTTTTCACTCCAAAAATCAGCGACAATGCTTCTTTCTGTGACTGTGCGTAATTCTTTTCACTTTTGGTAAGCGTACGTGAAGCAAAGGCTATAGGACGTTCAGTCCCATCTTCCATGATATGCGATAATACGGCACCGATGCCATACTGAGATGCATCACAGGCTAATCTCAGTGGACGATTCACATCATAGTGAGTCAATACTGTGTCAGACATCAGCTTTTCCTTGGCTGCTTTGAAAGCTTGATCACATTCAGGTGTCCACTTGTAGGGAACATTGTTACACAAAAGCTTATTCAGTGGATGAATTAGCTCACTCAAGTTAGGAATAAACTTGGCATAATATTGAAGCATTCCAAGGAAAGACCGCAACTGGTGTACATTTTGAGGAGTAGGTGCTTCTGCGATTCCCTGAACCTTTTCAGGTGTAGCAGCGATTCCTCTGTCACTGATAATATGACCCAGATATTTCACTTGCGTTTGCATGAAATGACACTTTGCCTGCTTTAGACGTATTCCATGTTCCTCCAATCGCGATAGTACAGCTTCCAACCGTTGTAAATGTTCCTCTTCCGACTTTCCCGAAATCAAAATATCATCAATGAAACACATGACTCCATCAAGTCCCTGTAGGATTTGTTCCATTGCGTTCTGGAATACACTAGGTGCACTGGCAACTCCAAATGCTAGCCTTGTATATTGGAATAACCCTCTATGTGTATTTACAGTTAAGTATTTCTTGGAGTCGGGGTCAAGCTGCATTTGCTGATATGCTTGTGACATGTCCAGGGTAGAGAAAATTTTCCTCCAGCGAAGCGTTGCAAACATGTCCTGGGGATTAGGTAGTGGATATTTGTCCACTTCTATTTCACTATTTATTGTTACCTTATAGTCCCCACAAATCCTCAGCGATTTATCTGCTTTGGGAATTACCACAATTGGTGCTGCCCATTCAGCATGCGATACTGGCTCCAATATGCCTTCCTCCAACAAGCGATCAATCTCCTTTTCTACCGAATCGCGAAGTGAATATGGCACAGGTCGCGCTTTGTGAAACTTGGGACGAGCATTTGGCTTGACATGCAGTTTGGCTGTATGATGCTTCATGGTTCCTAATCCCGGTTGGAACACAGCTGTATGTTTGTTTAACACTTCCTGCATACTTGATCGTGATGATGGCACTGATGTTGCATATGTCGCAAAAATCTCTTTCCAATTCAAGCGTATGACTTTGAGCCAATTTCTACCCAACACAGGTGGTTGACCAGTTACCCTTGCTACCACTAAGGGTAATTTCACTATTTGCGCGCGATAGGTCACTGTCACTTCACCCTGACCGACAACAGGTAACCTGCCACCTCCATAGGTGGAGAAATTGCTTTCACATTTACTCAGTTTGACATGTGGAAACTTTGCATTGAATACATCTTGCGGTATGATGGACATGGCTGCACCAGTATCAACTTCCATTGGAATAGCTTTTCCATCTATGACCACAGTCACCATTATAGGGTCTGAGCTGTTTGATCCAGGCAAATTGTGAATTCCAAGAGTGTGGAGATAGTTACAGGTTTCATGCATTTCAGTTCCATTATTATCTTCCACCTCCTCCATACCTTGCTCATCAACATAATTAGTTCCTGAAGTTTGTTTCTTTCTACATACTTTAGCCAAGTGTCCTACCTTTTGCAATAATTACACTTGTAAGTTTTATACTTGCAGACATTGGCATTGTGATGTTCACCACAGCGATAACAGGTAGTTCCTTGATAATTTGGTTTACTGTTCATACTTGTTGGCGGTTTATGCTGGATCCAGGGATGCTGTTGACCACGATTTCGGTTGAATCGTTTAGGTGTGGAATGTACTTTATTCACATTTCCACCCTTGTGGAGCATATCTGTGTCTTTCGATGCTGCTTCTGATGCTACGGCAATGTTAATTGCTTTTTGAAGATCTAAGTCGTCTTCTGTCAAACATTTCCTCTGAATGTTTTCTGCACGAAGCCCACAAACAACGCGATCACGAAGGGCTTGATTTAGAAAATCACCAAATTCGCAAGTGGTTGAAAGTCGTCTTAGCTCCGCAACATACTCTCGGATTGACTCTGTAGGCTGTTGATCCCGTTTGTAAAATTTAAAACGTTCAGCAATTCGTAGTGGTGCTGGTGCCAAGTGATCCGTTAACAATTTAACTAATTCATCAAATGTTTTGGTAGCTGGATCTGTTGGTGCTGTCAAACTCCTAAGAAGTTTGTATACCGTTGGCCCAACAAGGCTGATGAGAGCTGCCACCTTCTTGTTATTTTCCACACCGTTCACAATAAGAAATTGCTGAAAACGTTCCATATACGATTTCCAGTCCTCCATACTACTGTCAAATTGACCCATTTGTCCTATCATGTAGCCAGCCATGGCTATGATGAACTAAGTACAGAACTATACTGGTAAATCAAGTCTTTATTAGCTGAAACTTCTTGGCACCAAACAAAACTGGTTGTCAAGTCGAAAAGTTGTAGTTAATAGGTTGAAACATCCTCGTCGCCACTGTTATATATTTGGTTGGGTTCATGAAGAAACACACTTGAAGTCATGATGTACAATCTACTATATGTTTTATTCTACTAAGCTACAAGCATTGCATTCAGCTAGAAAGTCAGGTTCAGAGTGAGAGAGTTGACATCTAGGCAGTTTTGCCTCTATACTGTATTTGTGCATAGCTAGCATAAAGTTCATAACTAGGACTAGGTCAATGTCCGAACTAGGTCAAGTTCTCTGTCATGCTACTAATTGATTTATACACTTGTTTGTTTCTAAGATGAAGGTCTTTAGCAGAAGTTATTACATGCACCAAATATAAATATGTTTTGTTTAAGTCTTCAGTTCATGTGGTAGGAAGTGATATTTTGTTTTCATTGAATACAGTGTACCCTGAACCAGATAGGGCCAAGAGCCTCAGACCTTCGTACAGAGAAGCAGGACAGTGGAAATCATAGTGACGGAGGTGTGAGTACCTCGGACTAGTATAGAACCCCTGTTGTTACTTTCCTATTCAGCGAGGATGACCATGTTGTCATCCTTGTCTATTTACAAACAGAGGTAGACAAAAGACTTGTCGAAACTGTTCCATTTATCCAAACACTCAAGTACCGTATCAGAAGGATGGTCCACAATGAGTGATTCATTTCTTGGTCGAGAATCTGCTTCAGTCACTCAATTGTCGCCAATTTTAAAATGTATTATCAATTCTTATAAAAAAATTATTCAATTTGTGTACATTGTGGAACATTTGTTACTCCGCGACTAATCATGCTAATACACGAGAATACAACGCTACTTTACGTGTCCATGTGAGGTTATCTGCGTACAACAGCTTATTAGGCCAAGTAAAAAATAAAACATGTTTCACGTCCGGGTTTTCGAAAAAAAGGAGGAGGAGGGGGCTTTTTATTTTCTATTTTTTATCGCAAAATTGGTGTAAATACCCATACTTATAGCTGTTTTAGCGTATACAATAATGTCTGGAAAAAGAAGGAGGCCCTTTTTTATTTGTTGTTCTGAGAGTTACACCCCCTCCAATGATCACAAAACCTTCCTAAAATGTTTCTTGTATCTTAACAAGGCTATAGAAAGCATTCCAACTTCCTAGACATATTTTTTGAAAAGTTATAACCGAATTTCAAAAAATAAAAATATATTTGAGGAAACCTCAAAAAAGGAAGCGGGAGGGGACGTGAAACATGTTTATTTTTTTATTTTGCCTTACGCACAGCCATGCAAAGAGTATATTCCACAATGTACACAAATTAAATGATTTTTCTACAGTAGAGTTTAATGTTTAGTACATGTCGCTCGATACTATTAAACATGATGGTATAAAGTTAAAAAAATGTCACAATAGTATTTTACAAAAAAATTAATAAGCTTAAAAAATTATGTTCATGTTACACTGTCAATGATTTGAGTGAAACATGATGATGTAGGAATACAATTATAAAGTCACCTGAATTGAATTATAGAAGGCAAAATATAGGAAACATTCGAAACAGTCTGCAAGTTTACCACTGTTTACTTACGAAATCGTGCTCAACCTTGACTCGTCTTTGGTTTGTTTTGACCTGAATGAGCGGAAGTAGCAAGCAAGAAGTGATCAAATTAAAACAAAAATCCCTTTAAAAAGATCGAGCGGACTGCCTGATGCTAGCCTACCTCCGTCAGGCCCTATCGCGGCGGCGTCCTACTTTACCCACAATCCTGTTCGTTTTTACCCATAATCCTGTTCGGCCGCGAATAGGGCCTGACAAAACTTGTGTGTTAAAAAGTGTAGCACTTTCTAGCCTGAATCCTTCCAGGCCCAGAATTGCGGCGTCTTTATATTACCCACAATCCTTCACGTTGCCTTATTCAGGGCCTGAATTCGTAACATGAAAAATTTTGGTGCACTTTTTCGTCTGGAGCCAGAATTCTGGCTCCACGAGCGTGCGCAGTAGGAAACTTTTTCTCATAGTCTCCAACACCGCCAGTTTTGTTCCGCTCAAACCATTGCAGCTGAGGCCCGGGTTGAGGAGACTATGTCATGAATAAGTAATGAGCTTGCGTCATAGCTTGCATATATTGTCGAAATCTGGACAATCATAACTACAGCCAGCGGTGTATAGACATCATTAATTGATTTTTGCGGGGATTTTTGGAAAAGCAACAGTTTAAGTTTTTAAGTTTAATATTTTTGTTTTTAATTTACTTTCATTGCCACAAATCATTATCATTCTTATTCTTTAATATTCTTCTTATTACCATTATTAGTAGACCTTTTTCCAAGGGGGGGTTGTGAAAAGTGGACTTTCTTCCTAAAATTTGGGCCCCGGATTTGGACCTTCTTATTTAGACCAAAAGTTAAAAACTTGAATTTTGGCTTGTTACGCTCACAAATTGTGATATTTGGGGACTTTCTTTTTTTTGCAAAATTATTTTTTTACTTTTGGTTAAAAAGAAAACCAATCACAAAATGCCGTTCTCTCGACTTTCAATTTAACTGATTCCCCAAAAACCCAGAAAAAAAATCACGCTGTAGTCCTAGTACTTTCAACCAGGGTCCAGGGATGTTGTTTCATATCAGTCTCTAAATATTTCAACAAAACTGATTGCAGAATTTTGCCCTATGCCTTCATTAAGATTTCTCAAAAGCAACCGCAAAAAAGTCGGGTTTATATAAAGGGCATTCAACGTTTTAATAAATAAATTTAAAAAAATACAAATATTTTGACAACATTTAAAAATGTTTTTCTTTTTGGCAGAGTTTTTCATGTAAACACGTCTTCATGACCTTATGTTCTTAGGGAGTGTTCATGACTTCTTTGGTGGGGGTGTAAAATGTGGGGGATCAAAAATATTGGGTTCTAAAAGGGAATAAAACCAGTCCTTAATAGCGGAGGCCGGGTAACAAAATTGAGGGTAAAAGTCCGGGGTAAGATGTACCAGAAGGCATGCACATTTTAATTCTTTTAATGAAAAATTGTGTTTCATTTTATAAATTCTAACATTTACAAGTTTGTGTTTTTTTAACTGGAAAACGTATCACCGAATACATCAAATATTGATTAGTCCTGAAAACACACAGATACCGGCACATGTTATATTTCTTTTCATTTTATTTTTCTAACACATGACTGATACAAAAAGGATAACAACTTGATATGGTCAATATGATTTAAACAAACATCAATTTATTTTAATTGAAAATACACTAAGAAAAGTTGCATTAATAAAAATCAATAAAAATTGGAGGAAATAAAACTGCTTTTAACATGAAGTACCTGATATCCAGATTACTCAGTTTACTTATTTTTGAAAGTTGCCACGTCCCCAACTTTTGTCCAATCTGCAACCCTAATAAACTATGACCAAAGAGGCCTAGCCAATTCTGAACACCTTTTCATGAAATTGTACATCACTCATCACTGTCAGGGCCTAGATTTCAACGAGCATCACAGAATCGATTCTCGTAATGATTCTTGTAAGATTGGGGTGCGAGAATCAAAATCTCTCATTGTATCATACAGTAAGTGCAGTGACTAGGATGGATTTTGATTCTTGCAAACCAAGGCGAAATCTAGGTTTCGACTGTGCTGATTTATACAGAGCCCTCAAGTGACATGGAAGAAAAAACGGGGTCTGAGATAGCCTTGAGATAGCAACTCGGGGTCCAAGATAGTAATTCGAGGCCCGACTTGGTAACTCAGGGTCTAAGATAGTACTTGGGGCCCAACTTAGTACTCGTGCCCAAGATAGTAACTCGTGCCCCGAAATAGGGCCCCAATTTACTATCTCGGACCCGAGTTACTCTTGGACCCGAGTTACTATCTTGGACCCAAGTTACTAAGCCGTACCTCGATTTTTTTTTCTTCCATGTCACTTTGGGGGCTCCGTAGTCAGTGCAGTTGAAATTGCTGCTTTTGGAAGTAAGGCATTTTGTGATTGTGATCCACAGCATCATACCCCCCACTTTTCTCAAAAAAGATTTTTATACCACTGGAAACCTCTGGCAACATTATGTTTATGTACAAAGAATTTCTTGCAGATTAATTTGTTCAGCAGAAATATCATGAAATTTGAATTATGTTCTGGTACACCAGAACAAAATTACAACAAATAATCATGCATACCTATAAATGCAAAATCGGAATCAACTGCAATTTTAGGAATAACCTTTTTGGGAGATATCTACCTAAAAATGATATAAAAAGAGGATGCTAGGATCACTAAAATTGAAAATTAACATTATCTAATTATTGTCCACTGTTTAGTACATACAGGTACATGTATAACCTACACCACATCCCTCTCTTCTAGGTTATTTATTATTTATTTATTACTATAATTCATAGTCTGTAAAATGGGTACATACATGTACAAAAGCCATACGAAGGTTAAGAGGGCATGTGCACGGTTAAAAAAAAAAAAAAAATGGGCGAGTAAGAGCGAGAGAAAATGGCGAGTCAGATAAGTTTAAGATGCCCTGGTCCCTGCAGAGGTTAAAGATTGATCCCTGCTGAGAATACGGGAAGTCGCGCCATTGAGTTAAGATTTGTTGGCAGACGAGTTACGACAAGTCCCATCGATGAGTTAAAATTTACGGCAAGTCCCATCAGCAAGTTATGGCAAGTCTTATCAGCAAGTTAAGATTACAATTTGATTTAGGGTAAAATGGATTTTTTCTCATCATCATGAACCTCAACTATAGAAAAAATATTAAATTTTGTGTACATCGTGGAACATTCAACTACGCTTGTTACTCCGCAACTAATCATGCTAACTACACGCGCATACAATGCTACTCTACTGGCGTCCATATTAGCGAGGCTATCTGCGTGCAACTGCTTACTACGCACAGCCACGCAAAGAGTATGTTCCACGATGTACACAAATTTGATAATTTTTCTATAGTGAAAGCCATTTTCCATTCATCATTACGGCATTCCTGTAACTCTCTTACAGGACTTGATAGCATTGCTGTAGCTTCGCCGATTTGATCGTGTTGTCGTAAATCGCCATTTGGACTTGATGGCTTTGCGTAACTCGCTGGTGGGACTTTGATGGCTTTGTCGTAACTCATCTTTAGCTTACTTTGTGGGGTAATTGAAAAAAACACACCCTAATCTCTGGGGGGGTAACTTGCCTTTTCTTTAACTTCGCTTTTTTTAACTCGCTTTTTTTAACTCGCCTAGTTACCACTGTGTCCAGTATTTGTTGACTTAATTGTAGTCCACATTATCATAATTATATATTATGAGTTCCACTGTGTGGTAAAACATGTTCCAAATTAACAGTGATGGCTAGTGGCTACCAGCTAGCTAGTCCACTAAACCTAATTGACAGGTAGGTGTAGGCCGTAACAGCCATATGTTGACAATGTCTTTTTCTGTCGATAGTTTTCCCCTCGAAGTTAAATTCGCTTGATTTTTAGTTGAAGTGCCGACATTCTATATGGCACAGGCGATTGCTATGGAGCATTTACCTGTCTCTTGCTTAAGCTTGTTGCTGCAGGTGGTTCCTTCCAAGAAGTTCATATTTCATCTGTAAAGAAAAATAACCAAAATATCAATTAAAATATTTAGATTTTAATATTGAACAACCTACAGATCCCCAAAAGTGACATAGAAAGAAAAAATATCTTTGGGCCTGAATTAGTAGCACGGGCCTGACCAGGGTTGTCACCATGACCCAAATAGTACTGGTTAAAATATTGAAGGCAAAGCGTAGCCAGCGAAGCTCTCGCGCCTCGCACTCTCTTTTTAGTTGAACGCTAGGGATCGGGGAATAGGCTTTGAGGGTACCACCCCCCTAAAAAAATGTTCTTCCTCTTTTTATGATGAAATATCATCATCCACTTGAGGAAATATAAAAAAAAAAAAACTTTAAAAAAAAAACTTTAAAAAACCCCCAATTTAGTGAGTGCCAGACAGCCCAGTCCAGCGTGGTGATAACCCTGGGCCTGACTATAAATAAGGGGCCCATGCTACTAAGTCAGATACTATCTTGGGGCTTGAAGTTACTATCTTGGGGCCTGAGTTACTAAGCCAGGCCTAATCCTTTCATCAACCAATATAGCAGTTACTCATGGATTGTCTTTTGGAACTTGAAGGAGAGCAATAAATAGCTCTTCATGAGCCTTCAAGGAGAGCTGTTTCACATGTCAAACATCACTCTCCTATATCAGATTTAAGGGGGTACTACACACCTGGCCAATTTGGTGCCTAATTTTGCATTTTTCTCAAAAATTATAGCACATTTGATACAAGTAAGATATGTATATTATAGGGGCAAGGAGTACAACTACTGCACTGAAAATTCAGCAACTCAAGGCAAGTAGTTATTGATTTATTGATCAAATACTGGTTTTCCCTCATTTTTGACTGTAACTCCACAACTGTTGTTTGTGCTGAAATAAAATTTCCAGTGCAGTAGTTGTAGTCCTTGCCCCTATAATATACATATCTTACTTGTCACAAATGCACTATAATTTTGAGAAAAATGCAAAATATGCACAGAATTGGGCAGGTGTAGTAATTATCTATAAGGAGAGCAGTGAGAGAGCAATGCTCTCACTCTCCTCAAAAGGCAGTCCCTGGTTAATCATAGTACATGTACATACCAGCTTTTTGTTGTACCAGTACTGCTGAGTTCATCACTATACATTCTGATTAAAAGCCACCACCTCCTGAAAACAGTTGCTGCAACGTAACTGTACAGTTCACATCAAGTTGACATCACTGGTATCACCTAGTTGGGAAAATTCAAGAAACAAAATATTAAAATGGAGAAACGTTTTACAAGAACAAGCATGTTTCACTGTGCCTCCAGGTTTCTGAAATTGGGCTGCTCCATGCTGCAAGCCCCAGAGTTACATATATGGGAGGCCTAAGTATGGTACCAATTCAAAATATATTTATGGAAATTGTTTTACCATTTATTTGCACACAAAAGTAAACTGCGGATTTACTGCGCACCTTTTAGATAAAAATTTGATCATTGCATCTGTGTGTGACTTGTATGGCATGCGAGTTGTGTTGGAGATCAATGGTGGTGCATCCGTAGTGTCACGTAGCACACATATTGCAATTTGGCATTTTGCCCATTCATGCCTAAAGGCTAAACTATGATCAGCTCATCATCATGTGTGAGATGGGAGTCAGGACTAACTATAAAAAAATTTTCCGCTTTACAAATGTCAAATTCCGCTTTTTTCCGCCTTGTAAATTTTGCGACAAAAATTTTCACAAAAAAGCCTTACGCCTTAACATTGGAGATTGTCAATTTCAAGCACAAATATCATTTGATTTAAGCATTGCTTGCGACCACCTGCATGGCAGTGCGTGCATGCCATTCTACATACACATATATATCAATACCATGTTGTTTCTTGTTACAAGTCTTATTTGTTCCACCTTATAAAAAACCGCACAAACTTAAGGTGCCCTCAAAGATCATGTTGTCCGCCCGGGGGTGTCTGCATCCCAATTTAAATGCATGAATGTCACTCTCCTCAAAAGGCAGTCCCTGGTTACTCATTGTACATACCAGCTTTTTGTTGCACCAGTAGTACTGTTGAGTTCATCACTATACATTCTCATTAAAAGCCACCATCTCCTGAAAGCAGTTGCTGCAACTGTACAGTTCACATCAAGTTGACATCAGTATCACCTAGTTGGGGAAATTAAAAAGAAATAATATCTTAAAATGGAGAAAAGTTTTACAAGAGGGGCCTCTAGACTTCTCACAAATTCACATAATCATGCGCCAGTCCTGCATTACACAACGCACAACTAGCGTAAAGCATTCATACACTCCTATCAAAGCAGCCAATCAGAAAAGTATGAAACATGCATTGATTGTGTATATTGTGCATTCTCGTAGTCTACGGCAGTGTTTCATGCGTGTTCGTGTCACATAGGATTGATTCATTTTTGAGGCGGGTTTATATTTGGTTCTAATTTCCAACATTTTGAGTGATAATTTGTTACATAAAAAAGTTAAAATTATGTGTTTTTTTCTTGTCGGTATGACATGCGCTTATTTTGGGGGCTTTGGGGTGCCAGCCCCAGGGTAAAATCAGGGGCAGCGAAATTGAAGGGCTGCAAAAACAGGGGGTGGTAAAAACAAAAACAAAGGGGGTGGCAAAAAGAATTAATAAATAAAAAGGCAGAAAAATTTGATAAAGCATACAAATTTTTGAAAAATGTTGCTATACATCAAAATGTGTTGCTTTTAGGGTGCTAGCACCTGAAATCTTTTTTTTTTTTTTTGCTCTTCACTTTTCAAACAACCAGAAAAAAATGGGTCAACCTTTTAGGGCTGTTGAGGAAGGGCAGCAAAATTTAATTTTCTTCAGCCCCGGGTTGGGGCGCCACGGTAGGCCCCTACGCCACTGTATGAAATAGATTAATAAACACATATTACTTAGGCCCTATTGCTCGAGAAATTAGGCAAAATAATGCACTTGCGCTGATGTCGATTCGTCTAATTTTGTCTTCCCCCTTTGGGGCTCATGCATTAGACGCATCAGCATCAGCGCATATGCATTATTTTTCGAGCAGTAAGTAATACGCATTCATAATTACCTATAATTATTGAACCCCAGGCCTTGCCGTTTGACTTTTTTTTTTTGGTGAGTGATTGCTCGCCACCGCTCGCCCCCCCCCCCAAATAAAAGTGTTGATGAAGTAGAGTGCGTTTCAAAAATAAAGAAATTGACATTTTTACCTGAATGTGACCGTAAGAAAGGCTCTACCATTGACATTGTCTACTATAAAGCATATCTACGGATGGTTAATTGTCACTGCACAAATATTTTATCTCGTCACGTCACGTGACAGTGAGGCATGCGTTAAAATAGCCCCTGCGCATGGACACTAAATATTACTCGCTGCTAATCTCACAAAATCAGCCAGCGAATTAAGTGTTAAAACGATTTAGAAAGGTACAAATATTAGTGCCTTTCGCGTGCATTTGAACGTGAATTTTAAAACCGAAACTCTTATTTGAATATACCCCAATAAGTGTATTGTGAAAATTCAACCATTCGCGTACCATCATTCGCGTACCATCAACCACTCGGCTTTAAAATCTAGACAGCAATGCCTGGCGCTCAACTGCGTGCATGCCATATCAAATCGATTGTCATTGATACAGGCATTACAGGTTGTTTATGACTGATGTTTTTTCGTGGCCTGATCCCTTGCCTGGCCTAGCCTACAATATAAGAGTGAATCAGTCATGAGTCACGACACTGCTCTTGTTTACGGTGTAAAAGATGGCCTTATAAACCATGCACACTACACGTGAAAATAATTGAAATAACTTCAGCTTTTATACTTACATTGTTTACCACCAGTGCCACTGCACCGCACCGTGAACGCCGAGGCTGTGCATAGTCAGTGCATCCATGTCACTGTGGTCTGAGCGGGGTCTGTGGCGACGAACTTTCCTTCTCAAAATCAAGTTAAATATTGCGATCTGACGGTGTGCAATGGACTCAATATGTTACAAAACCACAAAAGTTTCACCATGATGACTAAAAATCGTGCAAAGTTGATTATTTTGGTTTAAAAATGGGAAAGTTGTAAAAACTACTAATGGCGGACGCATCAGAAAATTTTTTAAACATCAGCTACCAAATTTGCTGGCAAAGAGGTTTATTCCCTGCATCGGTACTCAGCTGTTTGTTTTCAAGCTCGCTTTATGTGTAGCGAACAAAAGCTACCCAAATCAGCCAAATGTCGGGCTTTAATCAGGGCTCCGTTTGTCTTTATATTCCCATGGTAGCTTCATGAACGAAGAATGGGGCACAATAGTAGCTGAAAGCAATGACGTAATCAAAATCTACTAAATATTCATATTTTAGCATTTTTCACTGCACCAATATTGGATTGCTGAACGATTCAGTCCTCACCATCAGCACAACCCGATGACCGTGCGTAGATGTTGATAGGTAGACTGCTGCCCTCAGTCGGCAACCGTCTGGATTGACGACTGAGAAAACTACGTGGAAAAAAAGTGACGGATTTTGCAACAGGATTCCTGTGGCATAGAGCATGCGCAGTTGTGTCCAAATTGACCTTTTGACCGAGTTTGTTGTTTTTAGAAGTTCAGAGCGCGATCTTGTCACAGCGGCGCGGTACAGCGACGCGGTACGCGGGCGCCGCTAGTCAGTCGCGCTACGGCGCACAACTGAAGTTGCATTGAATAGTTTTCAGAAGTCCGTCATGATATTAGCTGTAAGATAATCAGTCGTCACTACGAAGCATACACAGTACATGCGAAGTGTAGACGGCTGATTGGAATTAGTCTAGTTGATAGGACTGGAGGATTCAGTCTAAGCACTTTCTGGCAGGATTCCTGCCATTTGAGCGTGCGCAGTAGACCCTCCCTCGGGTCCGTGGAGAACGACTGGTAATGTAGATTACATAGCATTAAAAATCAACCCAATACACGGACCCTCCCAGTCTGTAGGCAATTTGACTTCCAGCTCCCACAAACTGCTGGAAGTTCACTTTTACGGATTTGGAGTCACGCAATCTTTCTATATACCACGTCCATGTTTTCACTACATTAACGTTTGTGTAGCGACTAAACAACGATATTGTATCCGACCAATCAACGCAGCTTGGCAGCGGCGGGGATATTTGAAAAGGCTTCCCTAGCTAAATAATGTGCAAACATTTGCAAACCGCACGCGATAATGTACATAATATGGACAATAGGCCTAAGTCCGAGTCAGTGGTTGCCTTTTTATTATTGCGCGTACCATGGGTCTATCAGAAGCGTGCCACTTGAGCTCAATACCTATCAGTTGTTGACAATTGTCCCATCCGATCTTGCGTCACATCCCGCGGCAGAGCTTTGTGCTACCATATTTGAATTGAAACTGGGGCGGGGCTTTCGTAATTGACATCGGAATCACCGTGCTTCGTTGAACGAATATTTGGAAGTGAGATCTCTAAGGGACGCACCATTAGATATTATCGGGGGGGCTAGGTAGTTTGGGTCAGGCAGAAATTTTTTTTTTGGCCGCCGAAGGCGGCGAAATTTTTTTTTTTTTTTTTTTTTTTGAGGCAAAATTTTTTTTTTTTCGCGCCTTGTAAGCGAAGTTATATTTTTCAATTTTAATGTATACCTTTATACATAGCTGGGTAGGGGAAATTTTTTTTTTTTGCTCATCAATGAGGCAAAATTTTTTTTTTTTTACTCATCAGTGAGGCAAATTTTTTTTTTTTTACTCATCAGTGAGGCAAAACTTTTTTTTTTTTTTTTTTTCCTAGCCCCCCCGATAATATCTAATGGTGCGTCCCTAACAGATTGGACCAGTCTCGGAATCAGCGCTCAATGGACTTTCGCGTTCACTTATAATACGAGTATATTTCTATATTGCTGCATGGTTGACTGTGGTGGGTGTAATTAGTGGCGTCGATTTGTGGATGAAGAGGAATGGGTTTTTGGCATTGAAGAAAATAAGGGGGGAGTTGGCATTTTTTTTTCATAAGGCATTACGTAATTATTTATTGTTACATTATCCAGAGATGGAACCGAACCGAGACTGGGGGCCAGTCTACGTGCGCAGTAGTGTCCTGTTTTGTCATAAATATCAGCGGTACAGGTTTATTGTGCCGGGATCGTGTCATCACACACGTGAAGTTGTTTACATAAACTGTGTCGTTGGTGATCGTAATTTAACCATTTAATCATGTATTTCATGATTATTTTGGAGGAATCACTACATTTATTTGTTCAGAATAGCTTCATCAAAAGGGCATGCAGAACCCCGGTGCAGAACCGGCCGGGTAAGGGCTTGTGTTTTCAGACACAGATATGATCATGTAGGCCCGGGCATGTAGGCCGAATGCAAGTTTTCATCTACCGTCAACTTAGTCAGGTATTAATTATGGATGATTATCCGAGAAATATCTTTGTCAAACCAAGAGCTGTAGGCATTCCTGTATTGTTTGTGATATTTGTACAATGTGTGAAATAAAATACGTTTTTAACATATATTATGTGTGAATCTGTCTGATTTTTTTACTCTTTCTGATGTTTTAATAAATTTATAATTAAAAGACACAACAAAATATTGTTAATTCCACCGTAAATGATCGTTTTAAAATGGTATTCATTTACTTGCCTCTCTCCCCCTGAGAAAAATATCCTTCCGAAACGCCACCACTTTTCTGATTTTCGCGACACTATATACACGTAGTAAACGACCAAAACACGATACGATTCAATCGGATCATGATAACATGCATATTCATGATCGATAAATGATATATTATTCATAAGTAGTGTTTATTTCCGCATATTAAATAGAGAGGGGTGTGCAACACTCGCCGATTGACCAATCAGAGACCCGCATTATCACCTTTCAATTCTGACGACAATGTCACACCGATGACCTCTCAATAATTTGTGTGATTTGCGTGACCTCGAAATTCGAACGCACTTTCACCCGCGATTTTTACAATTTCTTGCCGGAAATGGGACTGGAGCAGGTGGGAGTTTCACTTTGTTTACAAGTGAAATGCGATGCAGATTGCGATCGTGAACAACCGAACGGATGATGTTTAATTTTCTTAATTTTGTGACTTTTGTGAGTAATACTGTATATTCCAAATGAATTCACTGGGGGACTGATACATGAAAATACAAATAACCAACTGAGTAAATTTCACCGAACTGAATAAAATCATGAAATTGTTCAGGGACACTGACAAATTTCAGTACAATACATGACACTCCGATGTAAGCTTACTTACAAATATTAGTGATAAATATAACATGATTATTATGGAAATGCCACCGGCCATGCGCCGCGAAATCGACGGCATTCACAATTCTACAGATCCTGTCATCATGGTCATGCATGGGCCCAAGCCGCCTGGCACAGTGGCATACTCCCCCGCATACCATGCTGAATGCATGCATTTTGGACATGGTAGGCCGGAAACAGGACGGTTCGCACCCTTTCAATTTCGGACCCGTGCACTTTCGCCCCCTTTCAATTTCGCACCCGTGCACTTTCGCCCCCTTTTTAAACCGCGGGTAATGTACTGCTGTTGATTGATGATGCACGATCGATCGCTTCAACTCCCGGCGGTACAGTGGGGTGTTGTATGTGTATAGTATTGGTTGAGTGTTGATTGTCTGTGTTTGCAGTACCGGTACTGGGTCCAGCGTGTACAAAAGCAAATAGTATGTTGATGGACTCTCCGGTTCGATTGAATTTAATAGGCCTATATTATTACGATATATTAAATGTGCTTCGACTAAAGATTGGTATTCATTATGTTTTTGATTTGTTATTTTGTTTTACTTAGGCCTATTTTATTTTATTTCATTTCTATTTTATTTTATTTTAAGCCTATTAATTATTTTTATTATATTATTATTATTATTATTATTATTATTATTATTATTATTATTATTATTAGAATTATGTTACCTTATTAGTACTTTATAATAGGCTATATAATTTAGTATTCAATTATTTATGGCCTATAAAGTATAAAATTTATAGGGCCTAATATTGATATGGCCAAAAATATGATGGCTTATAATTTATAATTTTATCCCATCTTTAATTATGTTGCCGAATTGATCTTCTTTGACATGACACTAATGGAAAAAAAATATTTAGCAAATTTCTCAAATGCGCACAAGCAAAACAAATGCCTGCAGCAGCTTTTTGCGATAATGCTGTGCCGACTTTCACCACCTTTCTTCACCATGAGTATTAGCTGCCACTAGTACGCAAAGCGCCAGGCGTGACATGGGTTCAATCAATGCAATGGTAGCCTCACGGTGACTAGGCAGTAGCACGCATATATTAGTCCCAGAACACACCGCGTGCGGATCGATTGCTTGACAAGTCTCCGCGCCACGCGGCCGCGTGACTGTATAAAGTGTGACTCCTTCAACCCATTATGTAATGAATGACGTACGCGAAAGCGCCGGGTATGGTGTGAGTCCAATCAATGGTAGGGTACCGTAAACAGACACGCAAAAGTGCCATATGCCTCTTGACGCACGATCGTAAAATATTATTAATCAGGAAAGTTTTCTGTTCGTTTTAATGAGAAATGTAAATAATGAACCAAATGTTTTAACCTTTTAAATTGCAGAAAAAACACGTGTTTACAATGTCCGAGAACAGCAAAAGTACAAGGTGCATATGGCTAGTTTTGGGCAGGAATAAACACTAGGTCCTCAGTTTGCATTTGGTAAAATATGAGACTTGCCATTAAACTTTGATAGAAATAGGACGTCGTATGGGAGTCACCGTCTTCAGTATCAGTTTTCAGATTTTCCGTTTCCTTACGAATGATGACGTTTTCTCTACATCTTAGCTCACGAATCGTTAAAGTTTCACACGTGAAACTTTCTCAAAACAAACTAGTACTAATGAATGAGTATTTCAGGGGTGACACACCCTTTCCGTTCTCCTAGAGTGAGCCATCGGTTTACATTTTGACGTCCTGCCATCCCCCTCTCTCCCACCTATTTTAATCTGTAAATGATTGACATTTATGTGTTCATGATTCATTTTGTTTACTGGCCTGTCAATCACGGACTCATTATGACGATGCTTTATTAACACCACGGCACATCTTATATCTTAATCTGCTAAATATGCCGACAATTTTAAGGCAGGATGTTTGAACTCGAAGATGTCAATAATGTAATATAGCATCTATTTCTTAGATAATAAAGATCGTGTAAAGGAGATGAATTTCTTTCTTTATTTTTCTTTTCTTTTTCCTTTTTTTTTCGTTTTAATAGTGCCTTTTTTCTTCTTTTTTTTAATCAAGAAAGCTGCTTTGTCTTTTGAACCCTGTTTTGTTTTTGGATGTTGCTGCACATAATAAACAGTTTTAAACAATCAATTTATTTCTATCAATTAGATTTGTTCAGTTCATCTTAATTTCTTTGGATTTCGTTTTTTCTTTCCCTTTCTTTCTTTATTTCCTTTCTTTCTTTTTTTCCTTTCTTTCTTTTTTTCGTTTGCATGATCAGGCTATAGGGGTCCGACGCATAAATGACATATATCTTAAAGGAGTATTTCGTGATCCTAGTATCATCTTTTTATGATATTTTTTAGTAGACATGGTAGATATGCTTGAAAAAATCTTATTCCCAAAATTTCAGTTGATTCGATTTTGCATTATGCGAGTTATGCATGACTATGTGTATTACACTGCTCCATAGGCCACTGTTGTAATTTCGTTCTGGTACACCAGAACGTAATTCAAAATTGACGATATTTTTGCTAGACGAATTAAATCTGCAAGAATTATTTTTTGGACATAAACATTATGTAGCCAGAGAAAAGTGAGGGGATAATAATAATAATAATAATAATAATAATAATAACTTTATTTATACACGGTAAAATATGTTCAATACAATATTGATCTTCCACATGTCCGTGTGGATATTAAAACATTACTAAAATATAAAATATAAAAGTTTGTTAAAAGATAATTATAATGCAAAAATGTACATAGACTAATACAATATTTCACTAAGAGACAAAAAATTTATAATAAATGAATATGATAAAAATAATCTGCATTCATCCTCATATCATTGTTATTCTTCTTATTATTATTATCATATTATTATCATTATATTATATTATTAAATAAACTTTGTTTATATTATTAACATTGTTATTATTATTATCATATTATTATTATTATCATCATATTATATTATTAAATTAACTTTGTTTATATGTTTTGTGTTACCCCCCATTGGATGTTGTGTCATACTTTCATTGTTTTTAATTTTTTTTATTGCTTGTTGACACTTGTATCCTTTTGGATCCATCCTTTGGTCGTCAGTTGGAACAAATTTTCACTGTTTTTATACATATTATAATTAATAATTAAATAATTATAAATTTATTATTATTATTACTATTTATTATTATTACTATTTTTATCATTGAATTCTAATTATTTCATTATTTTGGGTAAGCCTGCTGCTAAAATATCTGGCCTGTAATATATACTGAGAAAAAAAAATCGTTCCTCTATTTTGTTATAAAATATCCTTTCTTTCCTTCCTTCCCGGGTTTATCATGACTTAATAAGTGCATGCCCGACGGCCCCAGCACTATAAACATACTACGGCGCACCGCCGGGAGGTCAAGCAATCGATCGTGCATCAATCAACAGCAGCACAATACCCAGCGGTATAAAAGGGGCGAAAGTGCACGGGTGCGAAATAGAAAGGGGGCGAAAGTGCACGGGTCCGAAATTGAAAGGGTGCGAACCGTCCAGCATTCGGTAGGCCTACCCCATAGTACGTACAGCTGCCACAGAATAGTCTGTAGGTATCCCAGGCAAACCCATTTGCTAGTCAGGGAAATTCGCCGAGACGGGGGCCCAAACACAATATGCATACGGTATTTCATGTATTTACATAGAAATTTGAATTTTTTTCGAGAATAGGTCAGTGAAGGAAACCTACATAAATATGTTTTCTATACTTCACTTGACCCATGAATATATATGATTTTTATGGTGATAATCAAAGTCGCACATGGAATTTTAGAGGATTTTGATAGCAGTTCCATTAAAAAAGCTGCTATCGCCATGAGACTAAGATCTAGAAACACCCCTAAATGCCGTTTTGGGGGATTTTGCTAGCAGAATCTTTTTGATGAAAGTCAATCTTTGACAAGATGTAACTTTGTTACGGAAAGTGCTATGACAAAAATGTTGTCAGTTTTGGCTTTCTTTACTCAAGGGCTTTAATTTGATATGTAAAATGATGCAGTTTGATGGCAAATTTGAATTCACCTAGCAGGGTTTTCTTTAACGCACAAAACACACGTATTTACGCATTCAGGCACTTTTCTGACTCCTTCAAATCCCTAGTTCCAAAGTCCAATGCGTACAAAATCTTGAAAAAAACGTCGCGTTCAGATATTGCAAGAATTGAATAGAGAAACACCTGATATTGTGTATTTATTCTCGGCTTCATTGGCATTTAGGACCTATACTTCCGATATGTATACAATCTAAAGGCTTTATGGACCGGCATTTCACAATTTTCAGCTTTTCAACTGTTCAAATTTAAATTTTACACAGTAATAGTGCCAAAATGGTCCACCAAATCGCTTCAATTAGGTCTTCATTTTGCAAAATTGTCCAAGTTCTAAGGGGGGAACATCACCCTGCGCAGTAGCGTAGCCAGCGGGGGGGGGGGCAGGTGGGGCAGAGTGCCCCTCCCCCTGACAAAAAATGAAAGAAAAAGTGCCCTCTGACAAAAAAAAAATGAGAGAGAAAATCAGGAGGGCAAAGGAAAAGAAAAGGGCAAGGAGCCCTTTTCTAGCAAAATTCAGGGCCAAAATAGTGTAAAATACAAAAATTTCCAGGCGCTACTGGCCACAAATTGTTACAATAAAGCCCTTTTTTGCTTGATAATGGGCGAAAATAGTGTAAAATACCATTTTTTTCGCGCTAAGCACGCACATCATCCCAATAAGGCCATTTTCGGGAAGCTCAAAGACATACGGTCTCTATGTATTGTATGATGCAACTGCAATTTTTTTCGTCTGTTCCCCCAAAATTTTATTTTGCCCCCCCCCTGACCAAGAAAGCTGGCTACGCCCCTGACCCTGCGTAGTTGATAAACAAATGGCCACTTTCACTTCTGCTTTCGACATTTGCCAATTTATGTTTAACTCAATTTATAGGCCTACCATAATAGGGAAAACTTGCCGTCCACGACATGGACTGCTCATTTCACAAATGTTCGGCTTTTTTAAACTAAAATTTTACACATTAATATTGCCAAAATGATCCACCAAATTGCTTCAAATTAGGTCTTCATTTTGCAAAAGTTTCATACTTCTCAGGGAGCATCTTTAAATATTATTATTTTCTTCTAAAATTTCCCCCACCCCCTTCTGAAGTATAGTGAATCCAGCACCTTTTGGAGAAAGAATACGTTTATGGTACAACAAATTTTGCCATTTTGAAGCTTAACTGTTGAAATATGGTGCAAAAATGGAATAAATTCGTGAGAAGCGCGCAAAAATGTGCACTTTTGGGGCTAAAATGGCCAAATATGAGGTTAATTTGGTCAGAAACCCACATACAGGCGTCAACATTGGGGGATGATTGTATGGACCATCCCCTGGCAAAATATTGGGGAGATCCCCCACCCCACCCCAATCCGGATCTACGCCTATGGCTCCAAAAACACACATATTGTTAAAAATGTCTTCAAAAATAATATTATAAAAATACCCCTTGGGCAATGTTTTTGACTCCTTCAGAGGATTCAATCACAATTGAAAGGGTCAAAAAAATTTGAAAATACCCCTTCAGCAAAATGTTTAAAGAAAACCCTGTCACATAGCATACCTATAGTCTGTCATGCCCGACTGTACATCATGACATGTATATGACTGCCGCAATGCAATGATGATTAGTATTATGAAAGTATACATTTTCAGGAAGGAAATAATAAAAGTTGTGATTATGAATGACTACAATTTACAAGATCTAGGATTCAGGATTGGTGTTCTTTGAAAGATTGTAGAACAGCCAATAGGTTCAGTGGGTTAACCATCCTCCACAAGGCTAAGAGGGTCTCCTGCCCCTGCCGGTTGATAAACAAGGATTGCTATAATTATTCGTTCTGGCCAAGAACAGTTCAAGATTGGAACAAACTACCCTACCACATCACCACGATACAAAACTCCAAAGAATTCAAGAATCAAGCAACCAACTACACTACAAAAAACAACCTGTATTAAAGCCATAATGTGAGATTTGCTCCACAGCAACGCCCTCAATTTTTTTTGAATTTCTACTTTTTGCACCATTGTAATGGCCATTGGTGTATATGCCCTGTGAACGACTATAAAGCCTGAACTTGAGTGCTTTTAATTACATTAAAATTTATCATTTATTTAAACCGGGTCACCCCGGTTTTATTCTGAGCTCATCGATCGAGTACTGAATAAATACGTCTCCTGCGTGTGTATATTGAATCATCGAATGACGTACTGTATAAACTGTATGCATATATACATGTACCTTGGAAGAACGTCTTGTTTGTACATCCCATCAGCTGCGTGTAGCTCCATCTATATAAATAATACGATTGGCAAGATTATACATTATTGTAGGCGCTGTACGTCAACTTGACGCATAAACTGTGTATATCGCTATTCAGGCCTTGCCGCTTGAGGCGAAACGATCGCTCTCGCCGCCTTCGCCTAAACTTCTAGTGAGCGATTTTCCACTCGCCATAGACACTAAATATCACTCGCTGCAAATCTCTCAAAATCAGCCATTGAATCAGCCATTTCAGCATTAAATCGAGTCTGCCCTCTCAAAGCGGAAAAAGTCACAAATTTTAGCCCGCTTCGCGCGCATTTCAACATAAATACATAAATACCGTATTAAGACCGAAGCTCTATTTTATTATTATACCCAAGTGATATTTGTGAAAATTCGACCACTCGCTTACCGTGCTAGCGAGTGATTAACCACTCGCCTTTAAAATCTAAGCGGCAAGGCCTGCTATTTGTCTTTAATCGTCTTGTTTGAATCCCATTAGCTGTGTGAAGCTCCCGATAGGCGCTTTCTCTGCTTTACCTCATTTGCGCTCTCTCCGTTTTACCTCATTTGTTTGGCTCGAAATTAAAAGGGGTCAATGTGATCAGTAGCTATTCAATGAAAACTGACATTTAGATATGGTCATTTTCACAGTAAAGGGTGTAACTTTTGATTTTTAGGGTCAAAATTTCAAACCACTTAAATATGTTTCTGTTTACTGAAATCATGCATAGAAGCAACTTAAATTCCAGTAAAATAATGTTTCAAGGCTTAAACCTTTTGATTCCTAATAAAAAAATTTACATCTCCATAACATTTTGGTTAAAATCTAAGAAAAAATGTATTTTACATAACGTCAGAAAACATTGACATGAAAGCTGTCATACATGTGAAATCCCATTCCAAAGTAAGTCAACAGATATAAGTTAAATTTTATACCATGTTTTGCTATGTTTGTAATTGCAGTTTTGAAAATTTTTAACATCAAGTGTCATTTACAATGGAAATTTCCAAACCTGAAACATATTTTTTAAGTTTTAATTGGGTTCCTTAAATAATTTGAATGTCTAACTTCATGTACAAATACTACTTGATGAAAGGAACCTCCCAGCCAAGTTTCACAGAAATTGGAGTTATTTTTTAGAATTGGCAATTCAAGCGATTTGTGTTTCGGAGGCTTCAGTTAACAACACAGGTGATCATTAAAGTAAAATATTTGGCTAACTACTACAAGTTGACATAAAAAAATAGGTAAAAAATATCACAATTACCCATTTTCATGCTTTGCTTCTAAGTATTGAATTTCAGTTGTGACAAAAATTAAATTATCACAGCAAGTCATTTTTTTTTGTTTGAGGCTTCATGTTAACAATTGTTAAACATTGCAGAAGTAGTTTTTTGAAAACAGCAGTGTTGGGATCATCTAAGCTGTTATTTTCTTGTGTGTATTGAATCAATGATTCTATGCGGCAGATATTGTAGATTTATCACATGTTAATTTTTTCACCCATTTGTTAAGTGTGGTGTTTTTTGCATGTGAAGCCTCCGAAACAGACTTTTGTGGGTATCAGTATATTTTTCAAACATTAACCATAATGTCAAATTTTTTTTTAATTTATGACATTCTGCACATATCAAGTAATAATTACAATGCAGATATCAGTATGAAACACACCAATTTAGATATGCATAGATGATAATTAATCTTATTGTTGTTTGGAGGCTTCATTTGTTTCGGAGGCTTCAATTGTTAACGGAAAGTTTGTATTGGGTCCCATTTTCAAACGGTGATATTTATCTCCACGATTTAAAAACATGTGACTTGAGGATCTACTTTGCTACATTTTGATAAATAGATTGGATGAGCTCTTTTATTTATATTTGCACAAGCTTGCTGAACAGTTTGTTTCGGAGGCTTCAAAAGTTAACGGAAAACGGCTCTTTGAAGTCAAGATTTTATAAAAATTTTGAAAGCTTGCAAATCGACTAATTTTTGTTACCCATTTCAAGTTAAGATAACAACTATTATGAATCAAGAAGAAGTGAAGAAATAACCAAGAATTATGAACCAAAGCTACACCCACAAAGTTTGTTAACAATTGTTAACGGAAAATGAAGCCTCCGAAACAACAAATATCGAAGTCCGGTTCTCAAAAATACAGAGCTGTTCACAATTAAATCTAATGTGGCAGTGTTTACTGAACATATGACTGTACATTCAGGATAAGAAAAATTATCCATGAACTAACTGAAGAAAACACAGGGTTTTACAAAAATGTTACTGTTTTTTATAGTTTTTCAAAATGGCAAGATTAGGTACATTTAAGCTAAAAACTGAACGCAGTAACTCCCAAAGCTGATTATGCTACCCAAGGTAGCTGCTAACTAGATGACTTATGTGGCCAAAAATCATGGAATTCTGTGGCTTTATTAGAATACTACGGATTAAAATGTTAAAAATCCAAAGTTACACCCTTTACCGTGAAAATGACCATATAGGAATCTATTTTTGATGCAAATCACACATTGCTTTAAGGGGGTACTACACCCCTGCCCAATTTTGTGCCTATTTTTGCATTTTTCTCAAAATTATAGCACATTGGGAACAAGTAAGATATGTATATTATAGGGGCAAGGACTACAACTACTGCAATGGAAATGTTATTTCAGCACAGACAACAGTTGTGGAGTTACAGTCAAAAATGAGGGAAAACCATTATTTGATCAATAAATCAATAACTACTTGCTTTGACTTGCTTAATTTTCAGTACAGTAGGTGTAGTCCTTGCCCCTATATACATTTTTTTTTCAATCACTCTTTTAGAAGCAACCTTAAATTTGGACAGTACTAAGGACATTTTATAATTGTTATTCACTCATTTTATCTATTAAAGTCATAATGTACGATCTTATATTTTATGAATTTGGTTAATTTTTTTCAAACCTGATCTTTTGGCATATTTGTAATTTTTACACATGTCACAACTTGCACCTAAATGGAATCAGCCAAATTTGTTGTGTTTGTAGGTAAACAGAGCAAAGTTCGACATAAAGTCATAATTCAAGAAATTATGACTTTATGTCCTCCCATAGAACTGCGTGTTAAACAGCCAAAATAACAAGCAGTGTTTCTTTCACTTTACCTCGTTATTTCAGCTCAAAATGGACAGAAACCATTCCCGATAATTATCACTAGTATTATTTCAGCATTTTGAGTATATAATGACAAATTTTAAATTTGAACGAAATTGTACATTAAGCCTTTTATGCAATATTTGATAAAAAAACACAAAGTAGTTACATTCAAATTCAGTCCAAAAACACACAATTTTTATGCCTCCACCGCGAGGCATACTGTTTTTGCAATGTCCATGCTTCCGTCCGGATGCTGTATCTCGGGCATGGATGGGCGGATTGACTTCAGATTTTCAGGATAGGTGGGTCATGGTCAGAAACCATGGATACTTTTTTTTGGGTGGGGTTGATGGTCATATATTGAGGTCAAAGGTCATTTGAGGTCAATTTGTAAATTTGGTCTCATATGAACAGTTCAAATCCTATGGGCATGAGGCTTGGTGGGTACAGTCAACATTTAAAGCCAAATTTTTGGAAGGTCATTTTGGGGTCATCTGGGGTCACCCAGGGGTCATCTGAGGTCAAATTAGTAAAAACTGTCATATGGGCATGGAACTTGGTGGGTACAGTCAACATTCAGGGCCAAATTTTTGGAAGGTCATTTCGGGGTCATCAGAGGTCATCTAGGGGTCATCTGAGGTCAAATTAGTACAAACTATCATATGGGCAAGAAACTTGGTGGATACAGTCAACATTTAGAGCCAAATTTTTGGAAGGTCATTTTGGGGTCATCTGGGGTCACCCAGGGGTCATCTGAGGTCAAATTAGTAAAAACTCGTATGGGCATGGAACTTGGTGGGTACAGTCAACATTCAGGGTCAAATTTTTGGAAGGTCATTTCGGGGTCATCAGAGGTCATCCAGGGGTCATCTGAGGTCAAATTAGTACAAACTATCATATGGGCAGGAAACTTGGTGGATACAGTCAACATTTAGAGCCAATTTTTTAGAATGTCATTTTGGGGTCATCTGGGGTCACCCAGGGGTCATCTGAGGTCAAATTAGTGAAACTGTCATATGGGCATGCAACTTGGTGGGTACAGTCAACATTCAGGGCCAAATTTTTGGAAGGTCATTTTGGGGTCATTGGAGGTCATGTAGGGGTCATCTGAGGTCAAATTAGTACAAACTATCATATGGGCAGGAAACTTGGTGGATACAGTCAACATTTAGAGTTCAATTTTTAGAAGGTCATTTTGGGGTCATCTGAGGTCACCCAGGGTCATCTGAGGTCAAATTACTAATCGCCCATGGTGGAGGCATCCCAGTCGACGCCTTGCGTCGAAAACCGCGACGTTTCTAGTTTTCCTTAAGGTTGGTCTCATAACTGCTAAATTTGTTGGTCTGAAGTATATAAAAGTATACATATTTAGAATGGCCAAGACTTGAGAAGTTTATCCGTGAGGTCAAATTTGGGCCAAAATGCCATTTTTGGCCCAAAATCCCAAAAATAACGGTTTTGGTCCACTCCTTTTTCGTTCAACGTAACAAAAAAATTCTTGGGCAACGATTTTTTTGTTATTTTATATTAATTTTTAAAAACTAGATAAAAATATCTAGGAGCCGCTTTTTAATTTTTTTTAAATTTTGACCAACTTCGAGAAATTTGCACCAAAAATGATCAAAAAATTCATAAAAAAGGGCAACCAAACAATTTACTTTGGCCTCACTAAATTTTGATACTCCTACTTCTATTTTTGTTTCATTTCATTAGAAATAGTTATTGAAATCTTTAAAACTATAGACCCAATTACAGCAAAAGTATACATAATTTGGAAAGCTTATGTTCCAAGCAATGCAACTGTGCAAAATGGAAGTTGGTATTCAGGGTGTGTAAGAAAAAATATAATGTGATATCATGAAAAAACCCTGGTTTTACTTGATAATTTATTGCATTTGCTATTTAGTACTTGTATGAATGAAACAACTCATAAGAAATCTAATTTTGTTACAGGTTACACTATGAGCTTTAATAAATTGTATTAAGCTACTTGCAGTTCGCCATTATGCACTATGTGTGAGGGGAGAGCCTCGAACTGGAAGCATACATGAATGGGAATTGAACTAGTCATAACGTTCTGTGTAAGGTTACATAATTCTTCCTTTCATGTATGCTGCCAGTTCGAGGCTCTCCCACATATAGTGCATAATGGCGGAACTGCAAGTAGCTTAATAGTTAATTAACTATGCAATGAATAACTAAAGTGGTGACTGGTGATACAGGGTGTAAAATAATAAGTAAGTTCCTGCACTTACGGGCTCGAATAGCAACATTTGCACAGTATTTTTTGTGGGATAAAAATCTTGTGAATTGGACAATCTTTAGGGACCGTTCACAAACACTTGTAAGGGGGGCCTGATGCAAAAAAATTTCATCATGAAAATTTTTGGGCCCCCCCCCCTTTACAGACCTCAAAAATTTCAGGGCCCCCCCCCCCTTAATTTTGACATGAAAATTATGGGTCAACCCCATAGAAAAGCATATAAACTAAAAAAATTCCAGGAAAATTTGTGGTAATTTTTTCAGGGCCCCCTTAGGAGGGTCAAAAATTTTCAGGCCCCCCTTTTTTGCATCAGGTCCCCCCTTACAAGTGTTTGTGAACGGTGCCTTAGCTTGTTTTCTTTGTTGAAAGGGATTCAGTGCAGAGTGTACTTCCATCATGTATTTAATATTCAATTTCCTGTAAATTTCATGAATACAGGTAACAGTATCATCAACGACAGGCATAATCATGGTCAACCAGAACCAGCATGATGACAGTACATTCTATCTCAGTTGAGCTGTTGAGAATGAACATCTGCAGGGACTTGCTATACTTGCTATACTTTAAATCATGGATGATGACTTCTGTTCAAAACAGAAGCAGAGAAAGAATACATGCAACAGGTAATTTATTTATTTATGTTTTTTTTGGGGGGGGGTTGTGAAGACAAGCATGACAGTGGCATATTTTCTGCTCAAGTTTGTCTGTAGCACTGTATGATGTGTCATGGAGTTACTGGAGGGAGGCCTGGGACACATTTGAACAGTAAAGCGGAATGAATGAATGAATCTTATCTCCTTAAAATAAACCAAATACAATGAAATTTAAGGCTGTGACCTATCGGGTAATGGCGTATTCGGGTACCGAGGTGAATTTCGGCGTGTAACATGGTACCAGTATCAAACATATTTTTTTAAGTTATTTATTTTTTCGGCTTTGTAGTGTCCCTGGACCTAGAGCTAATTAAATGCTAGGATCATTCAATTTTCATGGCTGACTTATTAAAAAAAATGTAGGCCTATGTCATATTGAATAAATTTGTACTCATACAGGGTTTGATTTACTTTGAAAAATGTGCATAGCAATTTTTTAGTGAAAACCTTATTTAGGTGATGTTCTTATAATATAAGCACATGTTTACATTGTAAAAAATTGCTATACAAGCTGAAATTTGTGTAGCAGGTTGTCCAAAATGGGGAGCATTTTGCTCCACGACACCAGTTAAATAGAACCCTGTACTCATATGTCATACTCTATTAATGATTTCAAAATTGATACAAATTCAATGAATGAATAAGTCAACAATGAATTATCCTAGCATTTAGCTCTAGGTCCAGGGCCACTACAAACCCAAAAAAAAATAAATAACTTTTTTTTTTTTTTAAATTTGGGTAATCCGTAAATGGAATTTATATCCGGGTAGGGAAAAATTTCATGCCATTTTGAAGCTTAACTGTTGAAATATGGTGCAAAAATGGAATAAATTTGAGTAGTGCAAAGAAATGTGCACTTTGGGGGCTAAAATGGTCAAATATGAGGTTAATTTGATCAGAAACCCACATATAGGCATCAACATTGGGGGGATGATTGTATGGACCATTCCCCAGGCAAAATATTGGGGGGATTTAACCTTATCCCCCTGGGATCTACGCCTAATCGCCTGTGATATATGTTTTTATTTAATGACTTTTTGTTTATTCTTATCCTTGCATTGCAAGCAAATTAAAAAATATACGATTTTTACGGCGACAGTAGTACTACTTCCAACTTCCAAGCTCTTTCGAGCTCGATCTGATGATGTATACTAGTAGTTATTAGTTTGACAGGATGTACCTTTCTTAGGTTATAGCTGAGAAAGTCAAAGGTCACATTTTTGGTCTAAAAAAAAAAAAATATCAGAGTGCTCTGATTTGGACAAAAGGTGTATCAAAATGTTTGTTTTCATACAATTCAAAATAGGATTTAACAATTTAATGAATAAATCTAGGATGTTTCACTTTCCATGTGTTGCAATAGGTGCAGGTCAATAGGCCTCAATGGTACTTGACCTATTTAGAGAAGCTTGATGTGAATCAAAAAATGCAGTACTTGGTCAACTTGTTTATGGTGTGTGCCAATGTTATACTGAAAATGTCAACACCTTTTGTAAATAGGTTATAATTCCCCCTCTCTCTTTCTCTCTCTCACTGTTTTTCAGAGTCATAGATCCACCATGGATATCCACCCGAGTTCTGATTGATCAGCTCAAGAGAAAAAATTTCCCTGCTTGTGGTATTAGAGAGTGCATGTGATACATTGTTGTTTGCTGCATTCTTTTCAACATCAGCCAGGATGACTTAAAATGCAGGACCTTATGATTATGTCGGCCATCAATGACGTGGAAGCTTCTGATGCTGATGAAGTAGACCTGGTACCGGGACCTGGTCCAGTCCGCTGATGTGACTGACCCTCCATAGTAATAACCAATTGAACTACCCCGCCCCCAGGAACTGAGACATTGTTATCAGCCCTAAGCCCTCGAATTAAGGATCTGAAGGGGCACTGCAACTTTTTAGGGCAAGTTGATAATTGCCTTAGATGTTCACTGAAAAGGCAAGGCAGCACAGCACTTTGTAATATTTCAAGAGGGCATCGTGGCAACTGTTGAAAATTTGAGAAGGGCACCAAGGCAATTTCTCAAAAGTGAAGAAAACACACAAACATAGATAGATAATTTTATATAATGTAGAGGCAGGGCTGGGGCACCGACTGCCTTGGGTAAAGGACATATTTTGAGAGCCAGAAAGCCTTAACCCACAGTCACCTGCTTCCACAAAATGAGCACAAGTCACCAGAACACTAGAAGATCAGTGGCATAACTAGGGGTGGGGATTTGAACCCTTGCCCCCATGAGAAAGGTAAAGTAGGCCTACTTCTGAGAGTTAATTAACCTCATATTTGGTCATTTTAACCTAAACCCTAATTTTTGCGCGTTTTGCGTGCATTTATTCCACTTTTATACCACATGTCACCAGTTTAGTTTCAATATGCCAAAAATTTTCACGCGCATTTGTACCATAAACTTCTTTTGTCGCCAAAAGGTGCTGGACTGCTGGATTCACTATACTTCAAGACAAATTTTCCACCCCATGTCAAAAAGAAATCTACGCCACTGTTGCGGGACACATTCACGGTTTTCTGGTTCTGAACCCTTGATATGTATAATTTCCCATGTATACATCTTGCAAAAGCTCACACAAAAATTTGGAGGGTGTAATTTCATTTCAATGTTGGTCATACAATAGTTTAAAAAAAATACCAAATGTATTCCTCTCATCATGACCTAGTATTTCCTATTTAGTTATAGCAGGAAAATAGGAAAAGGACATATTTTGGCTCAGGGCTCTAAAAATTACATGGGTGACCTGGCAAATAGGTGAAAGCAGGGGGAGTTAGCCTGTTGGACCATGACCTATTGTGTGATGTTATCTACATGCCCAGTATCTATGTTACAAAACTATGCAAACTATCTTTACTTTGATGTATCTATTTATTTAATTTTTACAAACTTCAGACACATTTTATGTCTGTGTAGGGGTGGGTGTATGCGTGTCTATCACGCATGTGTGCAATATGACTTTCCACCTTTTTACCTAGAACTCTCAAAAAAAACTTTCAGTTTATTTCACCACTGCACAAGTGACCATACTGAATTTATGCGAAGTAGGCATTTCATAGACTTTTTAATTTTTTTATGTGAGCTAGCTTTGAGGGGATGGATGCATGTGAAATGGATTGGATTCTGTTGCAATTATTCCAGATTCCAGAAAAATACAACACTAATTTTTTTGAATTAAAGACAATATCTTTGCCAATTGAAATATAGCTAAATCCTAATCCAGAGGTGTAGCCAGGATTATTTATGGTCCCCAAACCCCAAATTTTTGTCCCCCATTTGTCAATTTTTGCTATAGTTTGGCTATTCCCCTGTTTTAATCCTTTAGTTAATTCTAACAATAACATCAATTTTTTTTGTGGCAATTTGAGGGGAAATTAGCCCAAAACATGCAATTGTCCATATTTTCTGTCAATTTTAAATTCTAAAGACATGGTGGAGTCTTAAGTATTCAAAATCTTTAATACAGACTAAGAGTGAGCTCATAATTAAAATATTTTAAGTTAATGTTGATTATTTGGTTATGGTAAAGAACAGAAAATCTGTTTTATAAAAAATAGAATGCAATTAGTCTTTGTACAAGTCTTTGGGCTTGATTGTCACAGCCTATGAAAAATGCCATAAACATGCATTTATTGGCCCTTATTGCCAAAAATTGACCAAAATATTAAAATTTGACTTTCATTAGAACTAAGTAAAGGATTAGGATTTAGGTATGTTTCATTTGGCAAAAAGGGCTACATTTTTCTAGAAAAGGGACTAGTGATGGAGTCTGTTAACCTAGGGGTTATAATTTATAAGGGGGGTCCCAAATTTACAAAAAGTTGGTGTCAATAAAATTGCAACAATAGGTTTGAGTGGATCAACTAAATACTATAGGATTTTCAGATTGAATGATATATAGCAAATGTGTATCTTGTTCATTTGATCAGATCATGGAAGTACTTACTTCCATGATCAGATATTGATTAATCAAAAGTTTTAGTGGTAAAACCTTTTTGAAACAGTATTGCTGTTTGATTAAAATTGATTGATTTATTGGGAAAGTCTATCCTGATCAATAATTTTTTGTACAACAAACTTCATATTTATTAAATAAAGAATTAATTTCCTGAACAATAACCTGGTTTTTGGTGTGAATTTTTTTGCCTCATCATACATGTACATAAGGGTATCAATTAAGCACCATTTCCCCATTTCCTTTTGCCAGCCATCACTATGAGGCTGAGGCTGGTCGACTGCAGATCCGTCGGAACACGCTTTTCAATATGGAATAAATGCTAACCTCATTGTGACATCATCCAAACAGCAAAGTTCATTTCCTATTGAAAAAGCGTTATCCAACGGATCTACAGTCGACCATTCTGCTACCCATGGCTAGAAAATTGTATATCTAAGTTTGTTGCACAACAGATATTTATTATCGTATTTACCAAATTCCACAAACTTCTGGTCTGTGACGTAAACTTTGACATATGTGGGAATTTTCACACAATCTATTAAAGCTCATGTAGTGTTTGTGCTTTGACAGTTTTGAAATACCTTGGGATAGCGGCTTTTTTAAATTTGTGAGTTTTCTCGCAGTCCTATACATGAATGAACATAATTATTCGAGCATTTATTATTTACGTGGCATGTGTGTTAAGCGGTGGGGAAAAGCACAAATATTAATGTTCTGTAAAATGTCCACTTTTACAGTATTTATGTGCCATGGGGAGGGCTAAATTGGGATGAGCAAGAAACAATTTCTGGCAGGAAAAAACTACTATATGTGTTCATCCATATCAAAACGATGCACTTGTCGGCTGCTATATGTGCCTCATTTCACATAATAGCTAGGAATAAATACCAAGCTCATCTCAAGTGGAGGTTACTTCAAATCATCCTCAAGTCACATGGTTTAGGAATACAGATCACACTCCTTAACCATGGCACCTGGGGATGATTTGAAGTAACCTCCACTTGAGATGAGTCTGGTATTTGCTACTGGCTATTATGTGAAATGAGACACATGTAGCAGCTGACAAGTGCATCCTTTTGATATGGATGTACACATATGTGGGAGGCTATACAACAGGCTGTATCAAAATGATTGATACACAAATATTTGTGATATTTGCAAAATAGAATTCTCTTGAAATGACAAAAGTTTATTATATTGATCCACAATTGGGTTATTTTGATATGGATGTACACATATGTGGGAGGCTATACAACAGGCTGTATCAAAATGATTGATACACAAATATTTGTGATATTTGCAAAATAGAATTCTCTTGAAATGACAAAAGTTTATTATATTGATCCACAATTGGGTTATTTTGTGTTGCAGTCATGTACATACTTGTACTTGAAACTTGGGTAAATAATCTATCTAAGAGATCAAGCGTTACACCGAAGTATTCTGATTGGTCCGCAATGTGAATATGAATATTAATCTCGAAATGTCAACATGAATATTAAGTAGATTGCCGTCTTTCATCTTGATCATGTCAAGTATATAGTGATTTATGAAAGGTTCGATCGGGAAAAGTGGTGGCGCTATATTAATAATTAATCAAACCAGCAGGGACACGATACGATGAATCGATATTTATTGAATATTTTTTTATGATATTTTCTGATTACTTGTAACAAACAGAAAGAGACAAAATAAGATAAATGAACACATAATATTTTAAAGATGTATTTTATTTGACAAAACATTTTACAAACAATACAAGAATGCCTACAGCTCTTGGTCAAACGACCTGCATAGTTATGCATTGTATGCATGCCTGATCTGCAAGAAAGCTTATGCACAAGCATGCAATATTATCGGGTTTCTGATGCCTGGCCCTGAGAATACTGACTGCTGAGACTGATCATGCCGAGGCCGCAGTGCAGTGTGTAAAATCTTTACTCACAAAACTGAGTATAAGCTTATAATAAATTACTTTAAAAGGGAAAGGATTAGGGCCTATGAATATGATGTCATCCCGGATGTTTAATATGTGTTTGTCCAGACCGACTTGTTTTCAACAAAAATATTATTGCCATATTGGTGTCCATGGCATAGACTAGTTCTACCATTTTGCAAAAAGCTGTGATGTGGCAGTGACTAGTTCTACCATTTTGCAAAAAGCTGTGATGTGGCAGTGAGTAGATGTCAGTGACATGACTGCGCACAAGTTTCATTGCATTTGGGCGCAGCTTCAAGTTCAAATACCATGAAATTGCTGGTGTACACCTGCACACGAGTAAGGACACCACATAGATTGCTGATGTGTAAGTGAAAATAGCCTCCACAATGCGTTGACATCACTGACACAATGGGTGAAAAATATATCCTAGGAGTACAGGACTCTTTTAAATTATACTAGGCCCCTATAGTGTCTGTGACTACTATATGGCCTAGGCCTAGTAGGCCTATATCCATGATTTAATGTTAAAACTGTGATATGTGATGTACGACTGCACAGCTAGGCCCGACATTTAAGGTCCGTTCATACTACCACCGCATATGCGATGCGTTGCTTTGCGATGCGGTGCGTTGTCGCACTGCATCGTACTGCTTGTACTGCATTGCGATATCGCAATAAAGTTAAATACATTTTAAATTGTAAATGCGACGAGTTGCGTTGAGTTGCGGCAAAAGTAATCGATATATCGGCATCGCAAAGCAAAGCATCGCAAATGCGGTGGTAGTATGAACAAACCTGTGCGTTGTCGCACTGCATCGTACTGCAAGAACTGCATTGCGATATCGCAATAAAGTTAAATGAATTTTAACTTTGAGTGCGACGAGTTGCGTTGAGTTGCGGTAAAAAGTAATCGATATATCGGCATCGCAAAGCATCGCATTAAGGTTCGTTCATACTACCACAGCATTTGCGATGCGTTGCGTTGCGATGCCGATATATCGATTACTTTTGCCGCAACTCAACGCAACTCGTCGCATTTCCAGGTTAAAATGTATTTAACTTTATTGCGATGTCGCAATGCAGTACTTGCAGTATGATGCAATGCGACAACGCACCGCAACGCAAAGCAACGCATCGCAAATGCGATGGTAGTATGAACGGACCTTTATGCGATGCGGTGCGTTGTCGCACTGCATCGTACTGCAAAATACTGCATTGCGATATCGCAATGAAGTTAAATACATTTAACTTGGAAATGCGACGAGTTGCGTTGAGTTGCGGCAAAAGTAATCGATATATCGGCGCCATAAAACGATCATAAATGCGGTGGTAGTATGAACGAACCTTACTGCATTGCGATATCGCAATGAAGTTAAATACATTTTAAGTTGGAAATGTTACGAGTTGCGTTGAGTTGCGGTAAAAAGTAATCGATATATCGGCATCGCAAAACAACGCGCCGCAAATTATCTTGCGGTGGTGGTATGAGCGGAACTTTAATGTGTGGGTACTGTGGATCTGGTCACAAGATTTCTTCATTTCCCTTGGAACTAATACCCAAAAAGTGAGCGCTCTAATACTAGAGCTAGCCTCAGCTAGGGCTAGCCTATGTCACACCTTTTTATGGTACGGTACATCATGATCTTAGGCCGTGTAAAATTAATATTTTGGTTCTCGTCCCCTCCCTCCTCAATTTCTGGGATTTGTCAGATTTTTTTTTTTTATAGAATTTTTCAATTTTTTAGACTTTGGAATGATTTATGAAATCTTCATACATATAAATAAGTTTATTAGAGAACAAGCATCACTTCCAAGTCTTTTTGTGGTACTCTAGGGGTTTATCCTCAGAATCTCACATTTGAAAAAAAAAAAAAAAGGGCCTCATCGTTTCCTCCAGCACTGTTGGAGAAGACCGAAAACTACTGACAATGCTAATTTTACATTGAAAAAAAAAAAAAAAAAAAAAAAACCCTCCCTCCCTCATCAATTCATGAAAATCCTCTGGACGAGAACCAAAACATTAATTTTATACGGCCTTATCATGGAGGTCCGTTCATACTACCACCGCAAATTTGCGATGCGTTGCTTTGCGATGCGGTGCGGTGCCGCACTGCATCGTACTGCAAACGATATCGCAGTAAAGTTAAATACATTTTAATGTGATGTAGTATCAGGTAATTCAGGTTTCTGATGGTATAAAAATCTCAACTTGGGGATGAGGCTGTCAATCGGGTCACAGACCTTGAATATGTCAATTGCACAAGATACGGTATGTGTTTTAAGGGTTTAAAATGGAACTTCTAGCACTACACTATATGCACTAGTGGTCAACTTGCATAAGTTGGTGGTGGTGCAATTCCACCCTTAGTAGCTTAGGTTCCGTCTTCTATCCTTTTACGTGCCTGATGGATGGTCATATGTCAACGGAGCCCCCGAAGTGACATGAAAGAAAATAAAAATCTCGGACCCTGGGTTACTAAGCCGGGCCCGAGTTAGTAAGTCGGGGCCCCGAGTTACTAAGTGGGGGCCCTGAGTTACTATCGCGGACCCGAGTTACTAAGTCAGGGCCCGAGTTACTAAGTCAGGGCCCCAAGTTACTAAGTAACTTGGGGCCCGACTTAGTAACCAGCGTCGAGATAGTAACTCGGGCCCTGACTTACTATCTTGGACCCGAGTTACTGAGTCAAGGCCCGAGTGACTAAGTTGTGGCCCAGAGTGACTAAGTCGGGCCCTGAGTTACTAAAGCGTTGCCCTGAGTTACTAAGTCGGGCCCGATTTAGTAACTCGGGCCCCAGTTACTAAGTCATGGCCCGAGTTACTAAGTTGGGGCTCATAGTAGCAGCTGCCTCTTCATAAGTATGTATTCAGGACTCATTGTGTGACTGGTTCTGTGGTGCGAGCACTGAACTAAAATCTTGGTAGGGGCCCTTACCAAACACAACTGCCTAATAGACAGTTAATAGGCAGTTCATAGGCAGTTGAAGACAAATGACTGCCTAATCAAACTATCAACAAGAAGTTGCTGGAAAATTAGGCAGTTGAAGGCCTGTGACTTAGGCAGTCAAAAGAGCTTGACAGATATGAAGGTCTATAATAGGCAGTCACTATATGAAGCTCTAATACTTTGATTTTTTATCTAATCAAAATGAAGCTCTAATACTTATGATTTTTTTCATCATCAAAATGAAGCTCTAAATGAAGCTCTAATAGGCAGTCAGACCTAATAGACAGTCAGAAGCTAATTTGCATAAGTCATGACCGGTCACATGATCACCAACTGCCATTTCAAATTTGCTGTTGGATTCAACAAGCTGTTCTTTAGATGGTGGTGTTTTAATGGTCTCTTCACACAAATCATTCATTCTTTGGGGAATTTTATACTACAGATGATTATACACCTGTTGATGCACAGGTAAATTAAAGGTTTGCAGGGTTGCATTGCAAGCAGTATAAATGTTGTAAGCTTATCAACTGCATGTACAGATAATGTGTGCACAGGCTGCTGAATTTTGCAGTATATGCACTTGCATGTATCCAAAATTAGTTTTCTGTGATAACCTTGCTTTCTAGCAACTGCAAATTGGATTCATATCATTGGCAATAACTGATACGTCTTAAAGGTTGGGGATCGGAGGTATAGTGGTACAATCCCGGGGTACAATATGCCGCAAAGTATAGCATGTGGTGTACTGATGGGCCCGGGTTGGCACCTATACTGAAACTTAATTGTTAAAAATTGTCCGGGCCTTGGATTTTAGTTTTGCATTTTACTTTGTGTTATCATGTCATTATATGGTGTACAATTTATGCTTGGAACTCAAAATCATTTAGTGTTTTTATCAGGAACAGGGCTGTCAACTCTCACACCTATACTCGTAGCGCAGTCTAAACGAGGAGACAGAAAAGCATATAGTGTGTGAAGTGTATTAAACTGTGCACACTTTACATACAAAACGAGGAGTTTTCACAGGAATGTGAGGAGGTGTGTGAGGAGAACTTAGCACAAATACAATTATGGATCTCCTCGAATTGAAGGAAATGCCGGAAAAAGACGTCCTAACCCTGGAGTTCTCCACTTTGAGAAGCTCCTCAAATTACTGCTTTTTGGGTCTAACCTCCTCAAATTCCTGTGTTTGTAAACACTCAACTCCTGGTTTCATGCAGCGGTGCACACACGCGCATTGGCCGTGAGTGTCACGCATTGGGTCACTTTCTCACGGTCTCACGCCAGGGTAGTATAATCTCACTCCTAGGTAGTAAATCTCACATAAAAGCGCTGGAAAATGAGTAAAATCTCACGCATCATCAAAATAATTTGTTGCCCCTACCCCTATCCCCCCCCCCGCTTTTCAGATTCTCGAACACCATGGCTCAAATAATGGGTCAAAATGAACAAAAATATGGTGAAAAGATGTCATGTTGACCAGAAAAAGACTGCAAATTGCTTTAATTGTTGGCTGCCTGCTGAGATTTGAGGCTTCATTGAAAGAAATTATGGTATGTCGATTGATTGTCAGCTGAGGGCATATGCTACAATCAAACATTCCCCAGTAATTAATAACCAAAATGGAAAGTAAGTACTTCGATTCATGAAAACAAGTTTCCACAGCAAATCGGGAGACATCCAGCGATCTTCCTGTAAAATCACAAGCTTCCGTTTTATTGGAGGCTGTTGACGACGGCAAGGAGTGTCTTTTGGAATTGCAGGAGAGCGTTTTTAGGTCCGATGGAGCCTTCAAGGAGAGCTGTTTTATAGTGCATTTGCAATAGAATGTAAGGAGAAAATGGTCAACTAAGGAGAGCTAAAAATCACTCTCCTATATCGGATTTAAGGAGAGCAGCTAGAGTGATTGCTCTCACTCTCCTCAAAAGGCATGTCCCTGCAACTGCTTGGATTAGAGCTTCATCTGAGGCAGTCAACTGACTAATTTAGAGCTTCATTTGACTGCCTCAATTAGAGCTTCATTAGAGACTGTTGACTGCCTAAATTAGAGCTTCATTTTAGGCAGTCAACTGCCTAAATTAGTGCTTCTTTTGAGGTCGACGACTGCCTAAATTAGAGCTTCATTGAGGTGAACTGCCTAAATTAGAGCTGAAGGTGAAGGTCTACGAACTGCCTATAGTGCTTCATTTTGCCCATTTTACAGGTCTAGGTACTGCCTATGTGCTTTCAGGTCTATATAGAGCTTCATATATCAACAGCTTCAAGTGACTGCCTGTATTAACTGCTTAACAGACTGCCTAATAACTGTCTAATGAAGGCTTTCATTTCGGTAAGGGGGTGTGCAGTGCAGAGTAGTCCCATTACATAACTTTAGGAACTGAATTCAGACAAAAAAGGAGCATCTGAAGGGGTTGGAGTGTTGTTGTTTTTGTCACTTTGTATGATCAGGGAAGTGATGATATATTGTAAGAGAAGAGTCAATCTGGTCACAACATTAATGATTTCTTGCATGTTTTTAATAATAAAATGCTACTTTTTCTTTGTTATTATTAGTGGTGCAGTTTGATCCGGTTGTGAAGTCTGCACTTTTTTTATTGTTTATTTCTTAATCATAAAACTTAGAAAAAGATAAAAACAGGTGTTTTAATTCTTTTTCCTTTTTATTCCCTGTACTTGGGACTGGTGGGGGAAAAGACACACGACAGAGATGTAAGCCACGAAAAAACTCCTGTGAAAGGCATGAAAATTCCACGAAAAAGAACCAAACCAAAACAAACCCAGGAAATTTCCCGAAAACTTACATCTCTTGTACAAAGAGAATAACCACCAGCCCCCTGCTCTTAATCAACTACTGCTCATACAATCAAATCACACATTATGAAAGTTATTTTAAAATTAAATACGGTACATGGAGATGATCTGTGTCCAGAAGAAAATGAATGCACATGGCAAGAAGCACGGACAGCCAAAAAGCTGGGTAATGACAAACACAGATCAACCCAATTTTTTTTTTTGGTTTTGCAGTGTCCCTGGACCTAGACCTAAATGCTAGGATCATTCATGGTTGACCCAAAAAAAAATTTGCACAATGTTTTGTGCATTTTTCAAATTCAATGCATTTTGATATCATTAATAGAGTATGACATGAAAACAAAGTATAAATTTTCATATTAAAAACACAAAAATCGTGCAAAAATTTTTTTTTTTTTTTTAATCATTAATTATCTTTTCATTTATGTTTAGGTTCATGGACACTACAAAACCGAAAAAATAAATAACTTTTTTTTGCAATTTTGGGTACACGGTTACCCAAACAAAAAAATGCGCCGGGTACCCGTGCAGTAAATTACCCACAAATGACACCCTACATAATAAACAACAAAATCATGAAGAGTAATCATTATTCATAAGAAAACAACACCCGCCCAAGGTGTTTTAATTCTTGTGACTCTACATGCTTGCGATTGCGATTCACAATGTATGGATGCAGAGTTACAAGAAATATAACACCTGTTTTTGTGACTGAACATCTACAATGGGATTGGTGGCAATTTTTTTTGGAATCTTTAATATAAAATCTGTAACTTCCGATTATGAGCATGAAATCTGCCATAGTCTTGTTGGACTTGGATTTGAGTCTAGACTCAGACACAAATGAATTCGGAAGTGGCTGACTGACCTGGATACAATGAAATGGAATCGCTCTGACTCAAATGACTGAGATGAGGTGGACTTGGATAAAAATCCGACCCAATCTTTTATTTCATTTATTTTTGATGAACCCTGCAGGATACTGTTACTGTTAACATCAGTAAGGAAAACTACGGTATGAATTTCACTCCTGGAGGAATGTGAATTAAGAGTTACAAAATCGCTCTCTTAAACAATGATTGTGAATGTTACAATTGGTCTTTTCATATTTTCAGTTCAGCAAAATGCCAGCACCCATTGCTTGCTAATCATTCATCTATTGTTGCTGTAGGCAAAACTTGTTATAGTTGAAATCCATCTTCTTGATCTGCAAAATAACAACAAAAAAGAACGCTAAATCAATAAAAGTAAAGAATATTGATATGCAATCATGTACGGTATTACAGCATGTTGGCTTTCAAAATCGTAACACATTCCAATTTCAAAAGTTGTTGAAATAGGCATAAAAATTGCTTGATTAGGCGTAACCAGATGACCCATTTAGCTGAACTTTTCTTCTTTTAAAAAATTTAATTAATTTATTTTTCATTTTGCAAAAAAAAAAAAAAAGTCAGGGTCGGGACTCTTTTGGGGTCGGTAAGACTACGCCCGATCAAACATTTTTTAGGCCTCATGCAGAAGTGTAATGCGATGAGGCCTTATGAAGGCCCCTCATTTGAACAGTTAAAATGTTGTTGTTTTTGCACATGTAACAACACCATTCATGCATTTTACACTATTTTTGCCCATGATCAGGGTGAATATTGGTGGAAAGGAGCTCCTTGCCCCTTTTCTTTTTCTTTTCCTTTGCCCTCCAGATTTTCTCTTTCATTTTTTGTCAGGGGGCAGTTTTTTCTTTCATTTTTTGTCAGACAGGTAGTTTTTTCTTCCATTTTTTGTCAGTGGAAAAGCCCGGGGCACTCTGCCCCCCCGGGCATACTCGGCCTACATTGGTTATTTGGTTTACATTTTTGTCTTAATAAACACAAAACATTTTGGTCTAAATAACACAAAACTTATGACCTGTATGCATGACTTCCAGTTCAAAATTCAATATGGAAGTGATCATATCTTTCTCTCACAATGTTTTTGTTGTTTAATTTGTACATACCTGCAGTGATAATTGATTGTCATCTGAGTTGTGAAACTTCAAGTTGCTGAACACTATACAGTCATGTTGTGTACTGAAAAAACAAACAATACAAAACATTTAGTAGTCTTGGTTTATTTACATTTAGGCCTAATTTTAGAATTCATAAACATTGACCATAGTATTTTTTTTTACTTGCTTCAAGTTTGATAGTTAACATCAGTTGGGCCTACGTTCAGTGTGCCACCTCCAACAGACCACCATTGTATGTGTACGCTCTGCGGCTGAAGGATTAGGTTGGCGTACCGTACCGTATTTGTTCCATTAACCGCCCACCTACATAATTTGTAGTGACTTTACATCAAGCAAACTGATAATATTACATTATTAGTTCTGCCCATGCAAATCTGAAACATATGACACACCACGATGATAGATGAATATTTTGGGCCTTTATTTACATCTTCTTGGCCTAAGAAATGTAAAAAATCAGCGCCCACCCAAAATGATTTTAAATGATTTTGTTAAGCGCCCTGGGCAATGGAGCGAATACTGATGCGTACCTGTGATTTGATAATTTGTTGCAATCACCAAAATGCGCACACTATTAAGACCCTACACCTTGAGTTTGGTGACCTGGTTTCAAAGAGTTCCAAATCAATTCAGAGCGGTGTCGCTCTGACGTATGAGAACAAAATACAATTGTTGGAGTGGTGCTGCGCGGAAAGAGTGCCATTCAGAGTCATGCCACTGCCGCTCAGTGGTGTGCCGCTCGGCTTGCAGACAAGAGCGGCAAAAAGTATGAAACCAGCATTAGGCGGAAAAAATAAGACTCATCTAGCTAGCATCCTGTTGGGCGCAGTGCTTACGCTAGTTGTTGTGTAAATGCAATGCGTGACTGGCGCATGCTTAATATTAAATGTAAATTTATGCAAGCGTGAGTTAGGACTTTATTGACTTACGCAGTAACAAAACCGAATAATTTCCGCCTTTTTTATATATAACTAGATTTCGCGGTTCTCGGGTTGGGTGGTTCTTGTGACTATCTCTCATTACCCAACACCCGCAGGGTTCGAATTCGTTAAAAAATTTTGCATAGCAGTTTTTGGCCAATTCATCATAATCAGGATACTTTCATATAATAAAGCACTATAAAAATTGCTATACAAATGCAAAATTGGGTAGCAGTTACTTCAAAATGTGGAGCAAACTGCTATGCGATACAGCCGAATTCGAACCCTGAACACCCGTTACCCCATAGGCCTACTTGCCCTGACCTTTTAAACTACTAATAGGCCTCTGCACGTGTGCCGTTTTGGAATCCGATGAGATGCACCTGCACGATTAACCACACTGTAATGCTTTCCGATGCTCGACTTTTCGCCCAGCGCCCGTGGGTATACTCCGCGACTACGCGATAGCTTCAGACGCGATACGCACCGCTTGAGCTTGCGCGTTAGCGAAGCCACACGCCTACGATAAAGCGCGGACAGAGGGACGGACGGACGGACACGCCATGATTAGTATTATGATGCCAGTATTAAACAAACCAGCAGTACACGCTCAACAGTTGAAGTTGTGACAGTTCAGACTTCTGTCCGAGTAAACTTACCACAAACGGCACAAATCTCAGACGCAGTATTCACCCATTCATCTCTGGTATGTCAGGTTGCAGATGCCATTAATGTGCAGGGCGGTGGAGAAGTATTTTGACGATCAGGCTCATGTCATTTCACATTTCTGATTTCCAGGAGCACCTGCAGTTTTCAATACACATTTATGTGCATGTGTGTATAGCATGCATGCATTGCATGGTGCCATCCCCGGTTACGATATTTGTCCTTATCAAATAAACGTAAAATTGAGCACTGTATATGCCCAAGTGGAGTCCAGGTGTGCCCACTTACTCAAAGTTTCTACATGCTTCATTGAAAGTCAAGAAAGATTAGTAAAAGTTATCTTTTTAGGGAAATTACATTCGAAATTTACATCTAAGCGACAGTAAAAATAAACTGAGCCAGCGCATCGCCGATGTGAATTTCGATCTTATATGCTTGAAAAATCCATATTCATGAGGTGACGTTTCATGACGTAGGGTCAAATTCTACTGCTACACTCTATGCGCTATATTTTTGTCAGTCTCCGAACCGGCACAGAGAAGCGGCCGTGCGCATAGGTTAGGAGACTGACGGATTTAGTCTAGCCTGATGCATGCAATGAATATGGAATGGGCCCCGGGAATGGGCCTAGGAATGGGCCATAGAAGCTATAGATTTTCCTTGCATAAAAAAGAGGTGGCTTTTTTAGAGGAAAAAAGTCACTGCACGTTAGCGGTGATCAACCAACGGCGGTGAGCTTGTGGGGAGGGTGTTGGAATCTTGGCTAAACCCCTGGTTGGAGGCGAGTTTCCTCCCTCGAGTTTTGGAGATTTTTACAAAATCACCAAATTTGAGTGACTACTTTTTGACCGTATTAGTAGGGATGACCAATGAACCATCAACTTGATTAGAACACTCCCATAGACATGCAGGGAGCTCAACTGTGCACTGCTTGCACATACATTTCTAAATTGATCTCATTCTTTTTTTTTTCAATATTTTTCTTTAAATTTTTGGTAAGTTACTGCCAATTATATTTTGTAACTATCTTGCAAATTACAGCAACATAACTTATTTTGTTTTTCTGTAAGTGCGAGTCAAAATTGGTCCATCGCCACAGTGCGCTTAATTGCCAGTGGCTGAGTTTAGCACTGCTCAAGAATTGCACAAAATATTCAAATCAGTAAGATCAGGTGAAAAACGTGGCCTACTGAGCTGTAATTTGGCAGATTGCCAGTAATACCTCTATCATACCCTCTGTAAAAAGGTTAAAAAATTGAACAAGTAGATCTCGAGTTACAAATTAAATCACCAGCTTCCCTTTGGAATTTTTATATTCCTTTCAAATCATGTTAAGAAGACACCTTTCTGAACATAAATGTGAAGTTTCGTGCTCATTCGATGTATTGTTCACCTGATCTTAACCCTAAACGTTTTCTTATATTTAGGCCTATAACATCTACAACTTGCTGCTGGCTATACCTTGTTTAGGACTTTCAAAAGAAGTACCTGAATGTGCAACCATAACTGTTTCAAAATAGCCCGCGATAGTCATGCAGGTAAGGGTCGGTTCATAGTGCATATTCGAAGGCGAATATTCGGCTTCGAATACTTTTTGTGACGTCAAAATATATACGGCAACGAATACACGCCGAGTTGAATCGGATTAAATATCGCGCAACTGATAGCGAGATACTATTGATTTATATGAAAGGCTCGAGGTCACCTGAATATCGTTCGAGGAACGATGATTTCAAAAATCCCCAATGAAAATCAAGGGAGCTGGAATGAGCGTTTTGAGCGTTTCGACAGTATTTTTGTGGGACATGAGAGCACATCAAACATATCGAATTACATTATGAATACGAAGAATGTCTTTCTGATATCAAATAATTTTCATTTTTTGAAATTCACGATATAATACAAACTTTATGACAAATTATTAAAATTTGATATTTTTCACATATTGATATAACAGTCCTCGAAGTAAATATTATAAATCTAATGATATTTTCTTAAAGTGTATGTAGCTGGGAGGAAAAGCCGACGATCAATTGAAAATTTTGCCCTTTCATATTGAAGATATGGATTTTTTCCACAAAAGACCTAATTTTGTTGGTGTTTTGGGGAAAAAATCCATATCTTCAATTCGAAAGGTCAAAATTGTCAATTGATTGTCGGCTTTTCATCCCACCCATACACTATAAATATAATGCGGACCTATTTTCTCAATAATTATAAAAATGCGACATTTTTTTTTTTTTTTTTTTATGTATAGGCTTTCCACTTTTATTTAAGCTATAATTCGCCACTCTTTCTGATTAATAAGTCCAGCCCAGCCCAAAATACCTCAAATAGTTTCTGTATTTTACCGGAACTCATTAGGGTTACACAAATGGCGCATTCATTTAGTGGTGTGCCCCCTTATTAGTGCGGTATAAGCGTACCCATTTTTATATGATATGAAAGTAAAGGAAAATGCCTGGCAGGCAATAGCATTCCAATGCTGTAGTGATGGTAAGTAATGTTTTATGCAAATAATATGATATTTAGGCTTACAAACATAACCTAAAGAATGTTTCCATATTTTAAATCGACTGATGCAGAAAAAAGTCCAAATTCAGATTTATGCCTCCACCCCGGTTTTACATAAATAATGTTTGGCCCCAGTTCTAGGTCCCCATATCATGGCCATATGCATCTGCCCATGGCAGACGATGTGTGAGGGTCTGGGGTGGTAAATCATTGGTTATTGATATAAAAATGCGTTTGCCATGGAGGTTCAACCATTTTTGTCATCTTTTCCGCACTAGCGGAATTCTTGACGTTTTTGGCCCCAATAATTAAACGATGTTATTTTGGGCGGAATAAAGATGTAATGCGTTGTTATCAGTCAAATTCATAATTATAATTAGGCCTAACTAGATTTCGCGGTGCTCGGGTTGGGTGGTTCTCATAATATGCCTATCTCCTGCCTCCTGCGTCTCTCAGTGATCAATATAATGGGCTATATGCCTTACCTGGTTCTGGTCCGATGAGATGCACCTGTAAATTAATCACATGCACACCCGGGGGGTACTCAAGTTTGGTTTTGGTAGGGACGTGCCGCTGAGAATTTGAAAGTGGACCCATAAATATACCAATTTTTCAAGAAATTTGGACCCATTTATATACCAAAAGTCAAAATTTTCGGCCGAATTTATCCCAAATTGTCTTAGTTTTAACAAATTTTCCCAAAATTTTGGGAAAATTTTGACAATTTTAGATTAAGGAAAAATTGGGCTAATTTCCGAAAAAATTGAGAAAATTTTGAAAAAAGGACCCATTCATATACCAAAATAGGCTTTGGAAAAGGGGTCATTGATATACCAAGAGGCTGAAAATGCTACCCATATTTGCGGCACGTCCCCGTATGGTCATTTGTACTGAGTACCCCCGGGCATGCACACTGTAATGCTTTCCGATACCCGCACTGCGCCCGTCGGTACTCCGCGCACACGCCCGTTGATACTCTGCGTACGCGCTCTGCGAGCATGCGATAGCTCCGCTCGCACGCGATAGCGCGCGGACAGACGGACAAACTCTCTATAATTAGTATTTAGATAATTAAGAGGGCAAAATAAGTAGGAATAGGCTATGTAGGAATGGATATATAGCGCTTTGCAATGAATATCTTCATAAACTATCATGCAGAACAACCAAAACCACGAGCGTTGGTATCCTATCATTGCGTGTTCTTTTAAAATAAATTCTTGTTTATTTCTATAATTTGTGAATCAGGCATTAAAACACACTTAGGCCCTAGCAATGTAGGCCTACACAAGTTCGGAACGAGACTTTTTATCTTTTGACGCGTATTTCGGTCAAATGCCAAAATTGATTGCTCAATGAATCACTAATGAAATGAGAGCAGTACTACTTTGATGATACCGATCTCAAGTGGATATCAGCCAATGAAAAAAGTATTCACCTGAAATATATTTGTGGGAGTTGAATTTTGTTGAACTCGACAGATATATATTTGGTGGGTCACCGTGGGTGGTCTCATATATAACACTTGTGAGGGCTGTCATATTAGTCGTCGCTTCAATCATATCTTATGATATTTATTTATATATATTTATTTATTTATTTATTTATTTATTTATTTATTTATTTATTTATTTATTTATTTATTTATTTATTTATTTATTTATTTATTTATTTTTATTTATGAATTTTTATTTATTTATTTATGAATTTATTGACTTATTTATTGACTTATTTATTTATTTTTTATTTATTTACTTATTTATCTATTGACTCATTCATTTCTTGATTTGTTTTGCAGTTGAAACCTACAAGAAGGTATGGGTCAACCTCCGCGCCTGTTACAGGCAGGTCGTAAATGCCCCCAAAAGCAAATCTTTTTGACTCCTATTCAGGTCAGGGGCGTAACCAGACCTGACCTTCCGGGGGGCAGATTGAAAAATTTCCCAATTTCTGATCAAAAGAGGTGGAGTCGGTGGGGTCCAGGGGTCCAAGCGGGGATCAAGGGGGCTGAGCGCCATGAAGCTCCTGTTTTTTGGCATATTAGAAAATATCAGTGTTTCAGAGAACAAATTTCACAATGAAAGTTATAGTAGGCCTATAGATCTTCTCTCTTTCTTTCCCTTTTCTTCTCCCTTGAGTCCCTTCCCCTTTTCTCTTCTCCCTTCCCTCTTTTCTTCCCTCTTTTTTTTTTTTTTTTTTCCCCTTTCTCTTCCCTCTTTCTTTCCCTTTTTTCTCTTCTCCCTTCCCCTTTTTTCTCTTCTTTCCCCTTTCTCTTCCCTCTTTTTTCTTCCCTCTCTTTCTCCCTTTCCCCTTTTCCCCTTCCCAATTTTTACTCTTCTTCCTGCTTTTTTGTGTCCGGGGCAGCTTGCACCCCCGGCCCCCACTGGTTACGCCACTGCTCCTATTTAGACCCATTTATACAGACATTAAATCATGACAATAGTTCAATGGAGAATAAGATTTTATTAAAGGCCCTTTCAGTGATTTCACAGGAACATTAAAAAAAATGGAAATTTGTCAGAGTTGCTTAGAAATAAAGAATAAGTCTACAGAATTTCATTAAACCACCTTTCCCTGAATACATCGACAAATTAGTCAAAAACAGAAGTTTTAGAAAGGTTTTCTACTTCAACTCAGATCGACTCGAGAAAATCGAGATTTTCGTACAGTGCGCCACCAATCGACTGGAAAAACTTCCTAGTCCAGCGTTTCTAACACGGGGGAAGTAGAGTCTAAATTGATTTAAAACAGACGCTTAATTTTTGTAGTAGAAAACAAAATAAGCAATTAAAGGTCACCGAGGCAAACTAACGGTCAATTCAAATATGAAAAACAGTTAAAATTGTGTATTTTGTTTAAAATAGTAGCTACTGATGTAATAAGTAGTAGAAACAATACGCAACGCGTGTTGGTACGTGGAGAGTGAGCTTCTTTCGATCTCGAGTCGGACTTTTTGTACTGTCAGTATCAAAAGTCCAGAATCATGCAAATGCTTTATTTTGTCTAAAATACACGGCTTTCGACCGAATCACTAGCAGGCTATGTTAGCACATCTATGCCAATTACAAAGGTACCAAAATCTGAATTTTGATGATTTTTACGATCGTCCGGATGAGCAAATCACTGAATGGGCCTTTAACTTCGTTAAAGAAATTCTCTAAATTTTGCTTACCTTGGTCAACGGGCAATACTTGTTAACAGTCGGGCAACGCTGTAAATTGTAGAAATATATCTTTCTCCGGTTCATAGTTTTATCCGGGAGTTTTATATTCGAAGCCGCATATATTTTGACGCCCAAAACGTATTCGAAGCCGAATATTCGGCTTCGAATATTCACTTTGAACCAGCCTTAACTCCGAGGTCAAGCATTGAATTGGTTTGAACAAAGATACTCATAATGTATTGAGTGCTACTTTGGTTTGAATGAGGAATACTACAGGAATACACATGAGCATGATGAGGATAATCTCTATTGTTGTGAATGAGTCAATGACCTTCAAAACTTAAGATTTTGTTTACATACACCTACTAATTGGTCATATTAAACCCAATAACATTGAAATTCTTGGTTGTGAAAAAAAAGTTCACCTACTTAGTGCAATTTTGATTTTGTGCCATATCGGCTATCTTGGATGATTTTTGGCAAATGTCCTCTAAATGCATGATTTCAATGCCTTGGTTTGAAAAAATAAGTTATGCCAGTGACTAGTTAAGTGCCATTTCATAAGAAACCCTTTGATACTTTCACAATATGCTTGTTTCATGTTTGCAAATATGTTAAAATAAAGAAATATATAAAGGTAAATATATGCTTATGCCAATTTTGCTCCCAACTGCTATTTTTGGACCTTGTCATTTTATTTCGTTCCAATGACCGGTCAGAATGGGAAACTTTGATAATTCATAATTCGAAAAGTTTTTGACCGATTTTGACCATTTAACCACCAAAATACTTCTGTTGATTAGTTCTACTCAGAAAACAATCTTTTGTAGCAATAGGGTCAACATGAAATTTTGATGGTTATCCCTAGTATTAGTTCCCTTCTATCACCATAATGAATTTAAAAAAAAAAAAGCAAATTGGCCGAAGGCCTATTACTAGGCATATCACCTCAAAAATAATCGCAGCAGAAACACGTTATTTAATGTTCCTACATTATTGAGCTTTATTAAAGCATCAAAAATCAAAAAACAGAATTGAAATCGGTCAATGCATTGTGACGTAGTGTCAATTTAAAGATGCTCGTAGATGGAATGAAATCCTGCCACAAATGGCTGTAATGACAAAATTGGCACGTTTTAAGATTTTGAAGGTATATTTGGACGCTTGCTTGAAAAAGCAGCGTTAATTTAAGCACATGTTAAATGCCTATCTTTCCTGACTTCGTTACAGGAAACAAAATTAAAAATCTATCATTGAATAATTATAATAAATTAACCAAATATACTATTTTAGCAATTTCGGCCAATCTGCAGACAAATTAAATCTCAAAAAATGACTAAGTTCAGCTAATTAATATGCAAAATTGATGCCAATAGAAAACCGTACATGATATAAAGGTGCGGGTTTTTTTGCACACATATGTATACAAAGTTCTTTCAATTGATAACAAAAAATACACAAAAAGTAATTAATTATGCAAATTAGGTAATTACAGCTAATTATGTATTTATGATATTATTATGCAAATTAGGCATGAGTAATTTTAGGTTTTTTTTAAATATTTAATGAACGTCTGTTCCTTCATCATAAATTTTATAAGTATGATCCTGTTATGAGGTTGAATAAATGAACTGCAGTTAATTATTTAAAAACAATGCCAAAAAATAAAAAGTTTGACATTTTGACGGTGTCTGGAATATAATTTTCATTTTTACTGTAAACATGGTATGTGTCACCATTACTCAAAGCCAAGGCCGAAAATTAAAAATTAAAATTCAGTTGCAATGAGACTTTAAATTAACATTTTGTCATCTGGATTAACATGGGAGGATAATCGGTAAAAGCAACAGCCAATTTACTGTACCGCGTATACAAAAATAGTATGGCCTTGGACACACACAATGGCTTAGAGCTATTGTGGTTTGGAAAATTACTCCCTAAAAATATCATTGATTAATGTTTTGCTTCAACTAGTTTTAGGGAAGTGTTTCATTCGTTGTCGACGGAATTAATTTACATGCCAGGAAAGATTAGTATTTCAGCTAAATGGTGGTAGTTCCTTTACTTCAATAGGCCTATATTTACTGATTTATGAGCGATCTTCAAAAATCCATAAAAACAGGCAGTAGCTCTTAAACAAAACAATTTTTAATTTTGGGGGACCCGATGTTAGCCTCGGAAAGGCTTCACACACCATATATTAAAAATTTAAACAATTTGGATAAATGAAGCATATGAAGAAATTCATTTATCGACATGGATGTTTTCTAAAATTGGCCAAATTTGAAGCGCGCCCTTTTCAATTCACTGTTATGCTTGCATGCACAGTGTAGCAGAATTATTGTGCAGCCACTGTGACATACCTACTATTACAAAATGATTTTAGGAGGGAAATTACTGCAGTCCAACGTTTTGCCCACTTGTAGGGATTATACTATAGGACTATTTTTATTGGCAAGTTATCAATGTTGCGAGCTCAAACGGGTGGGGTCCGGGGATCCGCCTTATAACATTAGATCCCCTGTTGAAAGAAAATTAGGTTCATTTATGCTGTCTTGGTCAAAATGGCTACAAATTTGGGAAAAGGTCCAAAAAGGCCCCTTTTTCAAAATCAGCCCCCCGAAAAAAAAATCTTGGCTAAACCCCTGGTTGGAGGGGAGTTTCCTCCCTCGAGTTTTGGAGATTTTTAAAAAATCACCAAATTTGAGTGACTACTTTTTGACCGTATTAGTTCCCTTCTTTCACCATAACATTGAATTTAAAAAAAAAGCAAATTGGCCGAAGGCCTAACAAAATGATTTTAGGAGGGAAATTACTGCAGTCCAACGTTTTGCCCACATGTAGGGATTATAGGACTATTTTTATTGGCAAGTTATCAATGTTGCGAGCTCAAACGGTTGGGGTCCGGGGATCCGCCTTATAATATTAGATCCCCTGTTGGAGTCAAGGGCAAAGCCCTTGGTGGGGGCCCAGGGGATAGAGCCCCAAGCTCAAACGTTTTTACATTTAGGCCTTTTTAAGCATGAGATCGGAGAGCTTCCTCTGCAATCATACTGATTTATATAACTTAGAAAAGATAGAATAAAAATCTATGATTTTTGAAGAAGTTCAAGATTTAAAAAAATAATGCAATTCAATTGCAAATGTTTGTATATTTTATCTCGGTATTACGAGCAGGCGTGCAACTTTCCCATTCCCCCAGGATGTAAGTATGTTACTGGCGTTGACGAATAGTGCGGTACGTGTTGCCAATCTTGTATAAGCACGCAATGAATGTGTATAATATGCATGAGGCCCTTTAAAAATTGGAGTTTCGAGATACGTGAGGAAAGGGGAGTTATGTACGTCATCCACCAGTGGAGCTCCTGCGCCCCTCCGCAGAACTTCCGGTAGTGGATGTTCTGCGCTCGGGGGCGCAGAGAATCCACTGTCGGAGTTGCTGCGCTCGGAAGCAAAATAATAGATTTTCGTATTATAATAACGGTGGATCATTGCTGCGCTCGGGCGCAGAACATCCACTGTTGGAGTTGCTGCGCCCGGGCGCAGTCCCTTATATGTGACGGTGGATCATTGCTGCGCTCGGGCGCAGAACATCCACTGTCGGAGTTGCTGCGCTCGGAAGTAAAATAATAGATTTTCGTATTATAATAACGGTGGATCATTTCTGCGCTCGGGCGCAGAACATCCACTGTCGGAGTTGCTGCGCCCGGGCGCAGTCCCTTATATATAACGGTGGATCATTGCTGCGCTCGGGCGCAGAGAATCCACTGTCGGAGTTGCTGCGCTCGGAAGTAAAATAATAGATTTTCGTATTATAATAACGGTGGATCATTGCTGCGCTCGGGCGCAGAACATCCACTGTTGGAGTAACTGCGCTCGGAAGCAATATAATACATTTTCTTATTATAATAACGGTGGATCATTTCTGCGCTCGGGGGGCGCAGAACATCCACTGTCGGAGTTGATGCGATCGGAAGCAAAATAATACATTTTCTTATTAGGCCTATATTAATAAATATACATGCGTATAATAACTAGTATTGGGCCTATTATAACTCCAAATTGAAAGCAAAATAATACATTTTCTTATTGAAATTACGGCGGATCATTGCTGCGCTCGGGCGCAGAAAATCCACTGTCGGAGCTTCTGCGCTCGGAAGTCAAATAAATTATTTTCTTATTTTATTAATAAAATATAATTATGCATGCGTATAATAACTAAACTCCGAGAAGTTTATTGCTATAGTATAACCGAATTGACAGCAAAATAATAAATTTTCTTATTATAATAACGGTGGATCATTGCTGCGCTCGGGCGCAGAACATCCACTGTTGGAGTAACTGCGCTCGGAAGCAAAATAATGGATTTTCTTATTAAAATAACGGTGGATCATTTCTGCGCTCGGGGGGGGCGCAGAACATCCACTGTCGGAGTTGATGCGCTCGGAAGCAAAATAATACATTTTCTTATTAGGCCTATATTAATAAATATACATGCGTATAATAACTAGTATTAGGCCTATTATAACTCCAAATTGAAAGCAAAATAATACATTTTCTTATTGAAATTACGGCGGATCATTGCTGCGCTCGGGCGCATAAATCCACTGTCGGAGCTTCTGCGCTCGGAAGTCAAATAAATTATTTTCTTAATAAAATATAATTATGCATGCGTATAATAACTAAACTCCGAGAAGTTTATTGCTATATAACCGAATTGACAGCAAAATAATAAATTTTCTTATTATAATAACGGTGGATCATTGCTGCGCTCGGGCGCAGAACATCCACTGTTGGAGTAACTGCGCTCGGAAGCAAAATAATGGATTTTCTTATTAAAATAACGGTGGATCATTTCTGCGCTCGGGGGGCGCAGAACATCCACTGTCGGAGTTGATGCGCTCGGAAGCAAAATAATACAATTTCTTATTAGGCCTATATTAATAAATATACATGCGTATAATAACTAGTATTAGGCCTATTATAACTCCAAATTGCAAGCAAAATAATACATTTTCTTATTGAAATTACGGCGGATCATTGCTTCGCTCGGGCGCAGAAAATTCACTGTCGGAGTTGATGCGCCCGGGCGCAGTCCCTTATATGTAACGGTGGATCATTGCTGCGCTCGGGCGCAGAACATCCACTGTTGGAGTAACTGCGCTCGGAAGCAAAATAATGGATTTTCTTATTAAAATAACGGTGGATCATTTCTGCGTTCGAGCGCAGAGAATCCACTGTCGGAGTTGATGCGCTCGGAAGCAAAATAAAGTATTTTCTTATTATATTAATAATATATTTTTATTGTAATAGCTCTACGGAGAAGTTTATTACTATTAGGCCTATGCATGCGTATAATAATAACTATAACTCCGAGAAGTTTATTGATATTTACTATTAGGTCTATATAATGCGCTCGCAAGCTCAGATTATAATAAAACTTATTATATTAGCGCTACGGAGAAGTTTATCACTATTAGGTCTATTGGTCTTACAAGTTTCATTTCTTTACTGTTTTCTTTCTTCTTCATTCTTTTTTCTTCATCTTTTTTTTTTCGTTCACGTTTCCTTGTCGGTACTTCTCATGTAACCGCAAATAATTCCTATTCAAATATAATTCTGATTGACACATGACCACTTGCAATTCGGCCTTTGTTAGTCACCAGATAAGTAGGTGTCATTTTGTGGTTAATAGATAAAAGGAACCGATAAGGCCGAAAAAAAGAAACCCTGTTCTACGGGCGGACGGACCTTTCAAGTAGGGTCGGCCATTTTTTTGTTGGTTTTTTTTGGAAATAACTGCGCTCGGAAATAAAATTACATATTTTCTAATATCAGTGGATCATTTTTGCGCTCGAGCGCAGAGAATCCACTGCCGGAGTTGCTGCGCCTGATGGGCGCAGTTGTAACGGTGGATCATTGCTGCGCTCGGGCGCAGAACATCCACTGTCGGAGTTGCTGCGTTTGGAAGCTCAGATTATAATAAAACAAAATAATATATAGGCATGCGTATAATAACTATAACTCCGAATGTATTGACATTATCATTACAATAATTATATATTGATTTTCTTGTTCCAAATATATTGGTGTGTATTCGAGGTTTTTGTCATGTTTATTCCTAATATAATTGTCAAGAACATTCCAGGTCGCTTTAAAAAAGTTTGTTGTCAAAGTGAGAATCCACTAAACGGAGTTTCATAGTTTATCTCATCTCATTGCACAAAATATAGGACAACTTTAATACCAATAATAATTATAATAATATAACTATAATAATAATTACAAAGAATATAAGCAATTTTTACAAGTTTCATTTCTTTACTGTTTTCTTTCTTCTTCATTCTTTTTCTTCATCTTTTTTTTTTCCGTTCACGTTTCCTTGTCGGTACTTTTCATGTAACCGCAAATAACTCCTATTCAAATATAATTCTGATTGACACATGACCACTTGCAATTCGGCCTTTTTAAGTAGGTGTATTAAATCCATCGGATTCCCAAATAAGCGGAGGGGGTCTAAAAATTAGCATAACCGAAGATCAATGTCAATTTTAATCCACGGCACACAAAACATTCAGAACAATGGCAATGGGGATAATTATGCGGCGTTATTTTGTGGTTAATAGATAAAAGGAACCGATAAGGTCGCGACGAAATAACCCAAAAAATATCACCAAAATCTGTAAATAATTTGCAATTTGAGAAAATACACACACAAAAAAAGATTTTTTCCCAATTTGTTCAAAATCTGGGTCGGTCGGGCCCGTAGAACAGGGTTTTCTTTTTTCGTCGCCTAAACGTGGTTTCATGTCGCCGGTATCTATATTAGTAAATTAAATTAAAAGAAATAACGGGCCCATGGTCAGAACCTGAATCCAGTCCAAAATCAAAACCACAAAAGGGTATAAATATAAAAGAAAATATCCGAAATATGTCTCACCTTGTGAAACTTATAAAAACCTGAGAAACGAAACATTTAATGATACATATATTATATATATCAAAACACTACTTTCTTCAACGTGTCTAAGGAAACTATACGTGTTTCCCAAAATATACTACTCTTTTCTTCTGAATTAGAATAGTAGTATAGCTTTATATGGTCATGTTGAAGAAATCTAATACTACTCATATCTCTCGAAACTTAGTAGTATTACTTCAGACATGCATATAAAATTGTCTTTATTTAAATAAACCATCTAAATATCTCAGGCTTTAAAGCCTATTTTGTTTCGAAATCTTTCAAAACATTCAAATTCTTTCCAAATTTCCAAAACAATCTTCTACTCAACCAATTGAACACTTCGCTGTCTTTTAGTAAAAATGTCTGCGTCAGCAGAACTAAAATTGTAAATTAACACTAAAACAGCAAGGCCGCAGGGCCGGCAGGCCCGAGGCCGGCGACTCCATACGACGACTAAACACTCCAAGTGAGTTTGTTTTATATAGGCCCCGCAGGGCTAGAAAGATCGGTAAACCGCTAAAGCCCTAATGCAATCTCTCACCTCTAGAGCTGTTACAAAGTTCCCACTCATAACGGTAATCAACTTAATTTTATCCAATTTAGGACATTCTGAAAACCGTTGCTAGAAAGCATACAGCTCCTCCCTGCTACATGCACTTTAAGAATATATCATTAGATTTAAATAATTTACTTCGAGGACTGTTATATATCAAAAATTTGAAAAATATCAATTTTTTATAATTTGTCATAAAATTTGTATTATATTGTGATTTAAAAAAATGAAAATTATTTGATATCAGAAAGACATGCTTCGTATTCAGAATGCAATTCGATAGGTCTGAGGTGCTCTCATGTCCCACAAAAAATACTGTCGAAACGCAATAAACGCTCATTTTGGATCCCTTAAAATGAATATAAAATTTTAGGAAAATTATTTTTGATGTCTAATAGTAGCCTTGAATGTTCTTTAACTATTATAACCAAATATAAATATATTATTTTTTAATTTGAAAAAGAAAGTCATCTTAGTTTATGTAAGAAATAGGTGCTTTTTTGTGTCGACAGCCTGACCATGCACACGGCATAAAACCGATCCACTATTAATAGGCATAGCACACTACACACAGTAAAACCTGCCAACCTTGCAATCATGCACAAAAACAGATTTTCACTTGATTCAAGTCAATGTTTCAACAATCATTGTGAGAAAACGAAAGTAGCTATAAACATAATCATTTCACCATTATTTAGCTTGATATGTCCTTGTTATTACCTTTAAATATTATTATTGTAATTACTCCAGAAGTATTTAAAAAAAAATTATTACCGCACCCATGTTTTCATGCATGGCACAAATGGTCACTTCAGTGGCCGTAATTAACCAGCCATCACAGAGTCCACTCAGTTTTGCAAAAACCCCTCTTTTAAAATGGACTTTTCTGGTGTGTTACACTCCATATATAGAGAAACCCTTACCATATATGGTAGCCTGTGACCTGCTCTACATGACCTTATGTTCATCTTTTGGATAACGCAAATATTTTTGGAGTTACGATCGTTCTAATGAATTTTGTGAACTTGCCCAGAATTGCTTAATTTTTGACCGATTTGACTAGATGAAACTATATTATAGAAGTATAAACACCATATTTTTCTGTGATCTACTCATATTTTGTGTACATTGAGTGTAACACTCCAGAAAATACGCGAGAACTTTCAGTTAAACTTTCACTCAACTGATTGAAGACGCCAAGCCATGCGCCAGTGCATGAACAAATTCTTCATTTGACAGGCTGGTCGGCCGACGAAATAACCCATCTTGTGCATGATCGGACTTATTTTGGTAAGATATTTTGATTGTTTTATGTACTTAAACATATTTATAACAAGTGTAATAAATAACTTGAGTATCAGAGGCATAATAATGGTAGAATAAGTGAGGAAACCAGCATATATTTTAAACATGCATATTTTAGGGAGTATGTAAAGTAAAGAGCACTGCGACCAACAACTTGTTGCATGGAAGAGTATGCTAGCATGTACATGTACGTGTGTATTGTGCGTATGTGGAAGTGCTTTGTTGTGGCTGTTCCACTGATTGCGCTTACTCCAAAGGAAAAGAAGTGCATAGAAGAGTTCCAGCTAAATACAGGGAAAACTGAATAATTCTAGTGCTGTTTTGGCAAAATAACTGGAAGTTTTTAATGTGTATAATTTTAATATTATCCAGTTCCAATTGATACATGTAGATAAATATATCATATGGCTTAGATTTAATAGGCCTCACATTTCCTTTGTTGCTCTTTTTTAGTTTTCGTTGGTTGGTCTCTTGTCTTGATTTGTCTCTACTCTGGTTTGTTTGATTGTTTTTAAGGGCAATCTGACATAATGAGTTTGAAAATGTAATCTTCAGTAAAATAAATTTTTCACTTTGATTTATTTTTATGGAAAATTTTTTCCAGGGTCAGAAATTCGCAACCAATTGCTAGAATTCTCCCAGTGGAATTTCGCAAGAATCCATTGATTCTCGCCGTATAACTTTGTATGATAAATTGAAATATTTATGAGAATCCATTTAGATTCTTGCAATTTTGTTGACGAGAATCTTTGCGAGAATGAATTCTTGGATTCAAGCCGAATTTCTGAACGTGTTTTCTGTACATTGTATTTTGTAAAGGAAAAATATGTTGTTAATTGATTATGACTTCCATGAAGACCATGATATAGGCTTACATACGGTATTTATTATTTCTTTTCTTTGTGTCATTTCAGATCACTTGTATATTGATGACCCTACCAAGACCAACCTTTGCACCGATGGAAATTGGAAATTATCTGACAATGAATCCATTATGGAAAGAACTTTAATGAATCCTAATTAATCAGCTTTGCATATGCAAATAATGTAATTGTTTACACATGTATTCAATGCAATCCAGAAATGAAAATGTATGAATCCATCAGCTGTCTATACAAATGTATAATGATTTTGTTCACAAATTCAGCATAATCAAGAAATAAAAATGGTGAATTATTATGATTTGAAGATTTGCTGGCCTGTAGACCATGTTGTGTTTTCGCATATTTAATTAGGCAACCAAGGGCTTTCTTTACTTTAAATTATTTGCATTTGCCAAATGTTTAGGAGTTTTAACATCTTGTGAATGTATTGGCATATATTTATTTATGATTGTTGACCAATTCTGTGATGATATGTAATTTTTTTTACTGGTTAGTGACTCAACAAAGTTTTTCGCATATTTAATTAGGTGATCATTTACCATGTTATATTTTCAAACTTAAAAAATAAATTATTTCTTTCAAATTGACAACAATATTCATGTTTCATGTGGTGTAAAGTGTTCAGATATATTTAAACATACTATAGATATGTTGTGGATCACATTCGTGTTTAAAAAGTGCCGATATATCATACTTAATTTGCATATTTGAAATTTGAATATGTAATTAGCTAATTTGCATATTTAATGAGATAATTAGCTGAATTGCACATTTTAAGATACATCTTGGCACAAGTAATCATGATACCAAGTTTCATCACTGAACTACTTGTAGAAGTCCAGATATTCAATTTACGCATATTAATTAGCTGTACTTAGTCGTTTTTTCATGATTTTCTCATTTGCAGTTGTGATTTTTGCATAAATTGGCATATCCGAGAGTGTATTGTACAAAAATGGGATTATTAATACACCTGATTTTATTAAATATGTATTAACCTATGAATAGTGTCTTGTCTCTGTGATTTGCAGTCATTGTATCTGTATAATTTTATTTTTAGGGGTGTTTGAACTTGAGAAAATCTCATTTTTGGCCAAAAATGGCTTTCGGTGGCAGGTTTTCGGTCATTTTTTCCGAACTTCAAATGACAATATCTCATGAACCGTAAGCCCGATCACGATGATTTTTTCACCATTCTTTTTCTTTTTCAGAGATCTCTTAAATGCTCCTAATTTTGTAGACCTCCTGTGTAATTGAATTTTGTGTGTGCTATACCTACTATTAATGCTTCCAAATCTGGGTGTTTGATATACCTAGATATGGACGGATGATGTTTGATATACCTAGATATGGACGGATGACATGTTTGAATGCTGAACATGTTTGAGTATATTGAGGGATAGTGTTTATAGACAAAAACATGCTAAAAAGACAAAGCAATGTTTTGTTAAAATGTGGAATAAAATTAAAAGAAAGTTACTGAAAGAGAGAAAGAAATATATTATATTTTTTAATTTGAAAAAGAAAGTCATCTTACTTTATTTAAGAAATAGGTGCTATTATTTGTGTCGACAGCCTGACCATGCACACGGCATAAAACCGATCCACTATTAATGCTTCCAAATCTGGGTGTTTGATATACCTAGATATGGACGGATGATGCTCTTTCACCCGAAGACCCTTATTTTTCCATTTGATCTGTCACCCAAAGACCCTTGCCAGTTCAATTTGAACAGCAACTTGGTTTATCACTGATTTTGCTGCTTATTTTGAAAAATGAAGACATTTGAAGCCATTTAGAACTAGAAATTCGATTCATTTCGAGGTTTCTGTGGCGCTGTTTCGGTTCTCACCCAAAGATTCCATTTAAAAAAAGGTTATGTTCTCACCCAATGACCCCGATGATATTTTTTACATTTTGCTCTCACCGAATGCTTAAAACCATGCTCTCACCCAATGACCCCATATTTTTTACATTTTGCTCTCACCGAATGCCCCTTAGTGCGGAAGTGCCTACTCCTATATCCATTTCAAATTGAAGTGAATCCCCAGGATTCTTCCACTCCAATGTTCAGCTGAATTATGACTATGAGTCGATCAGAGTCAATTGTTTCAGCTCACCCTATGGTCAAGATCCTAAAATGGGTTCAGTATAGGGTCAGATGCTAAATATTGGGTCTTTTGGAGCAGAGTGTTGTAACAGTAGGGTATTGGGTGCAAAAATATGCATTTTTGGGAGGAATGACAAGGCATTATGGGGTCGGGGATTGCATGAATCTCATAATATTAGAGCATTAATTGCCTTTTGGAGGAGAACAAGAAAAATATGGTGCCGGGGAATCTTGGGAAGGCACTAGTAAAATATGAGGTCTCATACGGTGGGGTAAACGGGCTAAAAACAAAAAACATAGGCCTACATACAAAAACAAAAACAAAAACAAAAACAAAAACAAAACAAAAACAGGGGGGTTTTAGGTGTGCGCATGTAAGCCTATTTATTGTGGTACAATAATGGGCTAAAATGATCAATTTGTCATTACAATGACATTCTGAAAAAGAAAGAAAGAAATACAGAACAAAGAAAGAGATCCGATCTATTTCTTGTGTCTATTTAAGTGCAAAGAGAACAAATATCTAGCTCATTTGACAAAGATTGTTTGCTCGTCCATCATGTCATTTTGTTTTCTCAAAAGTGACCAGCATACCCGCCAGCATACCAACTTCGGTCTGCAAAGGACAGAGGCGCGATCTGATGACGCTTCAGTGTTAACAATGCACTATTTTGTTTGTACATACTTCTCAAATTCAGAAATCAAATATTTAGAGTTATATTATGCAGAAGAATGAAACTTGAAAGAGTGAAAGTCCGAAAATCTACATGCGAATTCCAAAACGACTGCAACGGAAGTCTATGAACAAATTAGGCAACTCGGTATTAAGGACATAGGCACGATCTGACGCCTCAATTCTGGTTAACAATGCATTATTTTGTTTGTATAAACTCCTTTCTTAAATTTCTCAAATTCGGAAATCAAATGTTTTGTTTTGTTTTTGCATGTGTATAGGCTTATACAATGCTTCCAACATTCAATGTTTGAAATTAGATGCAATAAATTTTCTTAATGCCTACCGGTATTATTTATACTATAAGCCTCTCCCTAATAATATCATTATTTTCTAATAAATACACGCCGGCAATGATACCAGTATTCATTTTTATGATATGCCGATATCGTAAACACCAAAGAAAGCTTGGTCAAATCACACGTGCGAAATTTTAAACGACTACAACAGAAGTCTTATTGAACAAAAATTCAAATTAAAGTATCTTAAAGTTGAACTGAAAAATGCTCTGAAAACCATGAAAACTTTGCACCTAATTATTTTGAAATTTAATGTTTACTCGCGAGTCGCGATATGCTTTATTTAAGGGGTACTACACCCATTGATTTTTTTTGCATTTTTTGCATTTTGTGAAGAAATTACAAAAAAAAAATTGGACAAAGTGGTATGCAAAATGAAGGGGCAAATCTTCTCGTTTTATTGGTGGTATCGGTATCAATGTAGCTTACATGCTTTTACAGATAGAAGCCAAAAGGAGGTACATCACTGATGATTTAAATTCACTTCATTTTGGAAAGCTTACTATCAACGGATTTCGTTAAAATTTTGGATATGTGTTGCTAACACATTAGGGAAATAAAGTTGATATGTAAAATGGGAATAAGTGGTTCCTGATTTCTTTTATGACTTCATGAACTTGGTGCTCCACAACTATCAAAAAGGAACTGGTTAAAATGCTTCTATTTTCAATGTTGAGCTATATTTTGTATTTTTAACTTGCGACATTATTGCACTGAAACTTAATTAAGCCATAGGTAACAGGTTACAACAACCATACTACAGCAATGATGAAAAAAATTGTATTTCTTGTCACCTATACAACCATATTGGGTAGTTTTCCGTAAGCTTAACGTTTGTGATTTTGGTAACTATTTTATATTTATTTGTGAAATCCGTCTCAACTAGGCATTCTAAATTGTACTCACCATTTACATCCCAAGGTATATTAGTATATCCACCATGCACTTCTCGATATATATCCAGTTAAAGACAGAATATCAAAATTATGCCTCATATGATATCACAGACTCTCACATGTGTATTCAAAATTGATGCTTAAATTTGACCTGAACCAATTGACCTATAACCTGACATACGGTGACCTAATAGCCTTTTCTTCTCCTAACAACTAATGACTATGCATCTATTGTATAAGTGTGTATTTAATTTATTCGGTGTTATATCATGGTAGGTATTTTGCATGCACCACTATAGATTTTCTATAGAGAGTATAACAAAGGATTTAATGTATTCTATTCATGTACCCTACTTGAACATTTTGAAAAGAATAAATTATGGTTTGTTATGAAACACAGATCTGAGTTACTAGGTTACAGTAAACAAAAAATATATAGGGTTAAAATGACTTACTAAAATGGTTGAAAGTCACTTTATATGTAGATATATTTTATAAGTTAAGGACATGAGGTGATAAACATATATATGTACTTAATAAATTTGCAAGAAAAAAAAGAAGAGGGGTACTGATGAAAATCGGGGTATTATATCGCCTTAATACAGACCATTGATGGGGGCCATATCCGGGAGCAACGATCCGTTCGTGCACTTCCTCCTCTAAAATCAATAACCCATTGAATCTGCAATACTCTCATATCGATGATTTAGCCGAAAATCGACGATTTAGCCGATTTGAGACTCTCAAATCAATGATTTGGCCTATTTGTGTGCTCTCCTCTTTACTCTCAGATCGTGGAATTCTACCTCGTTAGCTACCTGGAGTGGATGTTCTGCGCCCGAGCGCAGCAATGATCCACCGTTACATATAAGGGACTGCGCCCGGGCGCATCAACTCCGACAGTGGATGTTCTGCGCCCGAGCGCAGCAATGATCCACCGTTATTATAATAAGAAAATCTATTATTTTGATTATTTTTTATTAATATAATAAGAAAATATTAGTTATTATACGCATGCATATTGTATTTTATTAATAAAATAAGAAAATAATTTATTTGACTTCCGAGCGCAGAAGCTCCGACAGTGGATTTTCTGCGCCCGAGCGCAGCAATGATCCGCCGTAATTTCAATAAGAAAATGCATTATTTTGCTGTCAATTTGGAGTTATAGTTATTATACACATGCCTATTATAAAAGGCCTAATACTAGTTATTATACGCATGCATAATATAGGCCTGATAAGAAAATGTATTATTTTGCTTCCGAGCGCATCAACTCCGACAGTGGATTCTCTGCGCCCCGAGCGCAGCAATGATCCACCGTTATTATAATAAGAAAATCTATTATTTTGCTGTCAATTCGGTTATACTAATAGCAATAAACTTCTCGGAGTTTAGTTATTATACGCATGCATAATTATATTTTATTAATAAAATAAGAAAATAATTTATTTGACTTCCGAGCGCAGAAGCTCCGACAGTGGATTTTCTGCGCCCGAGCGCAGCAATGATCCGCCGTAATTTCAATAAGAAAATGTATTATTTTGCTTTCAATTTGGAGTTATAATAGGCCTAATACTAGTTATTATACGCATCATATTTATTAATATAGGCCTAATAAGAAAATATATTATTTTGCTTCCGAGCGCATCAACTCCGACAGTGGATGTTCTGCGCCCCCGAGCGCAGAAATGATCCACCAGTATTATAATAAGAAAATGTATTATATTGCTTCCGAGCGCAGTTACTCCAACAGTGGATGTTCTGCGCCCGAGCGCAGCAATGATCCACCGTTACATATAAGGGACTGCGCCCGGGCGCATCAACTCCGACAGTGGATGTTCTGCGCCCGAGCGCAGAAATGATCCACCGTTATTATAATACGAAAATCTATTATTTTACTTCCGAGCGCAGCAACTCCGACAGTGGATGTTCTGCGCCCGAGCGCAGCAATGATCCACCGTTACATATAAGGGACTGCGCCCGGGCGCATCTCCGACAGTGGATGTTCTGCGCCCGAGCGCAGAAATGATCCACCGTTATTATAATACGAAAATCTATTATTTTACTTCCGAGCGCAGTAACTCCGACAGTGGATGTTCTGCGCCCGAGCGCAGCAATGATCCACCGTTACATATAAGGGACTGCGCCCGGGCGCATCAACTCCGATGGTGGATGTTCTGCGCCCGAGCGCAGAAATGATCCACCGTTATTATAATACGAAAATCTATTATTTTGCTTCCGAGCGCAGCAACTCCGACAGTGGATTCTCTGCGCCCCCAAGCGCAGAACATCCACTACCGGAAGTTCTGCGGAGGGGCGCAGGAGCTCCACTGGTGGATGACGTACATACATGGAAAGGGGCGATGAAGTGTTAAGTGCGCGCAGCGCGAAAATTTTGAAATTTTACCTGGAAGTGACCATAGGTAGGTGCTATAATTAAAGCATCCCTATTGAGTTAGATACGGCACGATTTAGGGTCGGAAAAAAACCGGACATGTTTTGAAAAGAAACCCTAATACCTCATACTCATTTGAGACACTAAGCAATATACCGTATAATGCGGGATAAAGTAAAAGACAAAATACAAAACTTAATATAAAGATTCTAACTTTTCAATAAATTTGTTATTAAATTTTTTAGATTTACAAACCCTAATAAAACAAAGTCAAACATAAGAATTTCTAGATGCTTCTTTTCAATGCTTATTTTCCATTCTCATAATTTTCCTCATAATACAATAAAAAACAAAAGAAATGGATTTACAGATCCTAATAAAACAAAGTCAAACATAAGAATGACTTTTTTCTAGATGCTTATTTTCAATTCTCATAATTTTCCTCATAATACAATGAAAAACAACAGAAATATATTTACAGATCCTAATAAAACAAAGTCAAACATATATAAGAATGACTTTTTTAGATGCTTATTTTCAATTCTTATCATTTTCCTCATAATACAATGTAAAACAAAAGAAATAGATTTTCAAACCCTAATAAAACAAAGTCAAACATAAGAATGACTTTTTTTCTAGATACTTATTTTTAATTCTCATAATTTTCCTCATAATACAATAAAAAACAAAAGAAATGGATTTACAGATCCTAATAAAACAAAGTCAAACATAAGAATGACTTTTTTCTAGAAGCTTATTTTAAATTCTCATAATTTTCCTCATAATATAATGAAAAACAAAAGAAATATATTTACAGATCCTAATAAAACAAAGTCAAACATAAGAATGACTTTTTTCTAGATGCTCATTTTCAATTCTCATAATTTTCCTCATAATACAATGAAAAACAAAAGAAATATATTTATATATCCTAATAAAACAAAGTCAAACATAAGAATGACTTTTTTAGATGCTTATTTTCAATTCTAATAATTTTCCTCATAATACAATTAAAAACAAAAGAAATATATTTTTATTCTTTTTTTTTTTTTTTTATGTTTGACTTTGTTTTATTAGGGTTTGTAATGCTATTGCTTTTGTTTTTCATTGTATTATGAGGAAAAATATTAGAAATGAAAACCTCATACTAAATTCCCCCTAAATCGTGACATAGCTGGCGTCAGAAGCCGACCATCTTGTTTTTTTGTTTTTCTTTAAATGGCTTTAATGTTGGCCCTTTTAAAATAGTAAAAGGTGATCAGCTTTTTTTTTGGCTAAAAGTGCACCGATTTCAACAAAAATGGTCTCAAATTGTTAGTCAAGTAAATTAAGTCAAATAAGGAATAGTTACCGGGAAACATTTTTTGCAGCGAGAGTAAAATCTCTGCTACGTACCGTATGCTTCTTTAATACACACAGGAAGCAGCACCTGAGCACTGACCTGTATGTGGATATTCCGAAGATATGTGAGAAGGTCAAATTGAGAAGAATCCGATGTGCTGGCGGCTGCTCACAAAGTAAATATAAACTGGTATCCAAATTACTTCACTGGATTCCGAAAGTTGGAAAATGGGAACAAAGAAGACCATCTGCTCTGACCTAAGACCTGGTCTGACCTACATTGATGTTTTAAAACAAGATACTGGACTAGAACCCCAGAACCTACAGGTGTGGAAAGCATTGGAGCTCAAGGAAACAACTCGGCTTACACAAGCAAGTAAGCACGTAAATTTTAATTAAAATTTTAATTTTAATTTTAATTAAACAGTTAAAACTGTTCTGTATTTTGACTAAATGTATACCTATTATCAAGCATATGTTACAATATCTAAGGTCCATAATAATGCAATTGAAATACAGGTAAAAATCAAGGGCCAAAATATAATAACAACATCAAAAAATTACTATTTTAACTTGGCAACAAACTAAAATTCAATTACAAAACTTCTGACTTCTGAAAATGTTCGCCTCAAGTTCTACAGTAACGTAGACCTGCGTATTTCACTGGTCACAGTATCGAATCACGAGCGTACAGGCACGCGTACAAGAGTATGTCGGCACCCTGACATCGTAAAAAAAAAAAAAAGCATTGATGTCACTACCGACCTTCAGGTGACCCAAAGAATAGTCGTGATAGTGGGGTGATTTCAGTATTTACAATATTCATATCTATTTATCTATTCAAATAACCATGATAATACATTGATAATGTTGACGATATTGACACGGTTCATAATTGTTTGTTTCATGTTCGTATCGTCACAACACTCGAATCCAAAATGGCAGCAAGTTCAGTTGCACTGTCAATGATTTCAGGATTATCTTTTACCTACATTTTATTTCTGGTTGTAATCTTTGTGACTTTGTTCTTCTTCTTTTATACAAAGACCAACTTACCGCCAGGACCATGGACCCTCATTCCTTACATTGGATTTGCTCCCAGAATCGCCTACACTCTCTACAAAGGTGAACCACTCTACAAGTTTTTGATGGAGCTTGGTAACAAATATGGACAAGTATTTTCGTTCACAGCACTTGGGATGCCTATAGTGGTACTGAATGAATATCAAGCAATACGCGAGGCTTTTCAAGATACTAAACTCAATGATAGAGGAGAAAATGAAATCCAAGCCAAGATCTTCAGCAGATCTTGTAAGTAGTACACATGATAAATGTTAATTATGAAATTGATTACCAGTTCTATCAACATCACAGACAGCAACTGTAGCAACGACGCCGACAATCACCACCGCATACCACCACAATCACCACCGTAATCGACATCATCATTATCACCACCACCACTACCATAACCACCACCACTACAATAACCACCACCCATTGGTTTTCTCACCTAGTTCTCAACTTCTGATGCCTTAACAACAGCCATTCATGACTGCTATAATGCTCTGGAGAACCGGCACGATGTTGCTGTGGCCCTCTTCGATCTTACAAAGGTATTCGACAGAGTACCCAATGGTCATTTGCTGCTGAAACTCAGATCTGTTGGCATCACTCGTCCACTCATGTCCTGGTTACGTTCGTATCTTTCCAACAGAATCCGGCCCCTGTCATTTCAGGAGTACCCCAATGCTGTCCTTTTTTCTTATCTATGCTAACGATCTTTGCCTCTCTAATTTCTGTTATGCATTTCGCCAAACCCATTTAAACTGCACCGCGTCCTGGCCTTCGCAATCTCAACAGCTGCACGCTTGTTATTCCGTTTTCTCGTCTCTCCCTGTCTCAAAAATCATTCTTCCCATATGCACCTACCCTATGGAATTACCTTCCTGACACTGGCTCCTGGCTACCTTCAAATCTACCATTAGTGACCAGGTGTTCTAACCATCTCCTTCTCCACCTCATTTGCTTTGTCTTGTGTTTATTTTTTCTCATCCATTTGGTTTCTCCATTTTATGTCTGTCCCTTTTATTTTGTGTTTGGTATAATTAGGCCAACCTTTAATTTAGTGCATCATGCACTATTGGGTTCTCGTCTGGTCTCTGACCGAATTGTTATAAAACATAATCATCCACAACAACAACATTTACCACAATATCTCCTAAATATCAACATCAACGTCGTCGTTACCATCCTCTCAACCATCGTCATTTTGCCATTATTTCGTATTTGCTGTTGCTAATGTTCATTTTAAACGATACGCATCATCACTTTTTTGATCGACATCATCTTCGTTATCTCCATCATAATTACTATTATCATCATTATTCTTCCACCGCACAAACAATGTTTAAACTGTTTTACCCTAGCTTCGGGGCTGCCGTTAAGGTTTTATTATTCATACTTACTGAGCAAATAGAAATGTGAAATCATAATAACTTTCGTCCTATCATTTTATAATTTTCTTGTAGTTAACAAATGGACTGATATGGGACCATACCGGACTTTTGCACTAGCCTGCTTCCGTCAATTTGGAATCGGTACATCTCGTTTTGAGGAGCCCATCAGTAAAGAAAGCAAATATCTAATCGAGGAGTTAGCCAACCTTAAAGGTCAACCTGTCGATCTTACTTGGTATTTTAATAATGCCGTATCAAACATCATCTGTAAAGTTGTATTTGGAACTCGATTTGAACTTTCTGATGAGCGCATTCATCGGCTTACGAGTCTTTTGAATCGTCTAAATGAACTGTTGGGGGCAGGTGGCTTGGAAATATTTATCCCAATCAACATCCCGAGTAAAGCGAAGCAGGAAATGCACAAAGTTGTTGATGAGCTGCATGCATTCATAAACGATATGATTGAAAGTCATCGTAAGAACTTTGACTCTAATAACTTGAATGACGTAATCGATTTGTGGTTGAATGAGATACGACTTCACAAATCAGATGATCCTAATTCTTTCCGAAATCCAGATAATATGGTTGGACAGATATTAGCTCTTTTCTTAGCGGGTACAGACACAAATTCAAACACACTTCGATTCGGCACTCAATATCTTGTCCGATACCCCAAGGTACAGGATCGCATACATCGCGAAATCGATACGATAGTTGGTCGTAACCGGTTACCAACATTGAACGATAAACCAAATCTTCCTTATTCACAAGCCGTTCTTGCGGAGCTTCACCGAATTATTTCACTTGTACCACTGTCTGATTTTCATGTAGCAGGGGATACGACAACTTTCCGTGGCTACACCATCCCGAAGAATTGCGTAGTGATTTCTAACTTGTATGCAGTGATGCACAGCCCTGAAGTGTGGGGGGATCCAGAAGAGTTCAGACCAGAACGCTTTTTGGACGATGAGGGTAACTTTCATGAGCCGGATGAAGTGATTTCATTTGGAGTAGGTAAGTAATTAAACAGATTAATGCCATTAATGCCAAGAATTCAGGCATTTTAGAGGTATCCTCGAGCGAAAGTGATTAACTGCGTGAAAACTATATCGTTTATGGGTATAGGCCTAAACCTGCATTTAACATTGTCAACTATAATGCATATATAGTTTTATTTTGTGAAAACAAATCATGCTTTTGTATAAAATAGGTTAAGTAATTTCTTCTATACCATTTTTTACCCAAATGTGGTAGTGACGTCAACGCGTTAAATTAGCCGTTTAGCTCACGCATCTTTACGGCGTCTTTAAGCGCGTGCATGTGTACATCTGCACTTTGCGCGAACGCTAGCGATTTGAGGTTGCGCCCAATGAAATGCGCACTGACGTCACTGCCACATCAGGGTTGAAAATGGTATAGAAGTGCCGTTTACCCTAGATCTAGATCAGCCAGACGAGGTAGATGACTAGATAAGGATCCCCAAATGTGTAGATATGGCAGCAAAACGCCCATAGCGTCGAGGGGAAAAGAGCTCGTCTAACAAAGTGATTTGTGATTGGGATACTTTCCCAAGCCATTCTTAACGGCTTGCGTAACTCCCTATGGTTCACTATAGACGAATCCAACGAGCCAAGTCATGATCAGGATTTGGTCGGCCATGACGGGTCCCCGCATGCACCACACTGGTGTAGTGACTGCCCAATTGGGTGGATTAAAGCCGCTTAAAATTCGATGTTAGATTCTTTTGTGTTGTATTCTGTCATTATTCTTTTGTCTACGTGTAACACAGGTGATAGAATGCAGTTTAAAATACCCTCCAAGGCCGCATTATTTCACATTTTATGTGAGATTGAGCCGACGGGGACCCAACTTTGGCAGCCATTAAGGTATAGGAATGCGTGAATTTGGATTCGTCTATAGACAAATCGCAATATTACGAGACTGGTCGGTTTCCTGTACACATGCTATTATGCGATGAAATCACAGATAGGGTTAACAAATGCAAAATGTGTGAGACAAGATGTATGGTTTAACTTTATACGCCGTAGAAGTAACGTAGTTAATCGGATTAACTACCATAGCAATGGATTCATACAATTCTGATTATATCGCCCGCACTACAACGTTCACGCGGTACTGATGCATTGAACCACAGATGTCAAAAAATGCTAATCACTCGCACCTGTCAAATTAGTATCATTGAAATGAGCGGTATTGTATTCAATCTATGATTGCAGGCATACACAGGTGATGAGTGCAACCTGCCTGTAGTTCATCCATTGCTATGGTAGGTAATCCGATTATGACGCCACTTCTACGGCGTATAGGTAGACGACGTGTTGTTGGACGAAGCAACCAAAAATGGATTTTCATTATCCAAATCAATATATTATTGAAAAATAACACTTTGATGTTTTGCAAAAGTTCATTCTACAAATCATATACTTTGAAAACTTGCTTGATTTATTGTTGTGAATGAGTTGTGTACGTTTTACCAAAGTGTTGTTGTTTCAGCCCTCTTTACAATATAACTCAAGAACCCCAAGACCTACCAAAGTATGTCTGTGCTATTTGAATTCTTCTACACACTCGCGATGAAAAGAAATGCAATTTTTGCCAAAGCTCACTACCATTTGCAAGATACTGTGAACTACCAAATCGCAACAGTTTAAAACAGTTGATAACCTTAGGAAATGAGGATTTTACAAATTATAGTACAGGGCGCTATGTGGAGATATTCGAGTTAGCATTTTGTCTTGCTACATTAGTGTCACCAATGATTTTTGGCATCCTTACATCTCAAATGATAAAACTAGATTATTGGTTCCCTTATGCTTCCCACGAGGGGTCGAAGGTCATAATGGGGGCCAAAATGTATAATTTATTCTATTGTGTTGTTATATACCTCAAATTGTTCCTCTCATTGCTAGGAATAAAAAAGTCATATTGCACCAGGGTGTTTTGTTCAGAAGTTATATAGTAAATTACATTAGATCAAATGTCAAATATCTCATGCATTAGAGGCCAAATTATCAAAATCCACCGATTCAATCGCGTATTTTCTCAAATTACTCCTCCCGACAAACGAAATAGGAAAATAATTTGTTTGACAAAATGTATAACCTCAGAATCGGATGAAATCATAATTATGGATCAAAGGTTATGCATATTTCTATTGTACTTTGGCTGCATTATCTCTGAAGGGGATATGGCAATATAAATTACACCAAAATTGTAAATTATGTTTTAGATTTCATATGTTAAGGGGAGTAATTTGACACCAGTTTCGATGAAATCGGACATTTTTAATGTTGAACTCTGTGTATGAAAGTTTTTGACATTTGACCTATTCGACCTTATAACTCCTAAACTAAGCACCGTAGAAAAATATGACAATTGACTTTTTATTCTCTGTGATAAGTGTAACAATATAAGATACATTACAATAGAATGGGACTATTTTTAGGTTTTGACCCCATTGTGACCTTCAATTCGACCCCTTGTGGGAACCACGGGGGGCATAGAAAAAATGCAACCAATGGAATTTTTATCATTTCAGGTTTAATGGTTCAATGTAGAAAAAGAAAATCCATAACGCAATGTACTTTTTAAGATGTGTCTGTTCTGGCGAAGTAGCGGAGAGTAACACACTGCATTATCGTCAACTACTATCTATCGATAACACTGTGATATCAGCGATATCGATATCATTGGATAGTAGATTTATTGATTTAGTGATCATTATCGATATGTGGTGTGGTGACAAATGTGATTTCGCGTTGAATGAGCTCTAAGAGGCAATTTCAAATCAAAGGAAAGGTCACGTATGAAATGATTTCTGTACATTTGAATACAACCGTCAATCAGTCCCGGCAATCAGTACGCCTTGAATTTTAAACCTGACAAATTGATGAGTTATTTGATCCATCAAAGTGTTTTCCCGCCTTCTTTGACACCGGCTCATTGCGACATGACCGTTTTAAATTTCCTTCGCCACCGTTTTGTTATCCATCGTAGTGTAACGCGGCTGGGCCGCGGTGGTGAATACTGAGAATCCGGAACCTGGAACGACTGGACAAAAAGACAAACTGTACGAAATGCCATCTAAAATGGTGAACTACTCTTATTGCTAATTTCACTGGTTCTTAAAAATATTACTCATGGCGGGAGCTTTCGACTGATGCCAGCTTGTCTATCAGTTTGGCAATTGAGCAATTTAGGCCAATCAGAAGTCAAATTTCTTTGTGATATAAAAATCAATAAATAAAATCCAAAAATAATAGGCAAGTTCAGCCTATTTAATTAATTTTGAAGTCACTGGCTGATTTTCCACGTACTTTCCTTGATTCTGAAGTATAGAACTGCACAATTGATAGAATAAACAGGAAGTTCCTTTTTAATTTATAAAACGACGAGTGTGCCTTTAATCCATAACACCTAAATTCAGAGCCACCATCTGCATGGCATGCATGCACATCATAATGCAAGGCTAAGCTTAGCCTTTCTTGAAGACTAGGAACTTCCACTATTATATTCTATCGTAATTAAAGATGATTAAAATGAAGCTTTATCAGTCACGTTGAACCATGATATCCAAGAGAAGTAGAAGGCCCAAGAGCCTAGGTAAGCTTAAACTTTCCAGGCCACCTACAGGCGCTAAAAGTCGCAAGGCAGCAGCCTAGGCCACCTAAGCTTACCGATTTATGACGATTTGTGACTGTAAAGATGCGGAAAATGGTGCAGTTCTATAGGCCTACCTTCGAGGGAGACAATTAAGCATTCATGGGAACCAAAACTTATTAAACTACGAAGCGGAGAAAGCTAGGCTAGCCTTGAAAAAGGCTCGATGATGACAACCCACTTTACACTGCTGACAATGACATGGCTGCATGTCGTCTGCTACATTTTGACCATCATTTTTGGCTGAAAGTTCCCATAAATTGCGTTAAATGTCTTCCACATCGAAGCTGAAATTTAGTGAACCAATGTCAAGGAAAGCGAGGCTACGGCAGTGAGTGGCAATCACTTCCAATGCCCGATGAGTCTCATTTCAAATCTGCTGTGACAGAGCTGACCAGGGGCGTGACTGCCCCTGGCAGCGTCAAACCTAAAAGTGAGCAATTTTGGCGAGCAGCCGCTTTTATAGTGAGCAATTTATCGCGAAAACGCGCACAAAACGAGAGTTGAGTGAGCAGAAAAATACTTTCTTTGCTCGCGAGCAATTTATCGTCTTTTCTCGTGAGCAAGAAAACAGCACATTCTGCTCACGAGAACTCACTCACCGAAAAGGTTTCTGATTGACTGAAAACATGAAAAACGAACGCGGCGCAAACCCAGACAAGCGAGAATCCGACCATAGACATCCCCAGACGGGGTCGATCTCCAGAATAAAAAGCGAGTTGCCAGGGCCGCAAATTTGACAGAATCTTTACTAGATTCAGAGAATTACACCCAAAATCGACAAAGAACTGGCAACTAGTAAACAAGTCAAAACTTTCCCAGATCGAAAATATGCACGAAACATATCATTTTAAATCAATTAATTTGAGCTGAAATTCATTTCAGATTTCAATAAAAGTCATTTTGATAGTATTTCCACCTGTGCTTTGCTATAAACTTTTATTAATTTGCACAATAAAAGAATTTGGATCATGAAAATCTGGCGACAAAATCAGTGACTGGTGAGTAATACAATACTCTTCATTCAGTAAGCTTATAAAAATGCATGACCAGAACATCGAAATCGAGGACGAATCAAAATTGATCAAAGTTGTTTATAAAAATCATGATAACTAGTCCAAGAGAGATAGGTACGTGTAACAATACAAAAATAGACCATAAGCCTCACACGAGCTCAAATAACCAATTTTTAGAGAATGAGCGAAAATCCATTTTCGTTACACTACCCCCACCTCTGAAAAGAATTTCGTCCTCGAAATTTAATTTAATTTCTGAATTAAGTGAACAATCTAAATTGTGAACTATTATTAAAATTCAAAACATTCAAAAGCGAATCAAATTTTCCAAAATTTGAATAAAAGCCAAAATTTCATTTAAAAAAAATGCACAGGATTTGAACTGGTTAGATCGACCAATGCCATACCTAAGTCATTTTAGTGCACTCATCATTGCCAAAAATTATTAATCTTGTGACACGTGAACATTCCCACCAGGTCTCCAGCACCTTGCTTTAAAGCATATTAAAGAAAACTTAACACCATGCACCAGGCATGCCAGGAAGACCTTGCAAGACAATTTCTGTCAACATTGCGTACACAATACATAATATAAAATCTTACTCTACAATTTGGTTTAATTTTGTTTTGATTTTTAAAAGAATTTTGTTTTTAATTATTTTTATTATTATTATTATTTAAATTTTGCAAATTAATTTTAAATTTAACTGAAGTTGAGTTTAAAAAGTTATTCCAGAAACATAATCACAAGTTTTCAAAACATATCAAATTCCAAACTATTTTCAAAAATCTATTTCAAAATCATCAAAATGTAAACAAAGGTTATTTTTATCTTCCAAAATTCCAAGTTACAAAATTTCAATCAATTTTCGAATTTCCAATTATCCAAAATGAACTAAAATCTTTACATGTTTCCATTCATCACACAATTTTGATATCAGAAATAATAGTATTTCACTTTCGGAGCTTTTCAGAATAACCAAAATTCATTTAAATTTCATTTTCCAAAAATTCAATTTTCAAAATTCAAAGATAAATTATTTCTCAATTAAAATTTGGGTTCAAAATTATTGCAAGATTTTTTTGATGTGTGAATTACTGAATTTACAAATTTTACATGCTGAATTAACTGAATCTTCGTATAGTCTTCTTCTGCAGGTTATCACAGTCCTACAGATGTTCATCAGCTTGGTACACCATCACACAGGTAGCCTGTCATCTGACATCATGCTGAATCAGGTTCCAGATCACAGTGGGAGTCACCCTGTCAAGACTCAAGTTGGGAAATGTTGCTTTAAAAAGATTTAACACTGGTATTGTTGGAAGAACCATCAAAGTTTCACCATACACACTCGGTAGCGCAGTCATCCCATCACACCATGTAGCTAGCACAGGGCTCTCATCAGAACAGGTTCAGACCATCACTCACATGACATCCCACATAGAGCCCAAGGTAGAGAATAAATAATACCAGTGTCAAACTTCTCATTGCAACATGTCCCAGGTGCGTGCCATCTCCAGGTTGAATACCATCGAAGACTGAAGAACCACCGTCACCACATGCTGACTGATGAACCATTGCTGAAAAGATACAACTAGTAAAGATGGTTGTTTACACAAGCAAAGCAATGGTACCATTCATAAATTCACATCAGCACAGTAATATAAAGTTGATAGCATCATACATGTATTGTACATGTACAATGTGTAGTACCAAATCATCAGAATTATTAAAGTTGGTTGAACAATAAAATATCATAAAACATGACATTTTGCAGTTATTTTGTAAAGTTGAAGGTACATGTAAGACTTCTCTTCTCCAACAAATACAGTTGATCATCAAGGTTGGCAAGGTTGAGTGTAGCCAAACCATCTCTCCCTGAAAGGTAGGTAGGAAATATTGAAAATGAATTTTACAGTGTGATCAGTACTGCAAGCATCAATGTCAACATCCCAAAATACATGGTAGGACCCTATGCAGCAAGCCCGGGCAGCAAGTTGACGAGTCATACATGTGAAAGGTGGGTATTATTCATCACCCCAGGCGAGATCTATTTGAAAAAATTAATAAAGATGCCAACTGTCAAAATTGGTGACAACATTTGTTGGTTGGTAGCCACTCGCTTCTGAATTTCCAGCACTGTATAATTAGTACAGCACAGCTGATACAGCCACATCTTACCTCTCTCAGTTTATGTAAATTAAGTAGAATGATAAGAGTCTCACACACTCTCACTGTCTCCCTGCAATCATCCTAAGGTTCCACCCATTGTGTAGTTAGTAGTCGTCTCAAGGCGTAGTAGTACCAGATCAAGCAATGGCGAATAAACAACCACTGCGATCAAAAACATCTCCATTGGCTGCTGAGCTTACCCTGCTCGTCCTGGCCACATCGGAGGTACAAAAAATATCAACATAAGCGGACCGGTCCTCCCCCATGTAAATTACATCTTCCAGGCATGGGCGCTATATCTACCTCTTCCTTCTCCTTTAATCGAGCACCTTCTCTGGGAACCCCGGTGGTCTACGTGGCCTTGTGACTACTACCAGTTCAATTTTACCACAACATCTGCTGCACCTACTACTGTATCCATTGCTGCAGCCCCTGCTACAGCGCCCTGCAGCCCCTGCTACTGCGCCTGCAGCCCCTGCTGCAGCGCCTTGAGCCCCTGCTGCTGCGCCTGTAACCCCTGCTACAGCGCTTGGATCACATGCTAACTGCGCCTGCAGCCCCTGCTACAGCGCCTGCCTCACCTGCATCTATACAGGATTTTCTATTTAATTTGTAGTTGAGTTGTCTACCAGCCTTAGGATTGCTGTTCCACCAGATAATGTAAGATGAGGCTGTGACTGTAGGCCATCTGGCAACACTAAAAGTATAAAAACTTTGATAAAAGTTAACATGAAGAACATTATGCAGTTGTAAATACTTGCAATTACATCATTGCATATTAAAGATGATAGACTGGTCATTTGGTACTACTCAATTCTGAAGCTGCATTTCTAGGCCATAATTACATCAAGGAATACAGGCACTCACATGCTCAAAAAAAGGCTTTGAAGCATTTCAGACTCAGTTCTGACATCACAAACATCACCATAGGCTAGCATTGGTAGCGAAGACATGGTATGGGTAGCGTAGGACCGTAGCGGCAAAAAAACAGTATACACATTACACACAACACCATAGGCTAAATAGAGCTGCGAAGCCACACAGGTAAGCTTACCATGGAATGTCGAAAATCATGTCCAGGCTGTTCCGGACGTTCTCAGTACTCGTAGGACTATCATCGATGACGAAGGTCAACTCTCCTAAGAAGCAAAGTTCATCCACACAAGCTGCCACCAAAAATTTGTAACGCGGCTGGGCCGCGGTGGTGAATACTGAGAATCCGGAACCTGGAACGACTGGACAAAAAGACAAACTGTACGAAATGCCATCTAAAATGGTGAACTACTCTTATTGCTAATTTCACTGGTTCTTAAAACTATTACTCATGGCGGGAGCTTTCGACTGATGCCAGCTTGTCTATCAGTTTGGCAATTGAGCAATTTAGGCCAATCAGAAGTCAAATTTCTTTGTGATATAAAAATCAATAAATAAAATCCAAAAATAATAGGCAAGTTCAGCCTATTTAATTAATTTTGAAGTCACTGGCAGATTTTCCACGTACTTTCCTTGATTCTGAAGTATAGAACTGCACAATTGATAGAATAAACAGGAAGTTCCTTTTTAATTTATAAAACGACGAGTGTGCCTTTAATCCATAACACCTAAATTCAGAGCCACCATCTGCATGGCATGCATGCACATCATAATGCAAGGCTAAGCTTAGCCTTTCTTGAAGACTAGGAACTTCCCCTTTTATATTCTATCGTAATTAAAGATGATTAAAATGAAGCTTTATCAGTCACGTTGAACCATGATATCCAAGAGAAGTAGAAGGCCCAAGAGCCTAGGTAAGCTTAAACTTTCCAGGCCACCTACAGGCGCTAAAAGTCGCAAGGCAGCAGCCTAGGCCACCTAAGGGAGCGATCGTTATTTATGGCAGGGGGGGGGGAATGGGTAAATTTAGGGGGGAACACAAAATTTTTTTGTGGTCTTGAGGGGGGAACCTGAAATTTTTAGTTGAACCAGGAGGGGGGATTGTTAAATTTTAAATGGAGAAAATTGGGAAAACAAGGGGGAACGCGAAAATTTTGAGCGGCCAAAATTTTTGTCGATATTTTTGCCAAAACACCCATTCCCCCCCCTGCCGTAAATAACGATCGGTCCCTAAGCTTACCGATTTATGACGATTTGTGACTGTAAAGATGCGGAAAATGGTGCAGTTCTATAGGCCTACCTTCGAGGGAGACAATTAAGCATTCATGGGAACCAAAAATTATTAAACTACGAAGCGGAGAAAGCTAGGCTAGCCTTGAAAAAGGCTCGATGATGACAACCCACTTTACACTGCTGACAATGACATGGCTGCATGTCGTCTGCTACATTTTGACCATCATTTTTGGCTGAAAGTTCCCATAAATTGCGTTAAATGTCTTCCACATCGAAGCTGAAATTTAGTGAACCAATGTCAAGGAAAGCGAGGCTACGGCAGTGAGTGGCAATCACTTCCAATGCCCGATGAGTCTCATTTCAAATCTGCTGTGACAGAGCTGACCAGGGGCGTGACTGCCCCTGGCAGCGTCAAACCAAAAAGTGAGCAATTTTGGCGAGCAGCCGCTTTTATAGTGAGCAATTTATCGCGAAAACGCGCACAAAACGAGAGTTGAGTGAGCAGAAAAATACTTTCTTTGCTCGCGAGCAATTTATCGTCTTTTCTCGTGAGCAAGAAAACAGCACATTCTGCTCACGAGAACTCACTCACCGAAAAGGTTTCTGATTGACTGAAAACATGAAAAACGAACGCGGCGCAAACCCAGACAAGCGAGAATCCGACCATAGACATCCCCAGACGGGGTCGATCTCCAGAATAAAAAGCGAGTTGCCAGGGCCGCAAATTTGACAGAATCTTTACTAGATTCAGAGAATTACACCCAAAATCGACAAAGAACTGGCAACTAGTAAACAAGTCAAAACTTTCCCAGATCGAAAATATGCACGAAACATATCATTTTAAATCAATTAATTTGAGCTGAAATTCATTTCAGATTTCAATAAAAGTCATTTTGATAGTATTTCCACCTGTGCTTTGCTATAAACTTTTATTAATTTGCACAATAAAAGAATTTGGATCATGAAAATCTGGCGACAAAATCAGTGACTGGTGAGTAATACAATACTCTTCATTCAGTAAGCTTATATTAATGCATGACCAGAACATCGAAATCGAGGACGAATCAAAATTGATCAAAGTTGTTTATAAAAATCATGATAACTAGTCCAAGAGAGATAGGTACGTGTAACAATACAAAAATAGACCATAAGCCTCACACGAGCTCAAATAACCAATTTTTAGAGAATGAGCGAAAATCCATTTTCGTTACAGTAGATATGCTCATTATGATATTCTATTTTCCATAATGAAATGTATTTTTAATAATTATCCTTTCCGTTATAGGGCGCCGCGTTTGTCTTGGTGAAGCTCTCGCGAGACAAGAACTCTTCATCTTCTTTACCCATCTTCTGCATCAGTTCAAATTTGAGAAGACATCTGAGAACGCACCGATGCCTACCTTGAAACCAATCGACGGGGTTGTCACACACCCAGAAGCGTACAAACTGAGAGTATCTAAACGGGATTAAATCTGGTATCCTCTTCTTTGGTGTTTAATTTCGGTAGTATATTATCCAGGAAATCAGATTCTCAAGGATAAGTGATCTGTACTTATATCTTGTATGATGTAACTCCAGTTCACTCTTCATCTAAAATTAGTACATGCTTGAACTTGAACACGTTGAATGAAGTATTTACAGCTACATATATTTATACATCATAACAATTATTGAAAATGAGTAACTTTTTTAAAACTATATAAGTACGTCTTGTACTGTTGATATGGCCACTTTATTAATGGATTCTTTGTTCGGACTCAATCAGGAAGATACATCTACATCATTATAAATTATATACGTATTACAGTTATACCGTTTTGATTCACCTAATGGCGCACGTAGGATCCTTTGCATTAGGGTAAATTTCACGTACAAATAGAGAGCTCCCTCTTCTAAAATTGCCAACAAGAATTAAGGTCCGTCCCCTTATTTGCTGGTGGAATTTTTATGGGAGGCCACTTTTAGTTTGTGCCTTAAATTCCAGTCATGTGAAGGGAGCCCATATACTTTATTAATTTATGAATTTATGAATTTATGAATTTATTAATTAATTAATTAATTAATTAATTAATTTTATTAATTTATTAAATATTTAATTACTTAATTAATTAATTAATTAATTAATTAATTAATTAATTAATTAATTAATTAATTAATTAATTTATTTATTTATTAATTAACTTGTTTCTTTATTAATTAATTAATTAATTAATTAACCTTCGTTACCAATTCCATAAGAACCCTATATTTTACGTTTCACAAACAGACGTACGAGCAGCATCCGTCAATAGTGTGGCGTATGCTTCAGAAACGAGCCGAAAACCCAAAATCTCCCGTTTCACATAATGACGGACAATGTGGCGTAAGGTACAAAAAGACACTGAAAGTCCGATTTGCTCCGGTGCCGTAGCGTGAGTGATCGGGGGGATACCGACCATGATGGCATCGGGTCTGACGGGGGTGGCACAAGCCGTTTTCCGGCCATTTTCATATTTTTAACCATATGTGTTAACTTTTCAAATCGACGCTACACCACTGATATGCTCCGTTTCACATAGTGGTGTACGTGCGAAAAAAAAAAAAAAACGTGCTGAAACCCCCAAATCTTCCGTTTCACATAGTGACGCCGTTTGCCAATCAGTGTAGTAACTTTACTTTTACGTCTTATGTTTGTTTTAATTTTTAAAAATTAATATATTTAATTTCACATATTTAGTGTCAGTCATATTTATTATGTCACAATTGTTGCTCTAGACAAGCTTTAATTTGAGAACTGACCCATGAGTGTACCCTACAGGCATTAAGCGAATTCGGTACAAGTGGGTTTATGTCACGTGGACAGGCCACGCCTCTTATCCCGGTCGAGTGAAACATATGCTGGAAATGGTTTAGTGAATATGTCGTTCGAGTGGAGTGAAATAAGAACGAATCATACTGCAGTTACTGTCCGTTTTCCTATACACAATACACAGTGCTCTCACCATTGACGCGTGACCCCTACAAATGATGTATGTTGGGAGAATGGACACTTGCCTAGTTAACATCACTGTGTGAAAAATAACCAGCCAATATTTTATTTATTCTCCAAAACTTCTAGCAAATATATTTCTCTAACATGACCTAAAATTACAGCTAGGTTAGATGTTCAGAAATGGTCGCACTTTTGTAAAATATGAGTGAGGGCAAGGCATAGCTAGCCAACTCCCCGTGTTATTTGAATGGAGATTTGACCGAAAATATTGGTATCGGACCACTCACTTCTGAAGGATGCCACAAAAAAACCGGTAAAAGCTACATTTAAATTATTCTAAATAGGTTCTAGAAAATAAAGTTTTGTAACATGTCCTAAATTTTTAGCTAATTTAGGTGTTTGGAGAGGGTCGTACTTTTGTGTTTTAGGAAGGACATGTAAACGACAGATAACACCAAAAATATGAAGAAATTATTTCTAAACCGTGTTAAGTCAAAAATCATTATGTTGCTCATTTTCAAGAATGCTGGTTTATCAAAAAGCACGACATTGTCTGATTTCGTGAACAAAGCCACACATAACATTGCTTCCTTTCGTTTCCTTTATAATCGGTTACCCAACTGAAGCTATGAATACCAGCTTTATTGCGATATCGCACATGAAAACAGTCACTTGTGCACAACCAGAGAAGATCCGATTTAATCAGTTGAGCTGTTTCAATGAGTGTTATCTTGGTTTAATAGCTTTTAATGGGGTTAAGTCCTGCAAAGGTCGAGATGAATTCTACTGTAGACATGACTGCATCATGTGGGTAATTTGCGCCGATTGCTTAAAGGAGGATTTCGTGATCCTAGCATCCTCTAGTAGTACAGTAGGTCTGTATAGGGCAAAGTTTTCTGTTCAGCCTGATAATGTCATATTTCCGGGACACCACTAATTTGGGACATCGTATCAACTTTCATAGACATAGTTGTCTTTAAAACCGGTCTAACTTTTTAGGCGTGTGAACCGTTCGGCCATATTAGTCTTACGGAAACATCATGGATATTGACGTGGTCAGATGAGGTCATCCTCGTCCATATTCGGGACGGTAGAAAATGGACGTTTATAGAGATCACCCATTCATTAAGCCAATAGTATTATCATTTTGCGTTAATTAACTTCCCTAGAGTTATATCTCGTCCATTACTGGGCTATCTATATCAATCTCTGTATTAGCAATTCTACCAACACCTTAATTAATCGTTTCTCCAAGTAAGACTTCTCCCAAGACAACCAGTACCCCCTCCCCCCTCCAATTACAAATTTCCAATTTCCATATGGCATGTATGGGTTATTATAGTGGTCAATGGAATAAATCCAGTTAAACAGAGTAATATAGTCAGATTTTCCCATAGTTGTATCCTTAATTAATTGTTCCTCCAAGTTAAATACATAGAGTTCTCCCAAAACACCCAGACCACACCCAATTAATAACTTCCCTCTGGGTCATAGTGGTCAGTGGAAAATGACCAGTTAAACAGGATATACCGATACAGATAAGATTTATCCATAGTTGTGTACAGTATCACATAATTGGCACTGTGGCTTCTATCTGTTATATTTAATTTTGTTTCCCTATTTGATTTGGAAGAATGTAGTGTACATTGTAGTGGTTAAAGGAGGATGTCCGGTTGGGGGGTGGGGTGGGGCGTGTAGTTGGTGGTGATGAGCGGTCGACGGTCACAAAGGAGGGCATTTAGTTGGGGTGCAGTTGGTGATGATGAGCGGTTAAAGGAGGGCGTCCGGTTGGGGTGTAGTTGGTGAACACCATATGATGTAAATCATTTGAACCGATATTTAGAGGATATGAATCAAAAGCGGGTCTAACATTAATGATGAAGACAAGCCCCTACTCGGTTAGATTTTTTAGTCAAATCCAAAACGTATTTGAAGATATATAGAAGTCAATGTCATTTACAGGCCTATGATCATGTATAATACGACCATAGGCAGAACACTGACTGAACTGGGCCCAGGGGAAACTGATTAATAGGGTGAATTAGTTGTATTGTGATAATCGCTCTAATTAATTGGAAGAACTATTGGACCGACTGTCTCGGTGATCTACTTGGAAGTGTGAGTGGACGAGATTTAGGGTGAGCACATAAGTTCTATTATAATTGCCTAAATTCTAAATATGTTATGAAATAGACCCAAACAACAACACATAATAAAGTACGATATAAGAAGATATATATATTTTTCATATTTTTTATTTTCATTTTATTATAGATATTCAAAAGCTCTTTGTAAGCGTTACTCGATGGTTTAATGTTGGTATTAATATTCGTCAAATGTACTTTGTAACACATATTAGATTTTATTATGCTGTTTGTTAAATATTTTATCGTATTAATGTAGAGTATAAAGTATAGTTTGGTGATGGTGATGGTGGTGCTAAAACAATTTTGGTTCCTTTTTCACACGCTGTCTTCATCATCAGCTTCCATTTCTTCATCCGCATCTTCATCGTACAGGAAAAGGCCATCAAATTTGGCTTGATACTTAGCCACCACTCTTTTGATTGCTGTGTGAATATCCGCACCATAGTCCATTTTGTCTTCGAGTTCATCCGTGATTTCTCGATACAGGTCATCATCTTTCAAATGCGCAAAACTCCATAAAAATGTTGTAAATTGGTTGAAAAAGGCACGTTTAACAGCCCACAGGGTCTTCGTGTATGCTTTCTCCTTAGCCTGTTCTGGATCCAATCCCTCTGCAATGTACTTTTCATATTTTTCAGCTCTCAACTCTTCAGTGGTTTCCATGGCTTGTGCGTACCATTCTCGATACGTAGCGTTGTCTTCCAGTTCATCGCTTATCTGTTCACCCGATGACTCCTCCTCAGATTCAGATTCATATACTTCAGAAGCTTCGGATTCAAGGTTGTCATTTACTTGTGAATCATCCCAGTTCATATCATCTACTTCTGAATCACCTTCCTCCTGTTCAGACTCTTCTTCTGGATGTACAATTTTCTCATGTCGCCTTAGATCGAATTTGCGAGTGAACCCTCTCTCACACAGGGAACACCGGTGAGGATTAGTAGCAGGAACATTCATGTTGACCTTTCAAAGAATTGTGTACAAATGACGAGAAGACGGACTGACGTTAGCTTAAATAAACTGATGATTCAAGCCATGATAAAATGCATTTGACGTCGCAACAGAAATGGTTTTGTCCCATGCTTTCTAAACACGCTGAACAACAATTTCTGCATTCATGTTAAAGGGCATATCTATTGCAAAAACAAGTTTAACTCCATTCTAAAAGAATAATTATTACATTACAAGTTGACACTCGTTGCAATTTTTTTATGCTTATATCTCCTGAAAAAAGAGAAATTGTGAAAAATTTACGTTAATCTAAAAAAAAAATAGTTACAATTGAAAAATGTTTCATGCTTCGCGCTCACTCACAATAACCGGACCTAAAATGATGCCCACCGGAATTTGTTTGTCTTGGCCCACTCAGACAACTGACCCTGATACGCTTCTATCATTCCCTAAAAAGGATTCCCTAAAAAGGCTTTTTACAAAGACCACAATGCTTCTAAGTTAAACCTTCAAAGAGAAAATACATACTTGACATTTACTATGGAATACTTTTTCGCAAAATTCCAAGACTGGTCTGGTAGAGGTCTGCATAAACGGCACGGGCTAAATATTAATTGGGGTGTGTCGGGAGATTAATTGTTTGACAGAAAATGTGCTTTCCATTAGTTTACATTATGGCGTCCATAATGTAGTAAATTAGCCTAAAATGGCGGATTTAAGGAGACTGAATTTGAAAAAATTTCTGAAATTGAGCAACATTATTCTGATATTATCAAATTTATTGAGATTTGAGGCAATGTTTTTGAACCTAAATACCAATAAGTGTTCGTCAGAACTGAAATGCACCTTGATCTGCCAGTTTTGAAAGTGGGAGGAGCTTTACAAAATATGGCGCTATAAAGTGGTATGCACTCAGAAAATTTGAATTGTCCCCTGGGGCCAAATGTTATAAACCTACTTTACACAAAGAAACAGTGTGAGTTCATTGGACAACCAGGAATCCGCACAGTTGTTTTTGTACCGTAAGTTTATAACATTTGGCCCCAGAGGCCATTCAAACTTTCTGAGTTCGTACAGCTTTTAAGAGCCCTATTTTAAGCTCCGCCCCTGTTCAAAAACTTGGTATATTGTAAGTATATTTTAGCTGTGATGAATGCCAGTTGCTGACGAAGTTTAAAAAATATCCCCTCAAACTTTGATAATAACAGAACCACGTTTCATAAAGTCCGAAATTGTGTCCCCCACAAAGCTCAAATTCAGCCTCCCTAAATCGGCCATTTTAGGCAAATTCGCTACATTATGAGTACCATAATGTAAACATATCGAAAGCACATTTTCTATCAAACAATTATTTTACACCATCTCCCGTAACACCCCAATTAATATTTAGCACGTGCGGTCTATGCAGACTCCGTCCAGACCAGACTTGGAACTTTGCGAAAAATATTCCATATTAAATGTCAAGTCTGTAACTTGTTTATTCATCACGTTTAATGACCCTAAGTTTGTACTTTTCAGGGTGAGTGACAACTCCTTCAATAGGTTCTAATGTAGGCATCGGTGCGTCCTCAGATGTCTTCTCAAACTTGAACTGATGCAGAACATGGGTGAAGAAGATGAAGAGTTCTTGTCTCGCGAGAGCTTCTCCCAGACAAATCCGGCGCCCTGAAATCGAAAATGATAATATAATATGCTTTATTATGGTATACATAGTTAATATAAAAATACAACGTATGGTTTATATAATATAACTCCAAAATAGTTGTTATAATAGGTGTGTTGTATATATCCACATCTTAGTTTAGGTCTGAAGGGGGCTGATGAAATGAGAACATTATACGCAGGGTGTAGCCAGTTCAAATTGTTCACTTAATATGTGGGCAATGCTCTTTGCATATTTCGAAACATTTACTGATTGTTCCGAGAGGGAACAGGTGCAGTCGTCCAGCATGTCCAGTTGTCCCGGGTGTAGGGCGGGGAGGGATGGGGTAGCCGGGGGGTAGTTGGTAAATAATACAATTTAATATCATATTATCATAATCTGTCACACTCTGGTGACGCTACTGTGGAGGCTTTAAAAGCTAATGTACATCGAAATATTCCCTCTTGGTTAGTTATGTTAATATTGCGCCACATTCAATATCAAAGCGCTTGAGACTTTACTTGCATTAATATACATACCTACTCCAAAAGGAATCAATTCATCCGTTTCTCGGAAGTTACCCTCTTCGTCCAAGAAGCGTTCTGGTCTAAACTCTTCTGGGTCTCCCCATATTTCAGGGCTGTGCATCACTGCATACATGTTAGAAATCACCACACTATTCTTCTGGATGGTATAACCACGGAAAGTTGTCGTGTCTCCTGCTACATGAAATGCAGACAACGGTAAGAGTGAAATGATTCGATGAATCTCCGCAATAACGGCTTGTGTGTAAGGAAGATTCAGCTTATCATCCAGCTTTGGTAACCGGTTACGACCTACTACCCTATCGATTTCGCGATGTATGCGATACTGCACCTCCGGATATCGGACAAGGTATTGACTGCCCCATCGAAGTGTATTTGAAGTTGTGTCTGTTCCCGCTAAGAAAAGAAGTAAAATTTGTCCGGGCATATTATCTGGATTTCGGAAAGAATTAGGATCATCGGATTTGTGAAGCCGTATCTCATTCAACCACAAATCGATTACGTCATTCAAGTTATCCGTGTCAAAGTTTTTACGATGACTTTCAATAATGCTGGTTATGAATGCCAGTAGCTCATCAACAACTCTGTTCATTTCCTGCTTTGCTTTACTTGGGATGTTGATTGGGATAAATATTTCCAAGCCACCTGTCCCAATCAGAGTATTTAGACGATTCAACAGACTCGTAAGCTGATGAATGCGCTCGTCGGAGAGTTCAAATCGGGTTCCAAAAACAACTTTACAGATGACGTTTGATACGGCATTATTGAAATGCCAAGTAAGATCGACAGCTTTGCCTTTAAGGTTGGTTAACTCCTTAATCAGATATGAGCTTTCTTTACTGATGGGCTCCTCAAAACGAGATGTACCTATTCCAAATTGACGGAAGCAGGCTAGAGCAAAAATCCGGTACGGTCCCATGTCTTCCCATTTGTTAACTACAAGAAATGTAGAATGAACAAAAGTAGATAATGATTAAATTCTAAATTATATTCTTTGCAATTAGTGTCAACCCTAGAACTACTGAGCCATATTTTGTAACACGGACTACGAAGGGGGGGGGGGGCTGATTTTCAAATCTAAAAGTCATATACCACTAAATGTGGTACAAATGCATAGCTATGGGTCTCTTCTATCTAGTGATACCAAAATAAGTATAAACATTCCCCACATAATGTCGGTATGACGTCATAATGTAAGGGCGCCCATGAAAATTGGGGAAATTTTGGCCATGTACAAAAGTATAGGCAAAGTTGATTTTCGGTTAAAATTGTACACAAATGCGATTTTCATCAAATTTTCTCTAAAAAGTCAGTTGCTTTTGGAACAATTTGACTAGAGTGAAATCATTGATATTACTGTAGAAATCAACGGTGGGCCTCACCCCCCTCTATTGTCATCTTTGACCGCTTGCCATATCTCAAGTGTTTTGTTACCTGAGCAACAGGGAAACAAAATCTTGACCTATTTTATTATGTTACACACTAACAAATTACATGAGATATAGCAAAATGTTCTTTGTTTAAAATGTTGTTCCATGCCAAACGATTTGAGACCACTCTGAGCGAAATCGGTTTGATTTTTTTACCCCTATATATATAATGATGGAGACCAAAATTTAACATTTGACCTTTATAACCCAAGAACCATACATCGGAGATTGGTCAAACTATACTTTTTCTGAATCTTAATAATGAGAGAAATACAATTACGTGATTTTGATCCATATTCCCCCAATTTTAAAATTTGAGGCCTGCATTAGCGGTCATTTTGGAAATATGCAAATTAACATTTTCCCCTGTGCCCTTTTTTGCCCTTTTTGGATATGTGATTCAGGAGGGTGTTTAGAGTCACTAGCAAGCAAAAACATTGATGTTCCATTTTTGTCTAGCTCATACGTAAATTAACTCGTCTATAAGGTGCTTGGGTAAAACATTTGTCACTAAAATGAGCGCAAAGGATGGATCTGCGATTAGCTTAGGTCGTTTGCGTTTTGTTGTTGTTGTTGTTGTTATTATTATTTTGTTTTGTTTTTGTGACGGATAAAAATCTTAGGGGCTTGGTACACCCCCTCCCCCTTTCGTAGTTCTAGGGTTAAACATGCCGTACAGAATGAAATGTCGTTGATACAACGTCAAGTTGTATAAACTTTGGTATAATGCCAAAATTTCAACCTGATTATCGGCTTAGGTTGAACTTCAACGTTGTATAAACGTTGAAATAACGTTAAAATCTCAACCTGTAGCCACAGGGAAATTTTTTATATAAACTGGTAATCAATTTACAATAATTGTTTTCTCTACTTACAACTTCTGCTGAAGACTTTGGCTTGCATTTTATTTTCGCCTCTATCACTTAGTTTAGTATCTTGATAAGCCTCGCGTATTGCTTGGTTTTCATTCAGAACCACGACAGGCATCCCAAGTGCTGTGAATGAAAATACTTGTCCGTACTTGTTACCAAGCTTCACCAGAAACTTGTGGAGTGGTTCGCCTTTGTAGAGAGCGTAAACGATGTGAGGAGCAAAGCCAATGTAAGGAAGTAGAGTCCATGGTCCTGGCGGTAAATTGCTCTTTTTAGAAAGAAAGAAGAAGACTGCTACAATGGTGACAGACAGAAGAAATATGGAAGTAAAAGATGAGTCTGATATTATCGAAAGTATAAAAGAATTTGCCGACATTTTGGATTTGAGTGGACTGATGATGATACAAATATCAAACGAAATTTAATACGTCTAGTTTGCACATTATTATATTGCGCACTAATGTATTCAAATAACAAATTATTTATAGCGTTAAAATATTAATGAACCTTGGTCTGATACTTATTAAATAGATATAGCTATCAAATTGACCTTTGACTTTTACTTGATTGGTACGTTTTCATGATTTTCAAGATAATCGATTACAGAGATATGGACGTGTGTGACATCGGATAAGAGAAGTACTTTCATGGATGCCACGTCACTGTAGACATAATTCCAGACACAAAACAAACAAAAGTTTCCTTCAAACTTTCTATGCCATCCCGCGGATCTGCCCCCCCCCCCTAATTACTTTTCCACTTTCACTGCTTAAGTGAGCTAAATTGAAGCGAAAATGGTTTTAAACCAGAGAAAAAGTTAACTACTACCCAACACGTACCCCACTAGCTATTAGCTTTCTTCAGATGCTAAAATTTGCATTTTGATATTATCAAGTGGGGGATGAGGCTGTTGATATGATCATACCTCTTTGAATGAAAATGGAGGTAATAACTTCTTCAATGGTACTATCGTCGGTACAAAACACTTCTAGAATTTCACCTGGTAACGTGGTTACCAACTGCCAACATTTTGAGCAAATGGCATCCCCTTACTATGCATACCTATTCCAATTGGAATCACTTCATCCGTTTCTAGACAGTTACCATTATCGTCTAAAAAGCGTTCTGGTCTAGCCATGGAAAGTTGTCGTATCTCCTGCTACATGAAACGCAGCCAAAGGGAAGAGTGAAATGATTTGATGAAGCCCGCAATAACTTTGTGTATAAGGGAGATTTAGTTTATCATCCAGATTTGGTAACCGGTTACGACCGAATACCGTATCGATTTCGCGATGTATGCGTTCCTGCACTAGCCTGAATCCTTCTGGCCTCTAATGGCGGCGCCTTTTTTTTACCCACAATCCTTCTCGTTGCCTTATTCAATACAGCACAGTGGAGCGGCCGTGCGTGAGTATTCGAGGACTGGAGGACCGAGTCTATTCTTGCACCTCAGAGTTTTGGACAATGTGTTGATTAACTATCATAGTGAGGTTAAAATCATTCTTGAATATATCACACTGCACTAGTACGTTTACGTGGAACCTCTTCATTAAACCACATTATGATGATCACTCTCATCTGTAAGATTAGTATCTTCAAACATTGTCATAGGCTTAGGAACCGGGTAGCTTGGGGGCTCAGCCCCTTCAATAATTTTGGTGCGGATTTCAGCCCCCCCCCAATAATCCTGGGTGAAGTTTTAACTTGTTTGAAAAAACTTGTTTGATAAAAATAATAGAGGGAAAAATAAGTGTTTGTGACCGATATTTTGCAGAATTTTCTGACTCTGAGAAGGAAACAACGCTCTGGCCACCACCCCCCCCCATTAAAAATCTTCCTAAGCCAATGTTAACAATTTTGTTCATTTCTTACTTTGCTTTACTTGGGACGTTGATTGGAATGAATATTTAGGTAAAGGCCATAAGCAATCCTCACAAAGTAAATATAAGGATGAGTGTGGAAATTCCATTACAAATCCTCAAGATATTTCAAATGCATTTAATGAACTTTTTGTTAACACAGGGCCTAAACTTGCATCAAATATACATAATTCAGGTAAAACTTATTATGATTATCTTGGTGACATTAAGTCTAATAGTATGTATTTTAAACCTATAATTGAAAGAGATATCACGAAGATAATTGATAAGTTCAACCCAAATAAGGGTGCTGGTAATGACAACATCTCAAACTTTATTATAAAAAGAGTAGTAAATGAAATAGTGAAACCTCCTACGATGATTTTCAATCCATCTATTTCAACTGGGGTTGTTCCAGAAAAGTAAAAAATAGCAAAGGTTGTACCAATTTATAAAAAGGATAATGCCGAGCAATTGTCAAACTACCGACCAATTTCACTACTACCATAGTGAAAATTTTAGAAAGACTTGTGTTTAACAGATGTGTTGATTATATTGATGCCCATGAAATCCTTAATGACAAACAGTTTGGGTTTCGTCCCAAGCACTCAACCTATATGGCTTTTTTACAACCTGTAGATAAGATCAACAATGCCGTTGAGACAAACGAAACTACAATAGGTGTCTTTCTTGACTTATCAAAAGCATTTGATACCATTGATCATAATATACTTTTGCATAAATTACGGATTTCGTGGAATTGCATTAGAAACAACATGTTTCATATAACTCATGCGAGTCTAAACATAAAGATATTATCTGCGGTTTTCCCCAAGGGTCGATATTAGGCCCTCTACTCTTTAATTTAACCTATGGTTTATAAATTTCTTTGAGCCCGTCCTTGTCTTGTTCCGTAGTTGTAGTATAAGGCTTTGTTTTTGTATTTTAAATATTTTTTTGTTTGTTTTTGTTTCTACCCCTATAGGGGAAGGCATTTTACAGGCCTATTTGGCCTTCCAGCCTTCTCCTTCATAACATGTCGTGTTAATTGTTGTAATTAAGTTTTTTTCTGATTTTGATAATTTAATATTGTCTGATTTTGATGTATGTAATTATGTATTAATTTGATATGGAAATAAAGATTCGTCGTTAATTGGTTGATTTTATTTGTTTCTCGACAATAAAATATACGCGCAAAACGAAGAAACATAGAATCAGTGACTATACGAATAATTAAAATTACTTATCTTAAAAAATATTACATAAAATGGTCAAATGAAATTAAATACCAAAACTAGACAGATGGACAGTATCTTGAATTCCAGTGTGCTGGGACACCAAAACAAATATTTAAGTAGCAAATTTGAAAGAGCTCACGCATAGAGCGTAAACACAATTTCAGCTTTCACATTTTATAGTCATATTAATTATAACAGGGATGATTTTGTCCCGTGCTTTCTGAACATGCTTGCTGAACTGCAGTATTTGCATTCATGTTAACTGCATACTTCATTACGTAGACAGTGCCTTGAAAAATCGAAGCAGAAAGATATTCCCCATCCTAATCTTCCACCTGTTTTAACCAGGCAATAGCATAATAGCGGCAAGCCCTATTGTGCTATTGACTGGTTAAAACAGGTGAAAGATTAGACTGACGATTGTATTTGACCTGAGATTTTGTTTTTTCATACGTCTTTCAGCTTCGATTTTAAGGCACTGCCCACGAAATGTGACCCTACAATCAACTTTATTATCATTAAATTACCTCTACCTTCTAGCTGGTTTTATTTGCTATTTACACATTAGTATCAATAAATGAAGATATAATAATTCATAACATTTACCATCGCTTTTTAACAACATACGCAGCACCACAAAGGAAATAACCTAAGAATTAAGTTTTATATCCTGATACAAACTGGTTCTTGGGTTGATTATGTATGTTCAACCGGTCTTTGAGAATTTAATTTGATCTAAATCTGCAGTTAAATTCCCAAAGAAAATATACTATATTTATTCAATCACGTTTAACGATCCTAAGTTCGTACTTTTCAGGGTGAGCGACAACTCCGTAAATGGGTTCTAAACTAGGCATCGGTGCGTCCTTAGATGCCTTCTCAAACTTGAACTGATGTAGAAGATGGGTAAAGAAGATGAAGAGTTCTTGTCTCACGAGAGCTTCTCCCAGACAAATCCGGCGCCCTAAAATCAAAAATGTGAATATATGTGTTATTATGGAGTACACAGAAAATATTTACAAAACGTATGTGTATGTGTATAAATATAACTCAAGAATAGCTATGTTAATATATAATCAGGCTGGCGACAGCTCGTTATAAAAGTAATTCAAGTATGGAAGCCGCCATTACCCTGCCATCGCGTAGGCCTGGAACACTACCGCGATTTCTACCGGCTATATCGCGTCCGTGCTCTGCGTTCAAGTCATGAAAAATCGCGGCTTGCTGCATCCACGGTTAGACTTTTTCAAGCCTGCTAGTCAGTGCATTTTTTTTCAAATGTTGAACAGGTTTTTGAATACTTTTAATTATATTTTTTAGCGCATCCATGAACTTAATTGATCAAATGCATTAAATCAACCAACAATCCCGCTATCCGGGCCAAGATTTATACAAGAAAAATACTGTTTCAATCACGAAAATTAACCTAAATTTCGCGCATACACGTAAGACTTGGCGATAGTCTATTCAGATATTGTTGTCAAGCTCGATGTGATTGACCCCTAATGATTGACAGTTGGGAACGCGTACTGTGCGCGATGCTGAACGCGTAGTCGTGGTAGCCGGGGTGCTAAAACCTCAAGGGTACATGCCACAAAATAGCTTTCCATAGACTTTACGTGCAAAATAGGGGTCACGTTTTAGGCTATAAGTCGAGTTACGTCTTACTTTGAAATATATATTTGATATCATCTTAATCAGAACAAAATTCTGCATAACATATCTGAAAATGACACCATATTTTAGGTCTACTTTTTGAGAAAAATAGCGCTATATAAAAAGACCCGATTTTCCCGTGTTTACGTCCGACTGCTAACCGCGTTTTGACCTCGTGTGTTCATGCGCTCATCATCGTAAACATCACTCAAATTTTCGCGTTTTCTGTTCAAATTAGTAGAGATCACATTCACAAGTTCTAGCAAAACACGATTTGCAACACTAAAATTGTTAATATTGTACCGATTTTGCACATTTTTTATGCAAAGTTGGGACTATAGTCGTGATAAACTTTTACCGGAAACCGCTTCACACGCGGATTTAGTGGCATGCACCCTTGAAGAGGCTAAAACATCGTTTTAGGCCTTGAAAATGATTTTGTTATCTTTTTCACTACATTTTGAATTAATTGTAAGAAATTTTGGGTTATTTTCTTTCATACTTTAGACAGGATGTCGCTTTCAAGCACAAGCATGATAGCCGACAATTGCCATTTTTCGTCATTTTGATGCACATGAATGCACAATGGTTGCTGATTTGCTATTTTCATGAAGATATTAATTGATGTTAAGAGTAAACGTTCTTTAAACATCTTTTACAAGTGCATAACTTCAAAATTAAAACATTCTCAGTACCTGCAGAATATTTAAAAGACAAGAAATGTCAATCAAGTAGGCCTACCCCCTTCAGCGTCACTTTTAACCCGTTTTGTCCAAAAAGCAAATGTAATGAATGGCTATTTGAAATTAAATATTAATATAAATTAAACTTTGAATGTTATAACAATTTAAAATACTGGACAGTGGTATAAATAAAGCAAACTAGAAACTTAAATATCTTAAATCTAATATTTCATGTAATTTTATTAAAATTGAAGGCCAAAACTTGAGTTTAAATGACAAAAAATTGGTTAAAAATAACAATGAAATTGAAAAACTTCTTTGTAATTTAAACACCAATAAAAAATGTTTTCAATATTTTGAAACTCTTCTTTATTCATATCAAAAGGTTTCAAACTTCTACCAAAATCGGAACTTTTATTAAATTGGAAATAAAAGCAGGCCTATTCGCGGCAAACGCACATACAGCGAAAAACCTGGCGGCGTCCATGAACGCGCTTGTTGATGTCCCTCCTCTTTTCTTCGCGTGCATTTTAAATAGATAAAGACGCGCGGAAAACGCATGGAATTGCTCCTTAAAGGGTATATGCCACAAAATAGCTTTCCATAGACTTTACGTGCAAAATAGGGGTCACGTTTTAGGCTATAAGTCGAGTTACGTCTTACTTTGAAATATATATTTGATATCATCTTAATCAGAACAAAATTCTGCATAACATATCTGAAAATGACACCATATTTTAGGTCTACTTTTTGAGAAAAATAGCGCTATATAAAAGACCCGATTTTCCCGTGTTTACGTCCGACTGCTAACCGCGTTTTGACCTCGTGTGTTCATGCGCTCATCATCGTAAACATCACTCAAATTTTCGCGTTTTCTGTTCAAATTAGTAGAGATCACATTCACAAGTTCTAGCAAAACACGATTTGCAACACTAAAATTGTTAATATTGTACCGATTTTGCACATTTTTATGCAAAGTTGGGACTATAGTCGTGATAAACTTTTACCGGAAACCGCTTCACACGCGGATTTAGTGGCATGCACCCTCAAATGGCGACCTCCATGCGTGTACCGGGGGTGCTAAAGTGGAACCAAAACAACAGCGGGAATCGTGTGTTAAATCGACATAGAAAAGAACAGGAGGGATCAGCGAAATTTACTGTCAGCCCCAAATTTAAAGGGATTGACACTTGCTCACTTAACAATGTGTGCAATGCCTAAATGGGCTGACACACTCTGAAATTAATCTAGTAAAAAATGAATAGAATGTATACAAATTTGAATAGGCAACTGTGTACGAGGGACACTTCAGAATGAGGAGAATTTTCTATTCAAATAAATGATCCAAAATTCTATTTAAAAATGAATAGTTAACTTGTCAGGTAATGAATAGGTGACTTCTTACAATTAAAGAAATATATTCATATTTTATGAAGGGATTCAGCACACCTTATACAAATCTAACGATACAAAAGTCATCAATGTCAGCATGCCATTAAAGCGGTATGCAAAAAAATTGCCTATCGCGGGTATTGAACTCGGGAACGCCCGGTCCTAATGCGAGAGTGCTAACAATTATTCCAGCTAACCAGTGTTACACACATGCGAATTGTAAAGTCCTTTTGATCGTAACTAATTATCGTAGCTAACCACACGAGACTCGTAAGCCGATGAATGCGTTCGTCGGAAAGTTCAAATCGGGTTCCAAAAACGACTTTAGCGATGACGTTTGATCCCGGGGGGGCACTCGAATTTTTTTTTGGTAGGGGTGTGCCACCGCCAGTTTCGAACTTGAGGTCTAAGGAACTGATCGGCCAGCCAAAAAGGCGGGTCGAGGGAACTGATTGGCCGGTCAAAAGGGGGGGTCTTGGGAACTGATTGACAGGCCAAAAGGGGGGTCTTGGGAACTGATCGGCCGCCAAAATCTGAAAAATCTCAGAAACTAAACCCGCAGGCCAAACCAGGGTTCAATTTTGTTGCGTTTTTGCCACAGATTTTTAAAGGAATCGATTTCACTTTGAATTGTGCATTAAATTATTAATCAGGAAAATCATTAATGCAAAATAGGTCTGGTTTGGCCCATTACGATGGAAACCTCAACAAAGCAAAACAGCATTCAAATCAAAATTACTAGACCCTGTAGACCTACAATCTATGCTATTAGCCTACTGATAATTATAGCAGCATTACAAAAGCCCACCATAAAAACAAACCCACAAGAATTATTTTTTCAGTGCCGAATAGAAAAACATTTAGACTACATTGAACTGTCATGCTTATACCATGAGATGATTGAGTGAAGTGTGCAGAATTTGACAGCCATTCCACTCCCGATTTTACTAGACCAGTAGATCGTAAATTACCTTTTAATTCATTGTTTATGGAGAGCTGCAAGGATGTGTACATAATTATTAAGGTACTTTTCCTCATATTTGGCAAAAAAAAAAAAAAAGAGATCTCAAAATCATTTATTTCTAGCTAAATGTTCACCAGCTGGACTCTCGCGATCGGCATTGCTGCAATGTTTATTTATTATCAGTCAACCAGTGTTGCCACTACTAAAGGAGCCCAAAATCCCACCCAAAGTTCACCTTATTCCTTACAATGTGTTTCAATGGGGAAGAAATTAATGGAAAATTCCCTTTGAAGTTTTTGGGCTCGCAAAAGTAGCTTTTGGGTCTGCTTTTGGGCTTGAAATAGTAGGACAGAAAACACGTCTCTCAAGATGCCGATGAGAGCGGAAATCGATGATCTGAGGGTCTATGGAACGGCTAGAAAAATTTTGGGGCTTCAGAGCGGGCAAACAATGAATTCAGAGGGTCTAAGGAACGGCCAGTGGCTCTGAAAAAGGGGGTCGTCGCCGCGGCACATACCCGTATAGCTGGGAAATGTGAGTGCCCCCCCCGGGCGTTTGATGTGGCATTATTGAAGGGCCAAGTAAGATCGACAGCTTTGCCTTTAAGTTTGGTTAACTCCTCGATCAGATATGTGCTTTCTTTACTAATGTGCTCCTCAAAACGAGATGTACCGACTCCAAATTGACGGAAGCATGCTAAAACAAAAGTTCGGTATGGTCCCATGTCATTCCATTTGTTAACTACAAGAAAACATAGTTAAGAATTCACCTTTCAAATTTGTCAGTGAGTATGAATAACAAACGTTTAATAACAACCACTAAACTACATGGAGAAACAGCTTACACTCTACTAGAGCGGTTTGGTATATAAATAATATTGATAATAATGATGATGATGACACTCGGTCCTTTCAAATATTGAATTTTTTGGTTTCTTGACTCACGCCATTATTGATATTTGTACCCCTTGTCAGAAACTTACAATTTGTAAAAAGCATTTTCGGTTTTCATTTCAGTTTGTTACATAATCGAAAAACCGCAGAATATCAGGTTTGAAAATACCTCACAAAAGAACTTTTTGAATTTGGCAGTGCAGTATTCACGAGCAGAGAAGTCGAACAAGTAAATCTACATTTGAAAGTGTGGGTTCGATTTCCAAATTAGCTTTAGCTTAATTCCTGTGAACAAAATATAGACCATCAAAAGCACTTGAAGTCTACTCGAGTGTCTATACATATGCATATCGCATACACGGGGATCAATTGAAGATTGAAGCTATATTACCGTATAGACTAGTTGACTTTTATTTTATATTTATTGCTCCAAGAAATGAGAAGAGAGAGGGGAGGGGGAAAAGAGTGTGTGAGGAGGGGAGGAAAATAGAGAAACAGATGGGAGAGAGCATTGGAAGTTGAAAGGGAAGGAGAGGGGAGTTCGAGACTGGAGTGCAATAGATATCGAATATAGGGGAGGAGAGGAAGGAGAATAAGACACTTGGGAGAGGGGCGAGGAGGCTATATAGGTGGGGAAAGGGGAACCTAGGTAAGAGGTATGGATTGTGCTTACCGGGGACAATAAACTAATTCATAATCATATCATCTCCATTATCATGCATCGTTTATGTTTCATATAAACAAACAAAGCCACCCCTCAATATACGCGCATGATTTCTGTGCCTCGGGCCGTAGAACTCGGGGTGTAATACGGTGACATGAAAGTAGGCCACCTACAACAGACTTCGTTAAAAGCGTCTCTGAAGTAAGACTAAATCAAATTTGATAGAGCATCAACTACCACCTGCGTTGATAGATATCCGATAATAATTATGCTTAGCACAAAAGACCATTATATGGTTATATACCCAACTGGGTCCTCCCAGCACAAAAGTGTTATGATTGCAGACAAATTCTGCTCCACATTTTAATCCCCTGATTCTTGGTTTCTGAACAATAGAGAAACTAAAACTCAATATTTGAAACGACCGAATGATATACTTACAAGTTGGGCTGTAGACCTTGGCTTGCATTTTATTTTCGCCTCTATCACTCAGTTTCGTATCTTGATAAGCCTCGCGTATTGCTTGGTTTTCATTCAGCACCACTACAGGAATCCCAAGTGCTGTGAATGAAAATACTTGTCCGTACCTGTTACCAAGCTTCACGAAAAACTTGTGGAGTGGTTCACCTTTGTAGAGAGCGTAAACGATGCTGGGAGCAAAGCCAATGTAAGGAAGTAGAGTCCATGGTCCTGGCGGTAAGTTGCTCTTTTTAGACAGAAAGAGGAAGACCGCGGCCGTCACAAGGATGACGAACAGAAGACATATACAGCCTGTCTCAAAAAAAATTGTGCAAGTGGAAAGCGCCCTCTGTGGCAATTAGAAAATACCGTTGTGACATGATGCTGAGATCAATGTCAAGGGCGTAGTCTTAGCTCTCAAGTGCCGTTTGTTCTGTTAAATTTGCTTGGTTTAATCTCGAGATATGCTTAGTTAACGACGAAAGGGTAAATTCACAATTGTGCCACTTTTACTAGGGAAAAGGGCTTTACATGTAAATCAGTGATAGCATCAAGTTTATCAAGAGTTCCTTCGCGAAATCAAAAGAATGCATCAATTACACAATACAAATTTTTTTACTGTTTTTACTGTTTTATCATGATGCAGGAATAATGATTCTCTTTTTCCACTTAAAAAGATTAAATGATAAATAGATATTTCACATTCTGCTGTAAAATTAAATACATGTGCATGTCAATGATTTTATCATGGTAAATACTGTTCACTTAGTCACTTTTAAAAGACATGTTAAAAGACAAACAAATATTGCACACTTAGGTTAATCAACGCGTATTACTTGTTGGGAGAGAAATTGGACAAAATAATGCACGCGTGCTGATGTTGACGCGTCTAATGCACTAGCCCCGAAGGGGGAGCGCATTAGACGCATCAACATCAGCTAGCATTGATTTACATGTACAGGTCTTTTCCCTAGTAAAAGTGGCACAATTGTGATTTTACCCTTTCGTTGTTAAACAAACATATCTCGAAATTGAAACAAGCAAATTGAACAGACCAAACGACATTTGAGAGCTAAGACTGTGCCCTTGACGTTGATGTAAGCGTCATGTCACAGTGGTATTTTCTAATCGCCACAGAGGGCGCTTTTCACTTGCACAATTTTTTTTGAGACAGGCTGTAGAAGTAAAAGACGATTCCGAAATGATCGAAAGTACAAAAGAACTTTCTGACATTTTGGACTTGAGTGGTCTGATGATATAAAATATCAAACGAAATTTTAATACGTCCAGTTTGTAGCATGTGATATTACGAACTGAGGTATCAGAATAAACAAATTGTTTATCAAGTTTAAACAATAGTGACCATGGGTCAAGTCCCGGTGGGTCAAGTGTTTAATAAATAGATATAGCTAAAATATGAAAATAATTACAGAGATATCGAAGTATTGTAGCATCGGATAAGATAATTGCTTTCTTGGATGCCACGTCAGTGTAGACCTAATTTCTGGTGGGTTATAACCAGCTTTTCGAGGCATAAGCACACAATTGAAAATGTACTGACGGCATAAGGAATTGAATAGTATTTGAAAAGGTGTCCTCCAAACCATAAGACTTTTACTGGCATACGACAAAATGTACCGTCTGGTCGGGATGTATCGACATATGCAGTCTACATGTTCTCTGTTTACAAGGGGCAGTCTTCAGTGAACAGCTCTTTTTCAGAGCCAACAAACCTTTAAATTTAGCAGATAGGCGAGGTCTGCTTGTTTTTCTGTTGACAAGGGGCAGTCTTCAGTGAACGGCTCTTTAAGTTCAGAGCCACCACGGCTCTTTTCAGAGCCACCAAACCTTTAAATTTAGCAGATAGGCGAGGTCTGTTTGTTTTTCTGTTGACAAGGGCCAGTCTTCAGTGAACGGCTCTTTTCATCATCATCATCATCATCATCATCATCATCATCATCATCATCATCATCATCATCATCATCAGTCGGCTGCGGAGCAGGCGACTACAAGCTTTCTCCAACTAATGCGATCTTGGGCAAGCGAAACAATTTTGTTTGGCTGCAGCATCCCTTCAGTATCTCCCAGGAGGTGCTGGACATACTGTAAGTACAGTGTGCGCGGCCCCATGTGGTGGAATATAAAGCGCATATTCTTTCACAGGCTCGCCATCTTCAAGACGCAGTATATGGCCGAGAAATTTGAGTTGATGAATCTTGACTCTAGCAACCAGTGGTGTGGTGTTGGTCAGGTTGTAGATGGTGTCATCTTTTCAGAGCCACCAAACCTTTAAAATCAGCAGATAGGCAAGGTCTGCTGGTTTTCTGTTGACAAGGGGCAGTCTTCAGTGAACGGCTCTTTTTCAGAGCCACCAAAACCTTTTATATTAGCAGATAGGCGAGGTCTGCTTGTTTTTCTGTTGACAAGGGGCAGTCTTCAGTGAACGGCTCTTTAAGTTCAGAGCCACCAAACCTTTAAATTTAGCAGATAGGCGAGGTCTGCTTGTTTTCTTCAGTGAACGGCTCTTTTCAGAGCCACCAAACCTTTAAAATCAGCAGATAGGCGAGGTCTGCTTGTTTTTCTGTTGACAAGGGGCAGTTTTAAGTGAACGGCTCTTTATATTAGCAGATAGGCGAGGTCTGCTTGTTTCTGTAGACAAGGGGCAGTCTTCAGTGAACGGCTCTTTTTCAGAGCCACCAAAACCTTTTATATTAGCAGATAGGCGAGATCTGCTTGTTCTCTGTTGACAAGGAGCAGTCTTCAGTGAACGGCTCTTTTCAGAGCCATCAGTAGGCAAGGGGCGGTCTACATGTCTCATTCTTAGGTACTTTGTCCTGAAGAAGTCAAAGCTACTCCTGACGAAAGCTTGACAGTTCTAAACATGTCCGACGGCGAACCCACTAAAAACCCACTAATAGTTTGACTATTCCTTTTGTGTTTACAAACACACTAGCTATGTGTGCTATTTCTTCTTACTTTTGGGTGTTGCACATTTGGTAAGTCTGATCTTGCTTATGATCGGGGATATTTTGTCCACCTCTTCCCAAATTATGGAGGGGACATGTCCCCCTGTCCCCTGGGATTGACGCTCATGCTCAGATCCAATATTTTGAGTAGCACATGCCAGTATGATACACGACACCCAAAATTATGCAATTGTCCAATCACATACTCGGTGGCTAGACCACAGCCACTGAGTATTTGGTGTTGCCCGGTGTTTAAAAACTAATGTTTAAAAAGCCACCGTTTTTTAATATCTTAAGATATATTATATTTAATGGTTAAAATGGATAAACACAGAAAATGAAATAGAGTACCAAAGATAGCAAGATAGACAGCATGACTTGAAAGTAAGACCAATGTGCTGGTAATCACGAGGACACGATGGCTCAGTTGTTACGGCCTTGGACTCTGAGAGCTTACTCGACGTGCGTGGGTTCGAGTCCCCATCTCACCACCGTGTTGTTCCCTTGGGCAAGGCGCTTTGCCTCGCTTGCCTCACTCCACCCAGGCGCAATGGGAAGCTGTTAGGGATAGTCACAGTCGTTGCACTGATGAACCATGCGCCATTTGTAGGCAGCAAACGTGGTTCCGACATATTTTAAAAAATACGCTAATACGCGGAATACGCTACGCTTTGAGGCTGTTTACGGCATAAAGCGTTATATAGACCTAAATATCTACATTTATTTATAGTTTTAGTTGTGGAGCAAATCACACATTATGGCGTTAATGCAGGTAAAATGACTCATAACATTTCCCATCGTTTTCAAAACATACAAAACAAAAGGCTACAGTATTGCACCTTATTCAATTTCCACTCATATAGCATAAACACAACAACAGCTTTCACATGTATAGACGAATCCGACGAGCCAAGTGATGGTCAAGATTAAGTCGACCATAGCTGGGGGCCATCCTCGCCAAACAAGCTTAGTTCGTTTAGATTACGACCCAACATTTCCAAGACGCCCACTATCACGAGCGCATCGGAGCGAGTAGCACTTGCGCCGCGTGACGGGAGCGTTAACGCTCGTGTAAAATGTATGGATGGCCCCAGCTTTGGCCGCCAGTGAGGTGTAGGAATGTGGCTCGTCGGATTCGTCTATACTATGATCAGCTCGTAATAGGCAGGACTCATAATATCTTGTATTGATATAGAATGGCGTTAACGCAGTTGGGCGTATTGCGTAATTGACTCGCGCTTTTGTGAATGTACGCGAGCCTACGTTAGGACTTAATTAATGCGCGCAGTAACAAAAACCGAACAATCCATTTCCCGCCTGTTACGAGCTGATCAGAGTATATGAAGAGCTATGTTGCAAAACCCCTTACATCCACTTTTGACTTTTTGAGAAAAACAGCTTTTTTAATTGTGCAAGTATTACTTGTTCGATTTGATTCAATTTGGGTTTGGATAAAGTGTTGATGAATAGAAACTAAAAGAATAGGTTTGGTACAATTTTCAAGCCTTCCTATTTATTTTATTATTTATTTTATATCGCACCTTTTGTGGATATAAGGGGTTTTGAAACAAAATAAATATACCCTTTTCTAGAAACCACCTTTGCAATCAAATTTGAGCCCATTTGTTTGCACTACTTTATGTAACTTGACTAATGCTTTCAAAATCAAAAAGAAAAATTGAAATATCTCATTTACTTTTTTAATTATGAATTTATTTCCGAAGCTACACCTTTTGTTAATTAAAATGATTTTTTCAAACATAGTGACCCAAAAACAGTTCCTTTTGGTTTTAATAGGTAAAAAACATTCCAGGCTACTATTATACATCAAAAAAATTAAAAAAAACCAACCAATTCTATATTAATTTTAAGTTGAGATTTCCAGAAATTCCCTAAGATTTCCCAAACGGGAAATATACGATACCTCCGGAAGGGAAAGTAGTATGAAGGTCAAAGAACCACCAAAATGTGTATTTTACCCACACTATAATATCATGACAATAACTCAATTTCAGCCAAAAGTGGATGTAAGGGGTTTTGAAACAAAGCTCTTCATATAGTTATATCAGTTTGGACAGGAATGGTTTTTATCCCTTGCTTTTTGAATACGCTGAACTGAATTTTTCATTCATGTCAACCACATACTTGGTAGTTTGATCAGAACACAGTATTTTAAAATAGGCCTACTGGCTATAAACCCAAAAATCAACTTTATGAATCATTAAATTACCTCTACTTTCCAGCTGGTTTGTTAACTAGAAATTATTATCAATTAATGAAGGTAAAATAATTCATAACATTACCCTTTGCTTTCACACAACGCCACAAAGGAAATGACCCAATAATTAGGTTTTATATCCTGATAAAATTGTTTTTGGTTGATTACATATGTTTAAAAGTGACTATTTGGGAAATAAAAAATATCGCATACTCTACAATCAAAATTAATCTAAATCTAACTTAAACCCCCATAGAGAAGATACCATACTCAATCACGTTTAATGACCCTAAGCTTGTACTTTTCAGGGTGAGTGACAACTCCGTCAATGGGTTTTAAGGTAGGCATCTGTGCGTCCTTAGATGTCGCCTCAAACTTGAACTGATGCAGGACATGTGAAAAGAAGATGAAGAGTTCTTGCCTCGCGAGAGCTTCTCCCAGACAATTCCAACGCCCTGAAACCGAAAATGTGAATATTATGTTTTATAATTATAGTTTATTTGGAAGGAGGGCCTAGCGTGCACCCTCGGAAATATACTTCTAATTAATGTTTCTAGATCAGAAATCATGCGTAGAAAAAGATAAGCTATGTTAAAAAAAATCAAAACGTGTCCCTATGGGTCTACAGGGGTCAAATTTCATATAAACGAGTTAAAATATCAAAATTGCCCAGATTTGGTCACAAACCACGGCAAAGTATTATCCGGGTCATAACGATTCGGAAAAAGTATAGTTTGACATTTTGGGGGTGGTCTTTTTTGCCAAAAATTTATTTTGGAGTGTGTGAATTGACAGGCCATTGTCTTATTTCTCAGCTCTCCTCCACAATATAATTGTATAGTTGTAAAATCTTTAGTTGATATTTTTTGTTCATTTTTGTCAACAAATAAATTATGTTATGTTATGTTATGTTATGTTATGTTATGTTATGTTAACACTTTCACTGAATGTGTGGGAAATGCCTAAATGAGCTAATACCTAGGCCTATACCCATAAACGATACAGTTTTCACACATTTAATCACTTTCGCTCGAGGATACCTCTAAAATACCTGAATTCTTGGCATTAATGGCATTAATCTGGTTATTACTTGCCTACTCCAAATGGAATCACTTCATCCGGCTCATGAAAGTTGCCCTCATCGTCCAAAAAGCGTTCTGGTCTAAACTCTTCTGGATCTCCCCATATTTCAGGGCTATGCATCACTGCATACAAGTTAGAAATCACTACGCTATTTTTCGGGATGGTGTAGCCACGAAAGGTTGTCGTGTCTCCTGCTACATGAAATGCAGACAAAGGTACGAGTGAAATGATTCGATGAAGCTCCGCAATAACGGCTTGTGTATAAGGGAGATTAGGTTTATCAGCCAGCTTTGGTAATCGGTTACGACCGACTACCGTATCGATTTCGTGATGTATGCGATCCTGCACCTTGGGGTATCGGACAAGGTATTGACTGCCCCATCGAAGTGTATTTGAAGTTGTGTCTGTTCCCGCTAAGAAAAGAAGTAATATTTGTCCGGTCATATTATCTGAATTTCGGAAAGAATTAGGATCTTCGGATTTGTGAAGTCGTATCTCATTCAACCACAAATCGATTACGTCATTCATGTTATCTGTGTCAAAATTTTTACGATGACTTTCAATCATTTCGTTTATGAATCCATGCAGCTCATCAACAACTTTGTTCAATTCTTGCTTCGCTTTACTTGGGATGTTGATTGGGATAAATATTTCCAAGCCACCTGCCCCCAACAGTTCATTTAGACGATTCAAAAGACTCGTAAGCCGATGAATGCGCTCATCAGAAAGTTCAAATCGAGTTCCAAAAACAACTTTACAGATGATGTTTGATACGGCATTATTGAAATACCAAGTAAGATCGACAGCTTGGCCTTTAAGGTTGGCTAACTCCTCGATCAGATATGTGCTTTCTTTACTGATAGGCTCCTCAAAACGAGATGTACCGACTCCAAATTGACGGAAGCAGGCTAAAGCAAAAATCCGGTATGGTCCCATGTCATCCCATTTGTTATCTACAAGGAAATAATAAAAATAGTTCAGGGTATTTAATTGCCAATTCATACTACAAATCCATTTTTTGAAATTTAAACATCTAAATATTTATTAGGATTGCGCATATGTCTAGCTTCCACTGGTCTCCTTTGACTTTATCAAAGGTTGTAGCAGTTCTTGGAATAAAAAACCCAAAAAAAACTCCGATTTAGATAGCAAAATCAGCAACCCTAGGTTGTGTCTGAGGGGCTGCCTCCCGCCCCCAACATCCTCCTTGCCCCTTTTTATTTCTTTGCCTTCCCGATTCTCTCTTTCATTTTCTGTCAGGGGAGCACTCTTCCCCTGCCAATACCCCCCCCCCCACACACACACACCTCCACACACATACACACACCCCCACCCATACACTTTATGTCACAATGTTGACACCGATTTTTAGTCGGTGCATTTTCACCACATAGTTTTAATTGTACAGTGTGTATGCCTCCATTGAAATAATCGTTGAATTTTTGCCCAATCAGGCTCTCAAATCGAGGGTTTGATAACACTGCCGACTGTAGAATGAATAGTATAGCCAGAACCTGTTCAGCCGGGGGACACGGGGGGGGCTTGTTGCGGGAAGCCCTCTGAGCAGATATCAATGAGAGCTTGTAGCATGTTAAATAATTCTTGTTAGGAGAAGTAAGGCAGCAATAATTTTGACACTTTGTGATAAATATTCATATTGTTTGTAATGTTTGCAATGCAGTAATGTGTTGCCAGGAAACAAAATGATACAAACGATCACCACATGAATAATTTTATTTTTGTTGGAAAGTAGAAAGATGGTTCTTTATAGGGATCCAATCCAATTTCGTCTCTGTTCTCAAATAATAGTTCTTTATTAGGCAAATTTCAGCATTTTCAGCCTGAAATGAGCTAAAATTGCCTAAAATACATTCCAGGACGTTACCATGGCAACGGGTAACATATGAGCGATATTTAGCTGGGGTTGTCATGAGCAAAATCGTTGTGGGGTTATAGATTTTCAACTGGTTGCATGCCAACAAAATTGGCAAAATTAGGCAATTTTCAGCTAGAAACACTGGGACATGTGATCCAATCCCGGGGATCCAATAATTAGCACTTCCATGAAAGAGGATTCATCATATCTGATTCTTGAGCCAAATTATGAATGATTAATCCAACCTTCATCCACGAAGGTCAGGTGGGTTTTAAAAAACACCCTTTCACATTTCAAATTTGAGTGTGAATAATCAAAAGCTTAATAACGGCTTATCAAACAGAAATAATACTTACTAGTAGGCATGTCCACTAAAAATTGAAGTACTTTTAAATTGATTCAGACCTAACTTATTGGATGGGAATTGATGAAAGAAACATTTTGGCGTTTAAATAATCTTAATCGGACCTTTCATTCCAGAGATATGGCCTTTCGAGTGTCACGGTTTTATATAGGGCTGCTAGAACATGTTAAAAAGTTAAAGTCCAAAATGGAATACTAACAGAAAGTGCAACTTTAAGGTACTTTTTCTTAATGTATTTATTAACTATCTGATCTGGAACATTATATTTGCTTATAACAACATGAAAATAAGATCATCCTGAAAATTTTATCGATTTTGTTGACATACAACAAAAAATATAAGACCTCAAAACCCATGGTTTGTTTGGTGAAACCTCAAGCATGATCATAGATGGCCGCCATGGAAAATATCTCCATAGAGGAGATGAACAATAAGTGCATTATTTCAAATGAAAAGCGGTAGTCTTAAACATTGTTCAATCTTTTAAGGTCAGCACATTTTATCTTCAAAAATTATTATATTTCATCATGGCATAAGTTTGGTAACATTAATCACTACCAATTTTGAGAAATTTGCTCCAACTCAAAGGTTATCTTTACTACATTGAGCAATACTGTGTGTGCATGGAAGACATGATGGTCCCCGGTTTTTATACTCCCTATGAAATGGACATGGTAGTGAGAAGTGCACGGGGAAGTGCATGATTTGAGATGGGCCGCGGTAGGCTTAAACATTCTTAAATTTCTTAACATCCTACACATTTTGTCTTCATAAATAGTTAAATTTTATGAGTATGTAAGTTTGCTTGTCTGATTCACTCCAAATTCGGAGATAATTGCGTTTGAACACCTGATGCACGGCATGGTGTCACTTCAACCTGTTGTAGTTCTCATCTCATTAAATTTTTCATTAAAAAAAGTTGATCTCTTCATGCAGGAAGGTCCTCTCTATTTACTGACCAAACAGGAAAAAGTTTGGTTAATGTTTTCTGGTGGAATCAGGAATTTCTTGAAACACCCTGATATAGGCCTACATTTGGATCAAAACAAGTATGTACGCCATTTAACAGGCCTGGGATTTCTTGTATCGATCAGTTTCTCCATAGACAATACGTGTGTGAGAGCACGCACACAGTAAATGAAAAATCGTTCTAGTGGAAACTGTATTGAGAGTGGGCATCCCTATTACTAGTTCGGCTGAAAACCTTGGCTTGCATTTCGTTTAGTATCCTGAAAAGCTTCGCGTATTGCTTGGTTTTCATTGAGAACCACGATAGGCATCCCAAGTGCTGTGAATGAGAATACGTGCCCATACTTGTTACCAAGCTTCACCAAAACCTTGTGGAGTGGTTCGGCTTTGTAAAGAGCGTAAACGATGTGAGGAGCAAAGCCAATGTAGGGAATTAGAGTCCATGGACCTGGCGGTAAGTTGCTCTTTTTAGAAAGAAAAAAGAAGACCGCAGTCGTCACTACGATGACAGACAAAAGAAATATGGAAGTAAAAGACGATTCCGAAATAATCGAAAGTGCGAAAGAACTTGCTGACATTTTGGACTTGAGTAGTCTGATAATACAAATATCAAACGAAAATTGATACGTCCAGTTTCGACAATATAATATTGCGCACTGAGGTATTAGAATAACAATTGTTTGTCAAGTTAAAACTATGATGACCCTTGGTCAAGACTAGTACTTAATATATAGATATAGCTATCATATTGATCTTTGACTTATATTTGATTAATTCCTAATTTTCAAAATAATTACACGGATATCGATGTGTTGTGACCTCGGATAAGATAATTGCTTTCTTAGATTGCACGTCAGTGTAGAGCGAATTTCTAGTGGCTTAGCTAGCTTTTCGAGACCAGGGGGGGCACACAATTGGAAATGTACCGACGGCCTAAAGAATTTGACAGTTTTTGAAAGGTATTCCCGTGTATACAAAAATGGTGTGGCCTTGGACACACACAATGGCTTAGAGCTATTGTGGTTTGTAATATTACTCCCTCTAAATTCACTTTGATAATATTATATTTCAACTCGTTTTCCTCAAATGTGCCATTCGTTGTCGACAGAAATAATTTACATGCTAAGAAAGATTAGTAATTCAGCTAAATGGTGGTAGGTTTTGTTTGTTTCAAAAAGTCTATATTTATTGATTTATGAGGGATCTTCAACAATCCATAAAAACAGGTAGTAGCTCTTAAACGAAGCAAAATTTATTTTTTCAAAACCCGATGGTAGTCAAAGAAAGGTTTCACACACCATATATTAAAATTTCAAACAACTGGGATAAATAGCACATATGAGGAAATTAATTTTTCGACATGGATGTGTGCCAAAATTGAACAACTTTGATGCGCGCGCTTTTCAATTTACTGTTGTGCTTGCATGCACAGTGTGGCATAATAATTGAGCAGCCACTGTGACATACCTACTCTTAAATCTTGGTTACAAATATAGATTTGGTAGGTCGGAAACGGTCTGAAGAGAGAGGCCAATTTTGATTAAAAAGGTTGCCAACATTTATGTAGAAATCATTACAGATTTATTTTTGAAAATTATTAAATTGGTTTATTTTCCTTCAAATAATTTAATCAATATCTAATGTTTGCAGATAGTACAGTTTTACTGGGTATCATGTCTTTTGCACATCAAAACCGATACATGTTTAGAATAGCCTTCGTATTGACCATTTTCTATCGGGTTTTTGACTTCGATCGGGTGTGCACTTTAGGGTGTGCACTTTATTGGTTCAAGTCATATTAATTGGTTCATAAGTTAAAATCAAATAAGTCTTATGCACAGTTTTTGTATCTTATGAGTATTATACAAGGTTATTAACAAATTTTTCATCTTATTTCCACGTCAAGATGAATCAATTGCTTAAAATAGGACGTAATTACGAATTACCCTTAAACGTGGTTTAGTCAAATTTTGGCCAATTTCTCTAACATTTTTGTGTATGTTGAACCATTCAATGTTTTCTTCTCATATAAAACATGTTTCATTTTGTTTTGAAGTCCCAATGCATGTCAGAGAGCTCAAATAGGACCAACTATTTATTCTGAGTAAGCAGTTGGACAACCACATCTTGAAAACATTCTTATGGAGATTATCCAGTGCAACAATATGATGCTTACTAAACTTTTGGCTTTAGTTTTTATCAAATAACTTTTATTTTATAGCGTAGATGTAAGAGTATAAATATGGGTAATTTCAATATCCTGGCACATACGATAACAGAGATGTTATGATGGAGGTAGAACCTTTTGAATGACCTTCGTATAAACTAAGTCCAAATAAGAAAAGCAAACAAATGAGGAAAAACAAAGCTGTGCTTTAACTTGAGATTGATAGTCCATGACAAAGTATGGATCATAAAGTCCAAGAGCAGATTGTGATTGCTCATTGTCTAGTCGATTAGATAGATTATTTGAAGGTCATATTTATCATGTTTACAAAACGCATAGCCCGTATAACGCATATAACTCAATATTCAAAAACTAATCAAATTGGACCCTGGGGCAGTAACTTCTATCCGATTATATACTTACTTCTTTTCTTAATAACAGGAACAGACAACCCCAGACTATGAAGAGTTCCAAAACGAGCGAGGTCTCTTCACAGTTGTCGATCCAAAACACGCCTTCATTTTAGAAACTGAAGATGCAGTCGATATCAAGATAAATCACGAAAAACGTAATTAATTATTTGAGCATTTCTTTTGTGATGTTATGTTCAATAGCTATTGTTGATTTTGGACAGTGTTAGAATGGCTGTATTTTCACAAATTGATACGAAATTCTATAAAAGTGAATACTACCAGTTGAAGTTGATTTTAGAGTGATGTTGCTTTGTTAAAAGCAATGGGTAGTTGGGTACCACTCAGTGGGATTTGCCTGCCAAACATGGGACGTTACAATAGGGAAGCTGAAAAGTTCCGTTGTCTGAAAAGTGTCGACTTGATAGATTGATATGATATACCGTAAAACCTAGTCTACAAGCATAGTGCTTCTCATTAAAGCTACATTAATCCAGGTGCCATTATGGAGTTTGAGCAAATAAATTACAGATCCAAACATTATACAAACAAGTATTATTGTAAGACCAACCTATTGTATTAGTATCTTCCCGCTTGTTTCGTATTAAGTAAGCTTTCATCAAAAACACTATGCTTGTAGACGAGGTTTTACGGTACAAGATATTCAAAGAACAGTCACATGGCAGCAGATCGTTCAGTGTAGCTGCACCTACTAGACCTGGAATGCTCTGCCTGCAGACATTCGCAGCACTACTTCTCGGCAGAACTTTAAAATATGCTTAAAGACTCATCTTTTCAAATTGTCGTTTAAGTTGTAGTTTAATTTTTGTACTTGATTTAAGGTATTGTAACCTTGTTTTGGGGTGTTTTTTTTATTTAAGGTATTGGACAGCTGGCTGGTACCCCCCCCCATCATCCCCCGTTCCCCTCCCCCCACTTCCGCCACCTATGAATTTCATAGGTATGAATATGAATTCTAGTCGCTTTTATATACGAGTGCCCACCCCCGGGCAAAATTAACATTAAAAATTTAGTGGATTTTACGGTGTTATAGAGTTATAGATAAGTATAAAAAATTGAATGTCAGTTTTGAAATTTTCAGAAATTTCCTATGCAATGCGCATCACCTGTTACAAAAAAAGTTCTGATTTTGTATTTTTTTAAAAATTGAAAATTAATCCATAGATGCCCGCAAACCTTAAAGGCTCGGATAGCAACGTTTGCATAGTATTTTTTCTGGGACGTGGGAGCACATCAGACATATCGAATTGCATTCTGAATACTAGGGATGTCCTTTCGATATCAAATAATGTTGATTTATTTTGGCCTGCCAAAAAATCTTTGCCCCCCCCCCTATAATTCACCACACCGGTTGTACACATAATTATTGCACCATATAGCTGGGAGGAAATTTTCCACTATTTTTGGGCCTTGGTGTGCTCTTATGTCCAAGAAAAAATACTGTACAAACGTTGCTATCCGAGCCCTTAAAATAGTCTACATTATGTTGCATATTTAAGCGTTTCCGTACTGTTTTCCTAAGCCATTTTAAAAGGCGCACCATGAATGTGTACCAAAATTGCCCCCTCCCCGGCTTGCCAAAATGACCTCCCCCTTTGGCTCGCCATAAAATAATGCCCTCCCCCCATTTTACCCTCCCACAGGGCTCATAAAAACACGTTTTTTATGGGTCACCCTGTATTTATTTATATAGCATTTGACCTAATGAACCATTTATCTTGTTTTCATAATTATACGTCATTCCGTTTACAGGTTGTGAGTAGGCAATGTTGACTATAGTCACGTCTGATTCAATCTAGCAATCTGATTCAAAATGACAGCAAATTCAATTGTGTTACCTATGATTTCAGGATCATCTTTCACTCATATTTTACTTCTGGTCATCATTGTTGCGGCTGTTTTCTTCTTTCTCTCCAAAAAGAGAAACTTGCCGCCAGGACCATGGACTCCAATCCCTTACATCGGATTTGCACCAAACATCGCCTACGCTCTCTACAAAGGCGAATCACTCTACAAGTTTCTGGTGAAACTTGGTAACAAATATGGACAAGTATTTTCGTTCACGGCACTTGGGATACCGGTCGTGGTTCTGAATGACTATAAAGCAATACGTGAGGCATTTCAAGATACGAAACTAAGTGATAGAGGTAGCGCTGAGATGATAATCAAGGCTATTGGCAGGACATGTAAGTAGCTGTGGGTGGCAATTTAGGGTTTTGCTGAAACATGAAATGGTATCAGCCTATAGTGTATACTATACTTACTTACTTACTTTACTTACTTACTTACTTACTTACTTACTTACTTACTTACTTACTTACTTACTTACTTACTTACTTACTTACTTACTTACTTACTTACTCAGTACTTACTTACTTCTTACTTAACTCGCCCCTTTCAACCTACCAAAAATGCTTGCCTCCAATCCCCCCCCACCCTTTGCCTGGCCAATAATTATTGCACTACCCCTAAGACCCGGGTCAATATTTCTATTTTGGGTCCATTTCATATTTCGAAATCCCCAGGACGCATGATTCCTGAGTGGTGTCAAATGAAAAAGAAAACAGTAAAGAATATAATAAGAAATAATAAGAACATTCCTCGGGTCAATATCCTATTTGAGTCCGTTTCATAAATTCCAACAAGGTATATCTCGAAAACCCAACAAGGTATGACCGCCCGGATGACAGTGGTATACCACAATACATTGCCGAAGCCCCATGGTTCACCTATGGTGCGATAACCGCTCTACAAGCTTCTACATGTAGTTACTATTTGTCCGTGAGGCGCTATCATCATCGTTATGCACCACACTAACATGTTAATCAAACTGTGTAGACTTTCATTCAACTGGGTATGTTGAAATTAAGAATTAATTTAAATCTGGTCAACCAGACATACCTATTTTAACGGACGAACCGACGGACAACCATCCCATACCACGGTGACTTATCTGAAAAACTCAAAAGAATTTATTGCGACCACGGGATTACCACCCACTTTAAACCCACAAATACTATCCGCCAGTCCTTAGTACATCCCAAGGACAAACAACCCAAGGGAAGGATTAGTGGAGTGGTCTACGGGGTACGCTGTTCTGGAGAGCAAGATTGTCAGGACTCTTATATAGGAGAAAGCGCCCAACCTCTTCACAATCACATGCAACAACATCGCAGGGCCAGCTCTAGTGGAAACGACTCCGCAGTTTTTCTTCATCTGAAAGCCAGCGGACACCATTTTGACACCAAGAATGTCCGGATTTCAGCGGTGGTTTGAGCGTGGCGTGAAAGAGGCCATCTAGGTGAGGGCCGAGCAACCATCACTCAACCGTGGAGGAGGCGTCCGGGCCAAGCTGTCACACGGCTGGGACCGAATCATAAAGGACATTCCTCGTCGATTGTCATCAATACCGGAAGTGTCCGGTACTCAAGGTCATTTGCATCACAACCCAACTGAAGACTGAAGGTTTCAGTCGCAACGTCGGTGCGTCCGTCAAAAATAGGTATGTCTGGTTGACCAGTTTTAAATTAAATCTTAATTTTAATCATGTTAATAGTGTTCAAATTTTCCTTTCATGTTTAACCAAAATCAGCAGTTTCAAAATATAAAAATGTCCCTTTCTTCTAATCTTTCCTGTAGGGATCAGATGGGATGACATGGGACCATTTCGAACTTTTGCTTTGACGTGCTTCCGAAAATTTGGAGTCGGCACATCTCGTTTTGAGGAGCCCATTGGTAATGAAAGCACATATCTGATCGAGGAGTTAGCCAACCTTAGAGGCAAAGCTGTAGATCTTACTTGGCATTTCAATAATGCCGTATCAAACATCATCTGTAAAGTTGTTTTTGGAACTCGATTTGAACTTTCCGACGAACGCATTCATCGGCTGACGAATCTTTTGAATCGTTATAATAACCTTGCGGGAGCGGGTGGCTTGGAATTTTTTATACCAATTAGCATCCCAAGTATAGCGAAGCAGGAGATGGACAAAGCTTGTGACGAGCTGCACGAATTCATAAACACCATGATTGAAAGTCACCGTGAAAACTTCGACCCCAATAACTTAAATGACCTAATCGATACGTGGTTGAATGAGATACGACTTCACAAATCCGACGATCCTAATTCTTTCCTCCATCCAGATAATATGGCAGGACAAATCTTCCTTCTTTTCCTAGCGGGAACTGACACGACTTCAGCTACACTTCGATGGGGCAGTCAATACCTTGTCCGATACCCCAATGTACAGGATCGCATACATCGCGAAATCGATACGGTTGTCGGTCGTAATAGATTACCAAAGTTGGACGATAAACCGAATCTGCCTTACACACAAGCCGTTATTGCGGAACTTCATCGAATCATTTCACTGGCACCGCTGTCAGATTTTCATGTAGCAGCGGACACCACAACTTTCCGTGGCTACACCATCCCGAAGAATTGCATAGTGATTTCTAACTTGTATGCAGTGATGCACAGCCCTGAAATATGGGAAGATCCAGAAGAGTTTAGACCTGAACGGTTTTTGGACGATGAAGGCAACCATCTTGAAGCAGATGAATTAATTCCATTTGGAGTAGGTAGGTCATGCAAGTAAATACCAAGCTTCTTGGGGAGGAGTTTTGTTCCCTTTCAATTAAGTAATATTTTAGAAGCTGCGGTAGTGTAGTCAACATTTCGGAAGAATCTTTTCACAGACACCTAACCTGTATGCACTGTCACGTCCAGTCGTCCACTCATTGTATAACACAGAAAAGTGGATTGTTATGATAAATTGGCAGCATCCGTAAAGCCATAATTATTGTAATATTTGCCGAACAGGACTCTCTCAAGTTTTGTCAAAATTCTGATTTTTACATGATTGTAATAGGCATAGGCAAAAGAGTGATGTTTCACAAAGTTTGGATGAGGGTCTTATTTAAAGCCGCTCATCCACCTTACAAAAATATCGGTTGAAAAGGTAGATGACGCGGGCCAAAAAACGACGTAGAAGCAGGTCCGTTTTTACCACCCTTTTACATTATTTTGAATATTGTTGCTATATTTACAATGTTTGGTGGTTTGTATTGATAATTTACCACTTTGGTGACCATTTTTTTAACCAGAATTGTGTCTTTTTTATCAGTCTATAATATCGAATTGATTAATTCGAATTAAACAATTCATCGAGTGGCCATGGGCAGCGCCATTAGACATGTTACAAACTACCAAGTGACAGGTGATGGACCGTACACACACAAATGAATAGGCACTTTTTTGATAATTTTCACCAAGGTTACTCAAAACTTACCTAGCTAATTTATTATAAACCAGGGGTCTCTGTCTTTTTAATATGTTATGAAAAACTTAATTCAGAAAATATTTACCAACGGAAATAAAAATCCATCGACGGATAGTCTTGTTAAGCTATCACAAACTTGGAAAAAAATCTGAAAAATCCAAAATTTTGGTCTAAAAATTGGCCAAGGTTACTGCTGTCCCATTCAAAAGCACAGGAAGACCACCTGCAGCGTTGAGGTCAACTTTCTAGACTTCCTGTCTACTGGCAGTAATGGCTACTACCCAGTGTTAACATCAATGAATTGGGTGTGAGAGCGCTGTTCAACCTAAAAGCTGTTATGCAGCCTACTGTTATGCACGCGCTTTTATTAAAAATTTGGTCTTTTTATGATCAAATGAAAGTTATTTGTAATAAACAGAATCTCCTTACATCTGTTGAGCTGTATGACAAATTAATAATTGATATGCAAATGAGGTAACTTTCTTGGCATTCCTAAGTTAGGACATCAGCTGTAGCTCACGGATGTGTTTACTTTCAAATAGCGGACTTTTAAAAAGCCTTTGAAATAATATTTACCACACTCAGATACTTTAAGAAATTTCAATTGAAATCATATTTATCTTTGAAATTTCCATGTGACATCCAAATCAGATATAAAATTAACACCTACTCTAGGACATAAAATATAAAGAACATTTCTAATAATGATATAATACGTGTTTTATTATTTCCTTTGTAGGACGCCGAAATTGTCTTGGAGAAGCTCTCGCCAGACAAGAACTCTTCATCTTCTTTACCCATCTCCTGCATCAGTTCAAGTTTGAAAAGACATCTGAGGACGCACCGATGCCTACTTTGATACCCATTGACGGGGTAATCTCACACCCAGAAACATACAAAATTAGAGTCATCAAACGAGAATAAATCTGGTATCCTATTGTTTGACCATAATTATTATCATGGTGTCATCCACTATTCGGCATAATTTGAATTTTTTATCGTATGATTGTTGGGTCCCATGCTTACCCCCTGCACAATGTGTTAAAATACTCAACAATTTCGCAGAATTCCGCATATTGCAGTTCTTTCATTGATACCCTGTAAGTATGGGGCCTTGGGGGTATGGGGTTTGTTGGTCTTTGAACTGGAATCCAATCTCCGTGGACCACTGAATCAAATGGACCATGCTGACAATGGGGGTCAAATTCAAGATGGCGGCTCGCTTGTTCGACGTAGCTGTGTAAAAATACGCCAATATTCATGCTCATAATACGAACGGCGAGCTGCTACATGCATTGTAAGTGCTGGAATGAAATAGTAATTTTCTTCGTTTTACCTCATAATGTTTGGCTCGAACAAAAGGGAACAATGTAATCAGTATATATCTTTGAAAACTAACATTTAAATAGGAATCTATTCTTTATACAAATCACATATTGCTTTAACCCCATCAGAAAAATTGGCAACAAGGTTCATTTGATTTATTGGTCCGTGCAGATTGGATTTCAGCTCATATTTTCGTTACTATTGCATTTTTAGGTAATGGTATATCATGTTGCACACCGACATCGCCTGGTTAATAATTACTTGGTACAGCAGAGACACTAAAATCAATACCCGGGATCGATACACGCGAATGTGATATGCACGATTTGATATTCAGACGATAAATCTTTGGATACCGGGATAGAAAATGATGAATATCTCCCGTATTTTTTTATTCTAAAGAAACCATATTGTTTTCCTTGCACTTGAATATATGTGTGGAAAGGATATGATAGTCGTTAGCTTGCGTATTGCGAAAGAACCGTGCGTATTGAGTTCAAAAACTGACAAAAATTCAGATTTTATATGTGCCGAACTATAGCGCAGCGTAGGCGACTCGTGGAGGCAGTCTAAAAGCAGATTACCTCATGGCGCATACCATGCTCACTCACACACGGAGAGGTCAGTCACCGGGTTATTGTCAATAGCCTTAGTCGGATGTCCCTCAGCCCATTTTGCATCTCAAAACTATTGAACAGATCGGAACAAAATGGCCATGCGTGGCTGTGGATTCAACCTACCATGGCGATTTCTGCCATGAAGATATCGGGGCGATGACACTCTGTGTTCTGGAGGGGGTTGTTGGAACATAGTTATTCTATTCTATGAATGCATTGGCACAGAAAACAAAAAAAAAACGAATCTGAACAAGTGTTATTTTAGTGACTTTTTTAATCAATACCGAATATATGAATATAAACATTTAGATAACAATGCTAATCCTACAACAAGACCACTTAACAGAAATATTGAAACAGATCATACGATGCTATTATAGGTGTTATGAACAAAGAGCTTTCAATAGATTATATAATGCTTTGTTCGTTTGATGCCGATTAGAAGTTGCGACAGGCTATTCATAAAAGTGGTACCATTGTTTCAAACAAAGGGGTTCCGCCATTAAATCGGTCACTGATCCGGCATCATATTAACGCTCTACACAACAGACGAGTATCAATAAGTGACCACAATACAGTCATGTGTAAGGGCAGTCATGTGTACCATTGTACCCACGTATCCCAAATGTGTGCTTGTGTGGTCTGAAATCTATAAAGGAGGCTTTAGCTGTCGATGCAATCATCTTTACCGCCCACCTGAAATTAGGCGCTTCGTTTAAATAAATTGAATGCTCTTGCTGATCGATTACACATTAGAATGTATGAAGACTGCCATTTCCACATATCTATATTACACTATAATGGTAATCACTATACGTATACAAGCAAGTATAAGTATAGGCCTATAAAGGTTGTTTTTAAGAAATTTCCATTTAATTTTATTTTAAGAAGGAGATTGGTATAGAAATAATGGCGTACCCAAAGAGGGGAGGGGGTTGGGAAGGGCAGATTCACCCCTGTGAGAAGTCTTGGGAGGGGAGGGGGGAGGAAGAGGGGAGGAGGGGATATGGATAATGAGAGAGGGCTGGAGGAAGGGAGAAATGAAAAGATATAGGCCTAATAAAAACAATAGATAAATTGAAATATCATAAGGAAAATGATGGGAATGAGAGAGGGAGGGTGAGAGGGGACAAGGAGAGCGAGGGAGTGATAGAGTGTAGACATAGGAAAGAATAAGTAAAGAAAAGGGAAAAGAAAGGAATGATGAATACATTCAATAATTATTATTACTGTCTGTTCAATTAGCTTAGATTCTTGAATTTTTAAGATATTTGACAAAATACAAAATTGCGGTCAAAGTCATCAAAGAAAAGTGTTAGCACAGCCTTAGACCTAACGTGATTTATACTTTTCAAATTCTAAAGTTCAATTTAAAACCCCATTTCTTTTCAATTTTGGTCTTTTCCCGCGATATTTTCAAAACAAGCCGTAGAACGTCGGGTACCATAAACTTTTTGAATCAATCCATTTAGAGCAATGGGGACGCCGGACGATATGTCACAATGCGCTGAGATAGTATTTATTCGACCATCCGCATCAAGAATTGTCCAGCAAAATAGCTATATTTGTCAGTAGGCCTATTTCAGATTTGTGTTAAAATCCTACTGTTGAAACATTACCTTATATGAACTACATGCAAGTTTTCTAAAATAGACCCAGCTTATATAAATACATGCCTTGCGTATTTATTTATTTATTTATTTATTTATTTATTTATTTATTTATTTATTTATTTATTTATTTATTTATTTATTTATTTATTTATTTACTTATTTATTTATTTATTTCCTTTGCGAATTTATTTTGCGAATGGATCTGAGAAGGTGTAGGCATTTAGGCCTATTATAAAACTACACATTTATGTTCAATTAGTTATTTCGTTTTGTTTGTTGAATACAAACTATGAGAAGGACAAAAGAACTTTTGTACAAGAAAATATTATTCAAAATAATCAGGTTACAGAAAGCAATTTTTTTTTTTTCACTGTATCTGAAAATGTCAAGCGAATGCTGATTCTTGGGAAGGAATGATGGTATTAAACAAAACTCAATTTACATTGTAAACCAGTTGAAATAAGATGGAAAAAAATGTTTAGGAAAAATAATGCTCAGAATAATGTTATGCATAAAACGTAATCGCGCCATATAATTTCGTGTAACAAAACCGGTGGACCATCATCACCTATAGAACCTATCCAATAACCGGAACGGTATAACAATAGAGGCCCTGCATCATTTTATCGACTGGCTCCAAACAAAGGATTTGAACCGGTGTCCTTCACCGTAGTTATGGCGGAGTGCAGTTCATTCAATCAAATGTTGTCATCAACCTATTTGATCGTAGTGCAGGGTTATGTGTGTGAGACGAACTGTCACGGTAGATTGCAATCATGCTTTTGTTGAATGCATTTGAGTAGTCCGCCATATTTACGGGATGATACGTCACATGCAAGGCCTCTATTGAAATGACAGGACAGATTGGTGAACAGGTTGTTTTGCTATATTGGATAGGGTCTATGCCCTAAGTTGAGAATGGACCGTCCCACTCGATTTGTAAAGAGGTCGCGAACCCTTTGGGTGGACCCAAGTAACTGCCTAAAATGAAGCAAAATTGAAAAGAAATCGTGTTTTAAATTGAACTTGGGAATTTGAAAAGTATAAATCACGTTGGGTCTAAGGCTGTGCTAACACTTTTCTTTGATGACTTTGGCAGCATTTTTTAATTTTTTCAAATATCTTAAAAATTCAAGAATCTAAGCTAATTGAACAGACAGTAGGCCTATATAATAACTAAACACATAAACAGCACTGGGCAGCCATTTGATGATGTCAATGCCTTTATTCGTTACCTAATTAAAACGTCCAGTCAGATGTATTTCACACCTGCCAAACACAAGTCACCCAATTTCGAAAACTGGACGTTGAATGTACAGTGTATATTGTACACTCTCATGAATATTGATTGGCAACCTTTTCCAATATGTCAGCGCTCTAATCGGAAACAATAGAACAATGGACCCTGCAGAGCGTTGGTTATGAAGGTGACATATAAATGTTTAAGTACATGTACCGGAATGTGTATTTTATAGTCATATCCAATAATAAGGTATATTACATTTTGAATTGATTATAAGGAATGGATATGTTTCTTTGTGGATATTGTCTATGGTTTGTTGGAAATGTAAATATAATATGTAAAGTATATATAAGTAAAGTAATATAAAAAGTTATAATTTAAAGCTGATACATCAATTGTTCAGAAATTTGAAAAACGGATATTAGATATACACTCCGCAAAAGAATTAAAAGATCAGTTGAATATAATCAGCATTTTTGAAAACATTGGATATGATGATAATATTATTGATAATTGTGCTTGATCTTTCATAACATAACTTGTTCCCCAGGTTGTAAACAAAATTCACTCATTACAAATATCCGCTATCACCCACATCTTGAGGGGAGGGGGGAAATAGAGGCTAAAATTTCGATTTTGGAGCCATTTTTCAAACGTCACCACGGTCAAGGTCAAGTCACATTGAGATGGGTTTGTGTATGTGATGTGGGTATAAGATGCCCTCAATGTATCCCCGGGGTGGGGAAAGTCATTAATGTAACCGCACAAAAGATGATCTCCCGGCCCCCCTCCTCACATATCTGAGGGTAGGGTCATAATTGAGCTCCCTTAATAGTGCAACGTAATGCATAAATGAGTACTCTATATGATCTGTCGTTCTGTACCATTTAATGACGATTAAGAGCCCCACCCTCAGAGAAACGAGAAGGGGACCGGGTAGTCATCTTTTGTACGGTTACATTAATGACTTTCCCCACCCCCGGGGATACATAGAGGAAATAATGTGACGTATAGACCCACACACACGTCACATACACAAACCCACCCCAATATGTGACTTGACCTTGACCGTGGTGACGTTTGAAAAATGGCTTCAAAATCAAAATTTTGTCCTCCATTTTCTTCCCTCCCCTCACGATGTGGGTGATGGCGGATATTTTTAATGAATGAATTTTGTCTGCAGCTGAGGGAACAAGTGATGTAATGAAAGATCAAGCACAATTATCAATACTATATTATAGGCTATCTATCTATCTATCTATCTATCAAAAATGACCCAAGAATTAAGTTTTATATCCCGATATAAATTGAATCTTGGGTATATTACGTATGTTTAACATATTTTGATGATAATAATAATAAAATACTAATAATCTATCTATCTACTATACTAAAATATTGAGCGAAGTGTGTCCTGTTGTTTGCCTTTCCGGCTATGCGTTTCGCCGTGCTTCGACGCATCGATCCGATATTTCGGATGTGGATAGGTATCGGGAAAAGCATGTTGACCGGGTGGTTTTGAAGGTCATCGGAGGTCAAGGTCAAAGGTCAAAATTTCAAACTTTGTCCGATCGGGCCCAAACTTGGTGAGTGGAGTCCTTTAATAATACAAGAAGAATATATGGGCGAAATAAAATCGATGTCAACCGAGGTCAAAGGTCATTACGGAGTGGTCAGATTTCAAACTTTGTCCAATCGGGCTCAAACTTGGTGGGTGGAATCCTTGATACGAGGGGAATAAATGCGCGAAATAACATTGAGGTCAACCAAGGTCAAAGGTCATTACGGAGGGTTCAAATTTCAAACTTTGTCCGATTGGGCTCAAACTTGGTGGGTGGAATCCTTGATAGGAGGGAATATATGCGCGAAATAAAATTGAGGTCAACCGAGATCAAAGGTCATTACGGAGGGTTCAAATTTCAAACTTTGCCCGATCGGACTCAAACTTGGTGGGTGGAATCCTTGATAGGAGGGAATATATGCGCGAAATAAAATTGAGGTCAACCGAGGTCAAAGGTCATTACGGAGGGTTCAAATTTCAAACTTTGTCCGATCGGGTTCAAACTTGGTGGGTGGAATCCTTGATACGAGGGGAATATATGCGCGAATTAAAATTGAGGTCAACCGAGATCAAAGGTCATTACGGAGGGTTCAAATTTCAAACTTTGCCCGATCGGGCTCAAACTTGGTGGGTGGAATCCTTGATAGGAGGGGAATATATGCGCGAAATAAAATTGAGGTCAACCGAGGTCAAAGGTCATTACGGAGGGTTCAAATTTCAAACTTTGTCCGATCGGGTTCAAACTTGGTGGGTGGAATCCTTGATACGAGGGGAATATATGCGCGAATTAAAATTGAGGTCAACCGAGGTTAAGGGTTAAAGGTCATCACGGAGGGTGTCAAATTTCAAACTTTGTCCGATTGGGCTCAATCTTGGAGAGTGGAATCCTTGATAGTAGGGGAATATATGCGCGACTAGACTATGCCATAGTCGATTTTTGATAAATAAAAGCATGTTATTAATGTTAATCATGATGAAAGCATTCAGTTGAACTCGAAATTATACTGATATTTATTACATCAAAATACTAGTATAAAATTGTTATGAAAAAATTTATATAATTATATTAGTGACAGTAAAAGTAAAGTGTACGTAGGCTTATATTATGAATGCAACATATCATAATGTCATAATTGTATTGGCACTTCAATACTGAACAATTCTGATTTTAGAATCTGCCAGTTTATTAATCGCGAAATTCCAGGTTAAAAATCGACTATGGACTTTCAATTTTAAACGGAATTTTGAACGGGCAAAATCCCTAAGGGAGTGTTCAGAAATACTTTGGTGGGGGGCTGGAAAATATTTTTTTCATGTCGAAATTATTTTTAACCCCCCCCCCCCTCTTCGCGAACCAAAACCTTTTTCGACCCCCCCTCTTAATGGACCTAAAACTTTTTGACCCCCCCCTCATATAGGTTCAAAACTATTTTGACCCCCCCCATCATAATGTACCATTCTAAATTAAATAGCAGAGGAAACATTAATGATACTAACATTTGTATTCATGTGCAATGAAATTGTACCCATGGCATTCAGCCCTCGAATGAAGGATCTGAAGGGGCACGGCAACTTTTTAGGGCATGTTGCAATTATTAATTTGCCTTGGATTTTCACTGAAAAGGCAAGGCAGCACAGCATTTTGTAATATTTCAAGAGGGCATCATGGCAACTGTTGAAAATTTGAGAAGGGCACCAAGGCAATTGCTCAAAAGGGAAGAAAACACACACAAACAAACATAGATAGATGATTTTAAAATGAAGGGGCAGGGCTGGGGCAAAGACAGCAACTTCATTAGAGGGGACGGCAAGTGACTGCCTTGGGTAAGGCCAATGATAGTCAATTCATTGTTTCCCGTTACACACTTTTTCATGACTGTGTAGGTGACCATTTCATTTTTCATTATTCATTATTTTATACTATTTCATTATTGCATCTGTTACAGGTGTAAACCAATAACTACCCATACCAATAACTACCCATGTATAGATGTGATAAATCATAGTTTGTAGTTTACGAATGTAGTTTACAAGCACATGAAGGTGATTGTGCAACTATTTTCAGAAGTTTCACAATATTTTTTACGGGATGAAATCAGAGCAGATCAAAAAGTGCGGGCCAGAGAATTGAGTAGGTATTCATTATTAATTCATTATTAACCATATACCATGCTCCTACTGCAAAGAAAATCCCTGAAAATCAACAGAAAGAGATTTATGATATAATTAAAACCACAATTATTTATTGATATGTTAAAGTTTCTTAGAAATCAACATTTTATTCAAAATAATGAAATATTTTGCCAGCATTTGGTTTTGAGCGGAGTAGGGTAACGGGAAACAAGGAATAGACTTTCATTAGCCTAAAGGACATATTTAGAGGGCATTACGGCAGTGGGGTCGGGCACCCACGGTAAAATGCCATGGGTGCTGTGGGTTAATTCAAGGGCTGCCGAAATGGTGTGTTTTGCTAATTGAGGGACCAGTTCGCATGATCGCGAAGTGCAAAATTTTGTAATTTTACCCCATTTGGGCCCAAAATATGGTGCTTTTCGATGTGCTAAGAAAAGTTGAATGTGGCAATTTTTTTATTATTGCTTTATTTTTTCTTCTATTAGGATTTTCAGTGGATGTCCTCCATGGAAAAATTAGGGGGGGACGTGTACCCCGGTTCTCCAAGCTTCCTCCGCCTATAATTGTAATGCAACATAATTTAGTTACTATATATCAGTGATAATAAATTAATAATCTGTACTACATGAAACATTATTGTAAAAATTGCCAACACTAAAGAAGATTGCAGCTTTTAGAGATTTAAAGAGCTGACCAGAAAGAACTGACACAAACCTCAAAATTAAGTTATAGACAAGACAATTTTAACACTGGCTCAAATGTACTTTTGTTCTGGTTTAATACTGGAACATTTACACTAAAAACTTTCCATTAGTCCTATAGGAACCTATTTTTTGGGTGGTCATTGTCCTAAAAAGTAAAAAAATAATTATTTTTGCCACCTGTGGACCAATGAACCCCCCTCAAATGGGTTCCTATGGGACTAATGGAAAGTTTTTAGTTCATTTTATAGCCTAATTAATATGTTTTAATTTGCTTTTTATCCCATCTCCATAGGGCATATCGTTTTTGAGAAATCCTGCGCGTAGCGATGACGCGTCGTTAAAATTCACTTCTGAGATATCGGCAATTATGTATAGAAACACCATTTTTTAATTATCTCCATAGTTTAGAAACACTATTTTATTTAAATATTTGGTGAAAAATAAGTACTTGAATGTTCACAAATATTTCTGAAATTTGAAACTAAAAGCTTGATTAGTTTTTGAGATATACATTTTTAAAGTGGAAAAATCAAATATCGCAGCTTGAGAAAACAATAGAATACATAAGAAATATCGCAGGTTGAAAAACAATGAAATACATAAGAGATTCTAATTTACGAAGTTACATTTTTGACCATAACTTTTGAACAGAAGCTCCGATTGATGTTAAACAAAAAGCAAAAGAAAGGCAATGTTTCCCTTTCTATAAATATATCATTTCTTATTTAAGCCCTTGCAAAGGCATATTCCCCCTTAAGAACCACGGAACCAATACTAGGCTTATTTGTACTCATTTTAATGCAATTATGCAGATGCCATGGTCATGAAAATTCACAATTCTGACATTTTTTGAATTAAAAAAAATTGAAACTCGGTCGTCTGCACTCGACACCCCCGTGGAGAGAGTTCGTGTGTTTCCTCTGTCCTTTGATGTAGAATGGTACATTATAATGGGGGGATCAAAATAGTTTTGTTCCTAATAATGGTGGTGGTCAAAAAGTTTTTGGTCCATTTAAAGGGCATTTCGTGATCCACAGCCTCATCCCCCATTTTTCTCCACACAAAAAGAGACCTCTTGCTACAAAATGTTTATGTACCCAAAACTTCTTGCAGATTAAATCTTTTAGCAAAAATATCGCCAAATTTGAATTTCGTTCTGGTATATCAGAACAAAATAACAACAGTGGCCTATGGAGCAGTGTACATAATCATGCATAACTCGCAACCGCAAAATCGGAATCAACTGGAATTTTGGGAATAAGCTTTTATCGTGGATATCTACTGGAAAATGTCATAAAAAGAGGATGCTAGCATCACGAAATCCTCCTTTAGGTGGGGTCAAAGTTTTGGGTTCACTAAGTGGCGTTAAAAATATTTTCCCCCCCCCCCCCCCACCAAGGTATTATTTCTGAACACTCCCTTGGTAAAGTTTTGTTTGTCAAATCCTTCACGATTCATGTTATGATTACAGAAAGTGTACTGGAGTAACAAGGATAGCGGCTATTTAGGAAATAAGAAATATTCCACAAAGCCTGTCTTTGATAATGGACCCAGAGAGAAGATACCATATTTATTTAATCACGTTTAATGGCCCTAAGTTTGTACTTTTCAGGATGAGTGACAACTCCGTCAATTGGTTTCAAGGTAGGCATCGGTGCGTCCTCAGATGTCTTCTCAAACTTGAACTGATGCAGAAGATGGGTAAAGAAGATGAAGAGTTCTTGTGTCGCGAGAGCTTCTCCAAGACACATACGGCGACCTATAATCGAAAATGTTAATATAATGTTATATTATGGTACATTATGGTATATTATAAATATTACTCCATAATGTTATATAATGGGTGTGTTTTGTATATCCCCACATCTTTTCACATCTTATGTCACATCTGAAGTGAGGACACTATACGTAGGGTGTAGCCAAATAAAGGAATATGACACTTGTTCACTGAATGTGTGGACAATGACTAAATGAGCTGACACTTATCAAGAAGGTCCACACTTTTCATATTTGGAAACATTTACTGTTAGACTGATTGTTCAGACAGGGCACAGGCTCGGTCGTGCATTTGTCCCGGATGGAGGGGGAATAACGAAATGTCTCATTTAATATATTATCATAATCTGCCATCCTCTGGCTACGTTACTGTGGTCTTGTAAGAGTTAATGAACATCATAGCATTCCCTCTTGGTTAATGTATCTTGATGTCATCAGCCCTTAATATTTTATAACCCCCCCGACCCTACCCCCCATTTTTCGTATATAAATTCAATTACCCCCCAGTATATTCAAAAGAAATTTTCTAAAGAAAATTCTAAAGAAAATGACAGCCCCCTTACTATAGGCCTACATACCTATTCCAAATGGAATTACTTCATCAGTTCCTCGACAGTTACCCTTATCGTCCAAAAAGCGTTCTGGTCTGAACTCTTCTGGGTCTCCCCATATTTCAGGGCTGTGCATCACTGCATACAAGTTAGAAATCACCACGCTATTCTTCGGAATGGTGTAGCCACGGAAAGTTGTCGTGTCCCCTGCTACATGAAACGCAGCCAAAGGGAAAAGTGAAATGATTCGATGAAGCTCTTCAATGACGGCTTGTGTGTAAGGGAGATTCAATTTATCATCCAGCTTTGGTAACCGGTTACGACCGACTACCGTATCGATTTCGCGATGTATGCGATCCTGTACCTTCGGGTATCGGACAAGGTATTGACTGCCCCATCGAAGTGTATTTGAAGTTGGGTCTGTCCCCCCTAAGAAGAGAAGTAACATTTGTCCGGCCATATTATCTGGATTTCGGAAAGAATTAGGACCATCGGCATCGGATTTGTGAAGTCTTATCTCATTCAACCACAAATCTATCAAGTCATTCAAGTTATCCGTGTCAAAGTTTTTACGATGACTTTCAATCATGCCGTTTATGAATGCCAGTAGCTCATCAACAACTTTGTTCAATTCTTGCTTCGCTTTACTTGGGATGTTGATTGGGATAAATATTTCCAAGCCACCTGCCCCTAACCCCGGGGGGGGGGGGTCTCAGTACAAATGACCATACGGGGACGTGCCGCAAATATGGGTAGCATTTTCAGCCTCTTGGTATATCAATGACCCTTTTTCAAAGCCTATTTTGGTATATGAATGGGTCCTTTTTCAAAATTTTCTCAATTTTTTCGGAAAATAGCCCAATTTTTCGTTAATTTAGCACAAATTTTCAAAATTTTCGGAAAATTGGTAAAAACTAGGACAATTTGGGTTAAATTCGGCCGAAAATTTTGACTTTTGGTATATCAATGGGTCCAAATTTCTTGAAAAATTGGTATATTTATGGGTCCACTTTCAAATTCTCAGCGGCACGTCCCTACCAAAACCAAACTTGAGTACCCCCCCCCCGGGCCCCTAACAGTTCATTTAGACGATTCAAAAGACTCGTAAGCCGATGCATGCGCTCGTCGGAAAGTTCAAATCGGGTTCCAAAAACGACTTTAGCGATGATGTTCAATACGGCATTATTGAAATACCAAGTAAGGTCGACAGCTTTGCCTTTAAGGTTGGCTAATTCCTCGATCAGATATGTGCTTTCCTTACTAATGGGCTCCTCAAAACGAGATGCACCGACTCCAAATTGACGGAAGCAGGCTAGCGCAAAAATCCGGAAAGGTCCCATGTCATCCAATTTGTTAACTACAAGAAAATGATAAAATGTAGAATGGACAAAAATAAATTATGATTTTACATTTCTATTTTTTTCAACTAGCGGGAGTCCCGCGCTTGGCTTCGCGCGGGTCCCCGATAGTTGAGTAAACGGGAGCGGTTAGTAAACCGCGGAGTGGTTAGTAAATATGGCAAACGGTGATGATAATTATTAAAACCTGACCTTTAACCTCGGATGACCTTTATGGTTTTAAACTCCCCAAGTGTCAGGGATTATAATTATATTCCCCAAGTTACAGCCTAATGGGAGTAACTGTGAATTTGACCTGACCTTTGACCTCATATGACCTTTGCGCCGGGGATTGTTTTTCCCGAGATACAGCCGATTAGAGCTACTTTAAATTTGACCTGACCTTTGACCTTGGATGAACTAACAAATGCGTTGTTATGGCAGACCAATTTTTACATACAAACCAAATTTGAGGGCCATATGCGACCTGTCAGTTCCGAGAATAAGGGCGAAGAGACAGACTCACATATCAAAAATCTTAATATAAATAAATACCTGTGAATACTACATGTACCTTCAGAAATGATTTATGTAATGATTGCAATCCATTTGTGACCAAATGTAATTTGACCACTCTCACTGTGTAAATCTTGGTTTTGTGCAATCCCGGTAAGCGAAATAAACAAGTAGTGTTGAAGTCTAAATTAATCATTTTCAAGTATGCTATTGTTTAAGTCATATTAAGATACAATGAAAAAAGTACTTGTAGTTGCATAATTGCGCGATTTTAGTCGGAGAGAGTACCCGGGGGCCCGAGTGGTCATTGACAAGGGGGTATCATGCGTGGCCAAAAAATCACGTAAAAGGGTCTATTTTCACGACCAGGCACTGTACGTACGTATCGTGAAAACACGGAAATCAGAGAAGGCATCTTTTACATAACAGATTTACGTATTTAGGGTCCGTCCAGACTCCAGTTCTTCATTAGTTTCACGGCCTTCATATTTATCCTCAGATTCGACTGTGTAGTTCTCTGTTTTGTCTCTTTAAATCCTAAAAGATTGCCGACTTGGCCAGCTTTGCTCCCGGGCTTTGCTCTGGTAATATTTTTCCATTAACCCATTGAATGCTACAACCCTACAACATTCAAATGTAAAAATGTAGATATTTATATAGCGCTTTATGTCGTAAACAGCCTCAAAGTGCTTTACATTTATTCCGCCGTTATTAGAATATGTCGGAACCACGTTTGCTGCCTACAAATGGCGCAGGGTTCATCAGTACAATGACTGTGACTACCCCTAACAGCTTCCCATTGCACCTGGGTGGGATGAGGCAAGGCGCCTTGCCCAAGGGCGCAACACACGGTGGCGGGCGGGGACTCGAATGGTAATGTACACATGCAGTACATATTAAATGTATATGCACGTGGACACTCTGATTTTAATGGAAGAGTTTCAATTATCCTTTATAAATCCCTAAGAAGAGTTTATTATTACATTTTAAAATGGTTACTATTATTTGAATTTTCTAACTTAAAAATACAGATTTTTCAAGCTAATTTTAATGTTGTATACAATTATTTCACCACAAATCTACGGAAGAGGATCGATCTGGCCTGTGACCGTGTATCCAAAATGGCTGTCGTGACTGTGCCCATATAAATAGATGCATTATCGCCAAAAACATCAGATTTTTGACCCAATATGTGATCTTGATTTTATTTTAAAAACACAATTTAAACATTTAAATCAATTATGAAAACATCAAATGGATAAAGGTAAGATGAATGTGGTGCAGAATTGACACAAAATGCGTTTTTGGATCAGTATCAAAATTCTACAGTCATAGTCTCATATTCATTTATGAATCCTGCAAATCTTGGCTGAATTTGAAAGAGCACCTTGCATCAGTCATTATATTTTACTGACATTTAAAATTTTTTTACTGAATTAAAATTTGTATGCACTTCTCACCTTTTCGCAAGGTAGGCCGGCCTTAAAAAATAAAAAAATCGGAACATTATTTCATGATTTTTGTTTCACTTTGAACCATGATTTGTAGGTATATAATAATATTAAGAGAGGAGAATAATAAATCGTAAAACTTTAATAGGGCCAACAAAAATGCTGTCAAAACATTCTGCTCTGGAAGCATCACCATCTCAATCTCCAAGGAGCCATTCGGAGTTACTATTAAAGAAAGCAATGAAAATGGGGCTTAGTTAAGTAGTATCAAAAGAAATGCTTGCATAGGGTGTTTTTTACTTGTTTAGGGGTCAGAAGACCAGTACTTGATTAGGATAGGAAATTACGCTTGTTATACTTCTTTAGGGGTGTATTTTCAGTCCTTGCAAATACTTGTTTAGGGTGCTTTTTGAAACTCCATGGCCACGCATGATACCCCCTTGTCAATGACCAGTATCCTCCCCCTCCCGTCCCCCTCCCCCGTGAGAGAGTGCCAACATTTATAGGGCTCTCAATTATTTATAAAGATTAGCGCGAATAACAAAAGAAATCTTAATAACAATAATCTATGGCGAAACAGTTGACACTGTACTAGAGGGTTAGGGACAATGGTGATAATAATATTAACTAGAACAACTGTAGCTCAAGAGTCACAAATATCAGGTAGTGGCTTCTGATTGACCTCATTTGACCTTTGATCATTTTGATCATGCGCCCGCATATCAATCGGGCCCAATCGGGCCCATTTTAACATTTGACCTCATGTGACCTTTGACCTCCGGTGACATCGGGTTGACTTTCATGATTCCTTCGATGCTTTGCACCAAGTTTAAGCCCAATCGGGTCAAGTTTACCATGTGACCTCATTTGATCTTTGACCTTGGGTAACCTCAGGTTGACATTTTCATGCTCCCCTTATAGCAAGGATGATTTGCACCAAGTTTAAGAAGGAAGGAATAAAGAGAGAAAAGAAGGAAAGAAGTTGTTTGCTCTGGGTGGGATTCGAACCCGAGACCCCTCGCATGCCAAGCACACGGTCGGCGACACCTTGCCACGGGTCTTGGGCTTCGCTGGCCAGCGAATCCGTGCCTATATATCACTTAGGGCGATTGCGTCATCACACCACGTGGGATGCATGCACGAACAGCGCATATATCCCGGGCATATATCAAGTAGTATTTTGTAGTATACGGTACGGTTAGGATTAATGTCTGATTTTGTTTGTAGAAGAAGCCCATCCCAAGATATAATGGTCTAACATAAACTCTAGGTGGCGCTTCTCGGTGTGTGTTTTTTTTAACTCGACATGTGTTTTTTAAACTCGACGAGCGTTTTTTTTTAAACTTGATATGTGTGTTTTTAACTCGATAGGTGTTTTTTAAACTCGGTGCGTTTTATTTAAACTCGATGCGTTTTTTAAAACCCGATGAACAGCGGGCGTACCATAATTTTAGCAGCGTGTCAGCGGGACGATTGGGAAATTTTGCACCTCTGGCTTGGTGCGCCCCTAGATATCACTCACGCAAACCAGTTCTACAGAAAAGTCAATGGATATACATGTAAGACACAAAGCAGCAAGCTTATCTGAATTTCATAATGCTAAATATTCAAAGGAATGATTAATATGACTTGTATAATCAGTAACAAAAGTAACCATGGGTACCGCAAACCGGTGTAAATAGGGACAGGAGGTGAATAGGAACAAAAGTTTGACAGATTTTCGGGGATATGCAATAATTGTGAGCCATGGTGGAGGGTAAACTGGGGGCAAGAAATGTTTGGTCATCCGAAAGTGGGGCTGCAAGAAATTTTGACAAGCTGAGAGGGAGAGCAATCGATTTTTGATATACATTCATGGGCGTCTTTAAAATAGAGCGCTTTATAAAGGCTTAGGAATTCAGTAGGGAAACGCTTAAATATGCAAATTTACCTGCTTGTTATGCTTGTTGTACTTGCAATAGGCCTATGATTATCTAGACCATTAAAGGTTTGCAAATTGGGATCCCAAAAATTGGCATGTGCAGGGTCCGGGGAACGCAACATTTTTGGCACGTTGTTTGGAAATTTTGCCCTCCAGAGGCTCAATATTATTGCACATCCCCTTAATATCTGCTGAATCATCTTCCAAACACAATGGTTTGCTTTCCCAACTTGCTGACCATTAAGTTTTGAATTGACCTCCAAAATCAAGGGTCCAAAATACTGCAAACTTTTGGCCGTAGGCCCTATTCATTTGTCCTGGTTTCACGGTCATTGGTTTTAGGAACAATAATACAAAATATGTTCATTATTGTTATAATGATCAAATCAAATCTGGGGATCTAATGACCCGTGAGATATATCTCACGCGATCTGGTCATTATACAATACCTTAAACTATACAATTCTGTACAATGGAGTATATTTGATTATATTTTATAGGAATTTTCAACGTTCTTAGATATGACACCAAAATCTAAAAAAATTAAGAACTTAAAACCACAGAAAATTTGAAACTAAAGAAATTAAAGAACGTCTGCTAAATATTCCCGGGCCTGTCAGTGCAGCAGGACCTTCCTTACGGTTTGAACGATAGTAACAAGACGTACTTCGCCAAATCGTGGATACGCTCTTGGTTGTTGTGGGACCCCGTTTTTTAGTCCAATGGAAATATAACAAGTATTCCTGAAAAAAATTGGTGTCAGTTCCAATTTACAATGTAACTATTATTTTAATGTAATGTTAAAGAGAAGTTTTGCACTGCAGCACTGACAAGAACATTTAGTGGTAGTTCATTTTATCATTAAATAGGCCTAATTATACACTTGGCGCAACGTCAGCCTTCTATTCTTCAAATTTTTTCACAGGAGGAAGATGGCGAATTTCATCATTCGATATCAGCAAAGTATCAGGCCCTTGCAACTCCTATACCAGCGCAATACAAAAAGATTTTTGTTTAATTAACACTGGACCTGCTGGATGTTTTTATAAAAATATTGTATGTGATGAAGAAGGGGGCTGGTGGTTTATTTGTGTAAAGGTCAAAATAGGATTCGGATAGGGTCAGGACTCTGTTTTGTCATCTTCCTTCTGTGGGTCTTTGAACCTGCTCATTGTCTGGTGTTTTTTTGTTTTTTGTAATTTTGATTTTGAAATGGAGCCTTCATCTTTGGTTCGAGTTGTATTTTTTCCTGAATGTATTTTAATGCTTTCTCTCCCCACCAGCTCTAAGTAGGCCTACTGATAAAATACAAAAACTGAAAAGAAAGAAAGAAAAAAAAAAAGATGTGGACACCGTCAGTTCCCCCCGTGTATTATCAGAAAAATGCTGCTGCCACCAGATATAGGCTAAGTAAAACAGCGTATTACTATCAAGAAAGTGGTTGATGATGACTTGCAAAACTCGGCGGTAAACCGGACCATGATTTTAAGCTTATTGTTAATTTTGCACCTTCAAACATACAAACCATCTCAAAAGTTAGGTCTTTATAGTAGGAAACCTTTTTGGGCGAAGGCACCATGTCAACAATGCCTAGAAAAGTTGCTTTTTGCCTTGTAAAAGTACGTAATTTTTCGGCACTTCCTGGTCAGCATGGAAGCAGATCGATTCGGCCAAATCAATTCGTCCACAGTTGACTTGGCCATATGCCAATTCATGCATTTGGCCCCAAGCTAAGTCAGCCACAAACCAATTCGATATTGACCAAAAGGGATAAACGATTTAAGGGATTTAAAATGAGCGTTTATTGCTTTTCGACAGTATTTTTGTGGGACATGAGAGCACCTCAGACCTATCGAATTGCATTCTGAATACGAAGCATGTCTTTCTGATATCAAATAATTTTCATTTTTGAAAATCATAATATAATACAAATTTTATGACAAATTATAAAAATTTGATATTTTTCAAATTTTGATATATAACAGTCCTCGAAGTAAATTATATAAATCTAATGATATATTCTTAAAGTGTATGTAGCAGGAGGAAAAGCCGACGGTCAATTGAAAAATTTTACCTTTCATATTGAAGATATGGATTTTTTCCCAAAAAGACCTAATTTTTTTGGTGTTTTGGGAAAAAAAATCCATATCTTCTATACGAAAGGTCAAAATTTTCAATTGATCATCGGCTTTTCATCCCACCTACATACACTTTAAGTATAAATCATCAGATTTATAAAGTTTACTTCAAGTACTTTTAAATATCAAAAATATCAATTTTTAAAATGTGTATTAAATTGCGAATTTCAAAAAATCAAAATTATTTGATATCAAAATGACATTCTTCGTATTCAGAATGCAATTCGATATGTCTGAGCTGCTCTAATGTCCCAAAATAAACACTGTCCAAACGTTCATACCCCAGCCCTTAATATGTTAATGAATATAATGTGACCGTCCATCTCGAAACAGCTGTAAAGTCGGCTCGCGGTCAATTTTGTTTTATTTCGTGTTTAGAAAATATATCATAAGCTTTAAAATGAAAAATCATTTGACTCCAAACGATATCCAGAAGTAAAAAAAAAAAAGAGGGTTAAGTGCACAACGTACAAAAAAGTGACTATATCTCATTAACCGATGATCCTACAGATATGCGACCACTGACTTTTTTCCCCTTATGACCAGAGGGAAAATTCGACATTTGGCACGACTCGAGGATATTTGGTTAAAAAGATAGAGGGTTAAGTGCACAAAATTAAAAAAAAAAAAGTGACTAGGCCTATATCTCACTGATCCTACAGATATGCGACCACTGACTTTTTTGTTCCTTATGACCAAGGGAAAAGTTTGACATATCTCACGACTCTGTAGGAAATGATGTACATCATCATCATCATCATCATACATCATCATTTTATTTTCATTCAAATCAACATACAAAATATAAAAGACACAACATTTGAATGAGGAGATGCTCAAAAGGCCCAAAGGCCTGAAGCGAGCACCCCCTTACACTGCCTTAAGTTACAACATACAATAACACAAAGTTAACAAATAAAAGAAAAAAGAAAGAGGAGAAGAACATGCAAAGAAATACTCCAATATATAAATATTTATAACATTTCATATAGATATTCCACAGTCCACACAAGAAATTGATAGTTGGAGTGGAGATGGGGGGATGGGTGAGGTCATTAAATAATCCCTAAATATTAGATGTAATTTTTATTAGACTTTTCTTTATTTGTAACTTAAACTGGTTTACTGATTTTGCCATCTTTATATATTTATCAGTAATATTCCATTTCCTAGGACCGGAAGCCCGTGTTGTGGGGGTTACAAACTGCGGCTACGTACAGATACGCCGCTGACATGTTTTGTTCTTTATGACCAGAGGAAAAGTTCGACATCGCACGACTCTTTAGGATATTTGGTTTAAAAGATAGAGGGTTATTGCACAAAGTACAACGAATTGGTTTGTGACCGAATGCAAGACATCAATTCATCTAAATATACAGATTTGGTGTAAAAACAACGGTTATGGAGAAAATCACGAAATAGTTAAATTTGGCCAACTTTTTTTGTACATCAATATACAGGGTTCGAATTGGCATGTGGGCGATTTGGTTTGGGGCTGAATTGACGAATAGTATCGATATCGATATTGATATTTTTACAGAGCACGTGATATTTCGATATGATGATTCGAATTGTCACGTGATCGTCAAACCTGTACTAAAGGTGTCAGTTCTGCAGGAACTGACACAAAAAACGGACACCTAAAGCGCCTTATAGGAATGTAGTAGTATAGATATTAGCGTGGGCCGACCCATGACCCTCTAAAACAGAAAAAACAAACCAAAATTCAAAATACAACCCTTATCCCCCGGGGGGGGTACTCAAGTTTGGTTTTGGTAGGGACGTGCCGCTGAGAATTTGAAAGTGGACCCATAAATATACCACTTTTTCAAGAAATTTGGACCCATTGATATACCAAAAGTCAAAATTTTCGGCCGAATTTAACCCAAATTGTCTTAGTTTTTACAAATTTTCCCAAAATTTTGGGAAAGTTTTGAAAATTTTGGAAAAATTGGGCTATTTTCCGAAAAAAATTGAGAAAATTTTGAAAAAAGGACCCATTCATATACCAAAATAGGCTTTGAAAAAGGGGTCATTGATATACCAAGAGGCTGAAAATGCTACCCATATTTGCGGCACGTCCCTGTATGGTCATTTGTACGGAGTACCCCCCCCCGGGCCTTATCCCCAAATGCAATAAAAAAAGTTAGAAATCCTTCAAAAATGTCATTCAGCATGGCTTGACCTTATGACCTTTGACCTATGACCTAATAAAACAGAAATAATTAAAAAAAATTTAAATATAGCACTTGATTTTAGAATGCAATAAAAAAAAGTTGCGAATTTTTTAAAATGTGTGTTTTAACTGCATTTGGTTTTTATTTTTTTATATTGTTTTAAAATTTAAAATAAGGTAAGAGATTTAAAATATAATAAGACTTGATTTAAGTGTGATGATGAATAATAATAAATGAAAAATTAACTAACCTTATTTTTTCACATCTTGCAGGCTATAGAGCGACAATGTAATTGATCCAATATCGTAGTTGTATAAAAAAGGACTTCCCACGCAATAATTAACAGACGTAAGACATTAATTTCACATTACGTCTCAAAACTAATACGAAGTGGGTCCTTCGAGACGTCAAAGCACGCCGAGAACCGGGAGCTCCATTTTTCTTGTCGTATCTTAACTTTAATCAAATGCATTTTGGTTTCAATATATTGAAATATTTACTCACGTGGTTTACCAGCGGGGAGGTAATGCACTTAATAAGAGCCTTAAAAAATATTCAACGACCCAAAATTTCAACGAAGACATTTCTTCAAAATCCCATATTTTTTCTCATCATTTTTTAAACCCAACATTTTTACCATTTTGCTTTTCATCATTTCCCAAACCCAACATTTTTCACCATTTTTATTTCATCATCATAAAACCCACACTTTTTCACCATTTGTCATTTTATTTACCTTCAAGCACCCCCTTTTTACTATTTTTCTTTGAAATATATATATATATATATATTTTTTGTATATATATACCATGAACCAACTTTCAACGAAAACAAATTCAACGAACCAATATTCAGAAAACCAACAAACTGCAGTATGCACCACATTCAAAGAGATAGGATTGCGGTCTGAGAAAAGACTTTCTTACCATCTCCTACTTGAAAATACTTTTGAAAATAACTTATTATCAGATATTTCTAATGTCGATTACACCAAAGGCAACCTAGGTCCTACTGATTTAGAACCTTTAGAAGGTGTGCAAATGTTTATAGATGACATTTACGTATATGGCTACCTTTCAAACTCAAACCTTGTGGATAAAGGTGGAAAAACACTCTTATCAACAGGCGAAACAGGACATGCAAAGAGAGTAGTAGCTGCCATTCAAGTGTGTATTGGTGCTTTATTTGGTGTTGGAGAAGCATTCATTCCTGTACAAATAATTCAAACAATGCTTACAGGCACACATGGGATAGTAGGGAAAACGATAGAATCAATAGAAAGAAAAACAACTAACCAATGCATAGACCAATGGACATATATCACAAATGAAAAACCTGCCGCATGTTTTGTAGCCAAACTAGATGTTTCAAAAGTCCCAATACAAAAACTGCACCAACACTTAGACACCTTTCAAAGACATCTTTTAGCCATTGGATACAACCTATATTGCGTCGATTACACACAGGACTTTTCAGGCACACTCCACCGTCCCACCCTTGTAAACTTCCTCATGAGCATGGGCTATAACAACCAAGGTGATTTTATATCCGCATTTAACAATGACACCCCAACAATTCTAGAAAACACATCATCCGTAGGCAACAACGTATGTACATGGATTTCTTCCAAAAATGATAAAACAATTCGCGTCAAACTTTGTAACAAAATAGTATCTAATTTCGAAGCAGGTGAAGTACAATCCCAATTTGGTGGCCATCTTGCAGACTATGCTGACTGCAGCAATGAACACATGAAGCAAACATTTACACACCACAAAGTACAAGAACGAGGCTGCACAAGAGTTGAAATTTCCTTGTATGCTTTTGAAAGAGGTGAAGAAACAGTAGCCCATAACATTATACAAGAAGCACTTGAAATGTTTAGAGGCACAAATTTATTTTTTATCCAACCAGCACCAAACCAATGGCTTTGTCTAGCTATTGATAAACTCAGATGCTATGTTAAGAATGCACCAACCATATTAGCCCGCTCTAAAAAGCCAACTGAAGTTCATAAAGATCCTCCTTGTTTACAGAAGCTTCTTCCACTAACAAACTTTGTAGAATAGGAATGGCGTACTAAGAAAACAAAGAACAGCATAGGTATAGAAAAAATAAGGCATGAAATTCTTGAAGTTCCAACAAACAGAGAAATATCTACTCTTTCAGTGAATAAAAGGAAACTTAGATTATTAGACCTTATAGAAAGTGGAAAAGTTGCAAACTGGAAATTAGAAAAGGAAAGACAGCTTCAAGAGAACATCAATAAAAGAATCAAAGAATTTGAAATTGTTCAACAAGCGGTACTAAGAAAAACTCATGCCGAGGACATAAAGAGACAAATGCATAATCTAGTCTTGAATGCATTCAAAAACTACCCACCTCTAAAACTTGTCGAAATACCACTTCAAATTACAAACATAATTGTACTAGGTTTTAGACTGTCCAATGGTAAATTCACCAGTGCCAGAATGGTAGTAAGTTTTACAGGAGAAACAGTAGATGAAGTTGTGTGGATGTCTTTGATGTCTTCTTCCGAAAGTTGTTTTCTTGGCGGCATTTTTAGAAATGTATATATATACCCTAGATATTTTCTGGAGCTCTCCAGTGCTAATCTGAAAAAAACCCAGAATTTGTTAGCTAGCTACACAGCAAATTGTAGCTACTTATACAGCTAAATATTAGCAAATAGCAACTAGTTTTGCAATTAGCTAATAGCAAACCAACAAATTCTGGGTTTTTCAGATTAGCACTGGAGAGCTCCAGAAAATATCTAGGGTATATATACATTTCTAAAAATGCCTGCCAAGAAAACAACTTTCGAAGAAGACATCAAAGACATCCATTAATTTGCGTGGGCAGATGCCTGCCAAAGAAATTCAAAAAAAGTATGGAATCGGGTCCCCAAGATTATATAAAATATGGAAAGAAGCGGAAGAGCCCCCAACAGCCCCAATGCTTATGGAACTACCAAAAGCCCAAGAAGATGCAATAGGTACCGAACCCAATATCCCTCTACAATTTAATGGAGAATACCTTGACATGTCTACAAGCCTTGTAGAACACAATAGTCTCTTATTGATGAATGTTTTCAGTCATCCAGTTGTAGTATATGAAGTTTGGAATTAAATCAAAATACTGGACTTACTATTTTTAGCAAAGCTACGTTGCGTGTGATACCATCACACTTCATCAGGCAACTGACCCGCTGGACTGGGCATTCTTGAAAGCCAACAAGAAGAAAAGCCAGGATAACCAACAAACCAACGGGAGTGGTAGACCTACTAAAGCGCGGGCTACGCTACCGTTCATCTCGGGAACCTCGGAACGCGTCAAGAAACACCTGAAAGCGTACGGGATTGCAGCCTCGTTTAAACCTGGAAATACCCTCCGTGGAAAACTTGTTCATGTCAAGGACAAACAACCCAAAGAGAAATCCTCTAATCTTGTGTATGGACTTGTGTGTGCTGGTAAAGACTGTACTGAATCCTATGTGGGTGAAACCAAACAAGCCCTAAAATCCAGAGTAAACCAACATAGGCGGCCGAGCACCAACGAAGCCCAAAACTCCGCTGTCTATTTACATCTCAAAGAAAGTGGTCACTCCATAAACATTGAGGATGCAACCATTTTAGACAAGGAGGAACAGTGGCACCGCCGTGGCATCAAAGAGGCTATTTGGGAAAGAGTAGAATCACCACCACTCAATAAAAGGGGAGGCCTACGATACAACCTATCTCACGCATGGGACAGAGCCATCAAGCCGATCCCTAGCCGTCTGTCACATGACCAGTCCAGCGGGTCAGTTGCCTGATGAAGTGTGATGGTATCACACGCAACGTAGCTTTGCTAAAAATAGTAAGTCCAGTATTTTGATTTAATTCCAAACTTCACAATAGTCTCTTGGTTGCCATACACAATAGGCTACAGAATATAGACAAGACTGTACAAAATATGGCTAGTAGATTGGGTGAGACACAAGATGAGGTAGAGAGTGTTGCAAGTGATGTAGAGGATATAGACGAGAAAGTAGAGGATTTGGAAATCAACACAAATACAATAGAAGACATATCTCAACAAATATATGAAGCTACAAAAATGGTACAACAAGTTGTGTATTTTGGTACTATTGCCATATCCATTTTGGGTGTGCTTGCAACAACTTGGAAGTATGTACATTGGAGAAAGAAAGACTCCTTTGACCCAGAGCCGAAACAGAAACCTGTTGCAAATACAAACCCTAGAAAGTCTTTTGACTTGTTCCCCACAAAACCAGATAATTTCGAAATGCTGTAGTACAACACATGCTTTTTATATGAGAATGATCCCAATTCTATGCCTAGTATAGGCTATGGGTAATCTCTTCATACTTTGCAACTCAATCTACACACCTATGTTATCAACGCGGGAAAGTGGAAATGGACTTCTATTTCATAATATGTGAAATTCTCTACCACGACCAGGTATGTCTGATATTGTGCAGTATATAGGCGCTATGGTATTTTCGAAATCTATCTTGGCTATTTCTTGTTCTATGGATGGGCCGTATGTAGAATATCCATATAAGAAACCAGCTCTCTTTCCAGTAGCATCTATATATACTTTGTAGATGTAGATAAGTACGTACGCTTCCTTTCTTGTCTATTGTTTGTGTATGAAATGTATCGAATACATACTTGCCTTGTAGTATTTCATTCACGCTAGTTTTGGGGTATAACTTGCACCTACAACATCCGCCCGTATTTTCCTTGAAACAGGTTTCGGGTTTTCTTTCGCAGGCTTTATGCTTTGCACATTTCTTGTTCTAACTACCTCAGGTGCAACATTGTGGTCCAGTGGAATTGGTTCTTGTACTGGAGACATAGACTGTGATTGCATAGGTTGTGATTGCATGTGGCTTGCAACAAGAGAAACTGTTCTGTCTTTGTTCCTGGATTTGGTGTGTTTCAATTCGCCTATTTTACAGTAAATTGGTGCCATACAATTTGATAGATTTAACTTGTCTACTTCTTCCTGTAGGAATGGGCCGTATGCAGGTATTTCTTCTGTAGTTCCTGATGCAATAAGCAATAGAATTGTTTTCGGTTTGCCTCTGTATGTGGTGAAAGCATACTGGTAGCATGTATATTCACCTTTTTTCATTTTTGATGTTTGGATTGTGTTCTTAGGTTCGTTTGGATCAATTCTAAGGAGATATGAGGACTTAGGAGGTACAGTTTCTTCTATGTTGTCAATCAAACTCTTTAGACTACTAACCTAGGAAGAGTATACTGGTTGTGAGGGTCTATATGAAATTTGCTTGCCCTCACTATTATAGAATGTTTTGATTCCTTCTAAGCTAAATTGTGGACAGGAAGACAACGATGGAAAATAATGAGTAGTTTCTTCAGTACAGCAATAGTTATTATCTACAATAACTTTCAAATACCGTACTATAGATGACGAAGCCCAATATACTTCATCTACTGTTTCTTCTGTAAAACTTACTACCATTCTGGCACTGGTGAATTTACCATTGGACAGTCTAAAACCTAGTACAATTATGTTTGTAATTTGAAGTGGTATTTCGACAAGTTTTAGAGGTGGGTAGTTTTTGAATGCATTCAAGACTAGATTATGCATTTGTCTCTTTATGTCCTCGGCATGAGTTTTTCTTAGTACCGCTTGTTGAACAATTTCAAATTCTTTGATTCTTTTATTGATGTTCTCTTGAAGCTGTCTTTCCTTTTCTAATTTCCAGTTTGCAACTTTTCCACTTTCTATAAGGTCTAATAATCTAAGTTTCCTTTTATTCACTGAAAGAGTAGATATTTCTCTGTTTGTTGGAACTTCAAGAATTTCATGCCTTATTTTTTCTATACCTATGCTGTTCTTTGTTTTCTTAGTACGCCATTCCCATTCTACAAAGTTTGTTAGTGGAAGAAGCTTCTGTAAACAAGGAGGATCTTTATGAACTTCAGTTGGCTTTTTAGAGCGGGCTAATATGGTTGGTGCATTCTTAACATAGCATCTGAGTTTATCAATAGTTATTCCGTCTTCAGATATAATGTTGTTCTTCTGGATGTCAAGAATGTCTATACGAAAGATTGGGCAATTTTTGAAGCCAAATTCTGAAATGAACCACTGCACTGCTTTCTCCCAGTTGTCTATGTTTTTTACATCAAACTGTATTCCTGCAATTTTTCCTGTTTTGGTGTTTGCATACCATCCGACATTGATTGTTTTGGTTGGTTGGTTTGTGCAATTACGCAGCATCTGTCAATTTGTTCTGCTAGACAACGCCATTGGTTTGGTGCTGGTTGGATAAACAATAAATTTGTGCCTCTAAACATTTCAAGTGCTTCTTGTATAATGTTATGGGCTACTGTTTCTTCACCTCTTTCAAAAGCATACAAGGAAATTTCAACTCTTGTGCAGCCTCGTTCTTGTACTTTGTGGTGTGTAAATGTTTGCTTCATGTGTTCATTGCTGCAGTCAGCATAGTCTGCAAGATGGCCACCAAATTGGGATTGTACTTCACCTGCTTCGAAATTAGATACTATTTTGTTATAAAGTTTGACGCGAATTGTTTTATCATTTTTGGAAGAAATCCATGTACATACGTTGTTGCCTACGGATGATGTGTTTTCTAGAATTGTTGGGGTGTCATTGTTAAATGCGGATATAAAATCACCTTGGTTGTTATAGCCCATGCTCATGAGGAAGTTTACAAGGGTGGGACGGTGGAGTGTGCCTCAAAAGTCCTGTGTGTAATCGACGCAATATAGGTTGTATCCAATGGCTAAAAGATGTCTTTGAAAGGTGTCTAAGTGTTGGTGCAGTTTTTGTATTGGGACTTTTGAAACATCTAGTTTGGCTACAAAACATGCGGCAGGTTTTTCATTTGTGATATATGTCCATTGGTCTATGCATTGGTTAGTTGTTTTTCTTTCTATTGATTCTATCGTTTTCCCTACTATCCCATGTGTGCCTGTAAGCATTGTTTGAATTATTTGTACAGGAATGAATGCTTCTCCAACACCAAATGAAGCACCAATACACACTTGAATGGCAGCTACTACTCTCTTTGCATGTCCTGTTTCACCTGTTGATAAGAGTGTTTTTCCACCTTTATCCACAAGGTTTGAGTTTGAAAGGTAGCCATATACGTAAATGTCATCTATAAACATTTGCACACCTTCTAAAGGTTCTAAATCAGTAGGACCTAGGTTGCCTTTGGTGTAATCGACATTAGAAATATCTGATAATAAGTTATTTTCAAAAGTATTTTCAAGTAGGAGATGGTAAGAAAGTCTTTTCTCAGACCGCAATCCTATCTCTTTGAATGTGGTGCATACTGCAGTTTGTTGGTTTTCTGAATATTGGTTCGTTGAATTTGTTTTCGTTGAAAGTTGGTTCATGGTATATATATACAAAATATATATATATATATATATATATATTTCAAAGAAAAATAGTAAAAGGGGGTGCTTGAAGGTAAATAAAATGACAAATGGTGAAAAGTGTGGGTTTTATGATGATGAAATAAAATGGTGAAAAATGTTGGGTTTGGGAAATGATGAAAAGCAAAATGGTAAAAATGTTGGGTTTAAAAAATGATGAGAAAAAATATGGGATTTTGAAGAAATGTCTTCGTTGAAATTTTGGGTCGTTGAATATTTTTTAAGGCTCTTATTAAGTGCATTACCTCCCCGCTGGTAAACCACGTGAGTAAATATTTCAATATATTGAAACCAAAATGCATTTGATTAAAGTTAAGATACGACAAGAAAAATGGAGCTCCCGGTTCTCGGCGTGCTTTGATGTCTCGAAGGACCCACTTCGTATTAGTTTTCAGACGTAATGTGAAATTAATGTCTTACGTCTGTTAATTATTGCGTGGGAAGTCCTTTTTTATACAACTACGATATTGGATCAATTACATTGTCGCTCTATAGCCTGCAAGATGTGAAAAAATAAGGTTAGTTAATTTTTCATTTATTATTATTCATCATCACACTTAAATCAAGTCTTATTAGATTTTAAATCTCTTACCTTATTTTAAATTCAAAACAATATAAAAAAATAAAAACCAAAAGCAGTTAAAACACACATTTTAAAAAATTCGCAACTTTTTTTTTATTGCATTCTAAAATCAAGTGCTATATTTAAATTTTTTTTAATTATTTCTGTTTTAAGAGGTCATAGGTCAAAGGGCATAAGGTCAAGCCATGCTGAATGACATTTTTGAAGGATTTCTAACTTTTTTTTTATTGCATTTGGGTATAAGGGTTGTATTTTGAATTTTTTTTTCTGTTTTAGAGGGTCAAAGGTCAAGGGTCAAGGGTCGGCCCACGCTAATATCTATACTACTAATGTTGTTTGTTTTGAGAATCCCGTTTTAGGTCTCCGCTTTTTATATTTCCATTGGACTAAAAAACGGGGTCCCACAACAACCAAGAGCGTATCCACGATTTGGCGAAGTACGTCTTGTTACTATCACTCAAAACGTAAGGAAGGTCCTGCTGCACTGACAGGCCCGGGAATATTTAGCAGACGTTCTTTAGCGGCATTTTTGTCTATTTTGGCCACAATAATTATTAAAAGCTTAATGGTAAAATTGGACTAGTTCCATTACCTTCTCATGTCCCCTACTCTTCCCATGTGGGGTCGAAGGTTATAATGGGGCCAACATTTAAATTTTGTTCTATCATGCTGTAACATATCTCAAACCTTTCCTCTCAATGCTAGGAATAAAACAAAAATCCATTGCTGCACTATGTTGCAGCGGTGCTCAGCCGATTATCACAGGCGGAATTTGAAACTGTGATGTATTATTAATTTGAATGTCCTTTCATCAAGATAATTCAGATATAAAATATATTAATTTGAATGTCCTTTCATCAAGATAATTCAAATATAAAAAAATTTCATAAAAGTGTTCCTAAATTGAAGAGCATAGATGCACCTTAAGTCCGCCTAAGATCAAAGGTTTTTTGTATGAATCTATTAAACACAAAAAATTAATATTTTGGTCGTTGCTGAGGTATTCAAATTATTGATTTCCGGAAACCTTCGTTATTTTCCATAAAATATTTAAGAAAATTTGAATAATAACAACTATATGAGATTTATAAACGCATAGTTTAATATTTTTCATAGTTTAATATTTTGGTGGAATTTTGCTATACTATTCTCTTACATTTACGTCCTGTCTCGTATATTAGCGTAAACAGTTATTTTAACTGAGGGATTTTTTTAATTAAGTGAAACTTTCCAAACTATCAATCATTAAAGGAGGATTTCGTGATCCTAGCATCCTCTTTTTATGACATTTTTCAGTACATATCCACGAAAAAAAAGCCTATTCCCAAAATTTCAGTTGATTCCGATTTTGCGTTTGTGAGTTATGCGTGATTATGTGTATTACACTGCTCCATAGACAATGCGTTGTAATTTCGTTCTGGTGCACCAGAACGAAATTCAAATTTCACGATATCTTTGCAAACCGAATTAATCTGCAAGAAATATTTTGTACATAAACATTATGTAGCCAGAGGTTTCCAGTGATATAAAAATCTCAACTTTTTTTGAGAAAAGTGGGGGGATGAGGCTGTGGATCACGAAATGCCCCTTTAATGTAATTGACCCCTCTAATTAAAAAAACTGAAGTCAAGTGCGACGGACGGTGCAATGTAGAATTTTCTATTTGTCATTTTCTACAAAATAGGTATGTAGGCCTACTAATACTAGTCAACTGAATTATGTAGGCCTAGGTCTTTTACCAGTTAGATTTGATCAAATGGAAATCGCCTTGATTTACCTCTAATTTTCACATGATTTATTCAAGATTTTATTTCAACAATATTTTACAAAATTTTACTATCTTATGAGCAAAAAATTCCGCCCGACCCAAACTCCCATGCCCTCCCTAAATTGAATTGCCAACTCGTAGGCATTATGTGAGCTAGTTTGGTTGCCTTTATTATCTGTATGTGGTTTAAGGTTTTAAAAATCTGATTTTTTTTTAATTTAAAAAAAGATTAAAACAATCAGCAACCCTGGTTTATGAGAACTACTTTTGATTGCACCCGATGACATCCCATAGGCTTAACGTGTGGACGAACTAAATTCGGCACTTTTTATCTTGGACTTAAAATTTAAAACTGGCACCACATTTTTTTTTTTCAAATTCTGGATTTTTTTTTATATCAAGTAGGCCTATATAGAACTGGTAATCAATTTCAAAACTTACAATCGTTGTTTTCACTACATGTATATACTTACAAGTTCTACTGAAGACCTTTGCTTGCATTTTATTTTCGCCTCTATCACTTAGTTTCATATCTTGAAAAGCCTCGCGTAGGCCTATTGCTTGGTTTTCATTCAAAACCACGATAGGCATTCCAAGTGCTTTGAATGAAAATACTTGTCCGTACTACTTGTTACCAAGCTTAAACTTGTAGAGTGGTTCGCCTTTGTAGAGAGCATAAACCGCGCCTGCTGTAAAGTTAGGGGTCTAGGGTGTTGGCAGGGGCAGCGTCCCCTTGCCTAGGGAAATTTGGCATTTCTGAACTGCATACTTTTTCCTTCCTTCCTTCCTTTCTTTCTTTCTTTCTTCTTTCTTTCTTTCTTTCTTTCTTTTTTTTCTTTCTTTCTTTTTTTTTTGTTGCGATTCATACCCCGGGGTGCTGCAGCCACCAAAGCTCCCCCCTGGATCCGCGCTTGCCTACACCTATATCCATTTCATATTGAAGTGCCCCCGCGGCCATTCCAAAGAAAATGATAGCCTCTTGATGTGGATTTTCAAAAGTTAATTTGAGTGAGTGAAATTCGAGCAACGGTTTCGTTGTACACAGGAACTGGCAACTTGTTGATATGGCGGATGATATGAAGGAAGCAGTTGGTGTTCCAAGTTTACTAACAACGTATGTGGGCAAATTATCGATAGATTGTTTATGTTTCATGTTAACCTAAGTGTTCACAGTTTAGAATAAAATGCGTTGATATGATTTATAATGTAAATGACAGCCTTGTGTGGGTCATCGACGGCGCAAAGATTTAAGCTTGCCAAATTCAACAGTCATGACACGCTTGCCAGCTACACAGCATACTGTAGGTATGCCAGGTGAATTTAAATTTGCCATCAAACTGCATCATTTTATATATCAAATTAAAGCCCTTGAGTAAAGAAAGCCAAAACTGAAAACCTTTTTTGTCATAGCACTTTCCGTGGCAAAGTTACATCTTTCAAAGATCGACTTTCATCAAAAAGATTCTGCTAGCAAAATTCCCCAAAACAGCATGACAGCACTCTTTTTAATATACTTTTGAATCTCATTTGGGCTAAACAGTCATCTTCAAGTGATTTGAGCGGCAAATAAGAACACATTTTACATGCGTGTTGGTCATAATGAAAGGCAGAAAATAATGAATAATGAAAAAGTTACCTCACTTGTTTTCAGAAATTATGTGACGGGCAACTCAAAATTGACTGTTAGTGGCCTAAGGTTTGCCTGGCATACCTACATACTGTTTTTGCAATGTCCATCCTTCTGTGTTTCCGTCCGGGTGCTGTATCTCGGGTATGGATGATGGGCGGATTGACTTCAGATTTTCAGGATAGGTGGGTCTGGGTTAGCCCTAGAACTCTGGCCATAGTATCCGTTTTTACTTCCACTAGGGCCAGAGGCACTTACATTGAAAAATTTGTTGGACATACTTGAACGATCCAGTACAAAAAATGAAAGCATTTCAATGCTTGATCGAACCAATACAAACGTGTGTCAGGTCACTAATTAACATGATAAAACCCACTTGAGAGCACACAATCGCCGGTCATTTCTAAAGATGCATTTATACTCAATCGCTTTTGCAGAAACCTGAATCGCACGCATGATCAGTGTACTAAATCCCAGGTGGGGTCACTCAACTTGCAATACTGACCGCACGATCGTTACCAAAATCGCGGAAAAAGAGGTCATTTTTAGGGCTTGTCCGCGGATAAAATTGTCCGTGAAATTGGAAAAATAGGGGTGTTTTATCGCACAAATGTCCACGAAATTGAAAAAAACTGGGCCTCTTATTATTTTCTCCCGATCCCGAGGATAGCTGGCCAGATAAATAAGGAATAAATTTGGTTTCCTACTTCGTACTCATCCCATGATCAATATTGTTCTCGGTTCTATTTCGTGCGTAGCCTTAGCATAGATTCGCAGAAATTTTGCAATAGCCAATTTATATGCAAGGGGTACTACATGTACTTGAATTCTGTGATGCCCTGTTAATTACTGAAAAAACCACATTCATAAACGCCTCGTCCTTGAAATGTTGAAATAGGGCCAAATAGCAAATGTGTCCTCGGAATCTAAAAAATAGGGGTGTTTCAGAGTACCATTTTGTCCTTGTTTTGGAGTAAAAAAGGGGGTACAATTTCATGACTTGTCCTAGTTGTCCTTGAAATCGACTGCGAAAGGGGGTAATTTGTACTTGTGGTAACGGTCCTACGTGTCCCCCCTGCCAGGGAGTGACCCCACCGGGACTAAATCGCCGTCGTATTTGCCTGCTGAGCATGCGCATGATTCGCTGTTTTTCAAAAGCGACACGTAGGCCAGAATATTGCCACCCTCTGTCGGTCAACGTTCTTTAGAATTGCACACATACATGTAACTTGTGCAGTTAACGACAATGATTCAGTCTTTACACAATGACTAATTTACATAGGCACAAAAGACAGTGTTCATGTACTGTTACTCGGCCAAACAAGGCAGAGTAGGTCCCAAATGTTCGGTACATGTTCCTATCTCCTCAACGTTATACCTTTCCAACAAGGAAAGAGATACGAAAAGCTAACGTCTAGTCTGGGTCATGATCAAAAACTCTGGCTACTTTTTTTGGGTGGGGTTCAAGGTCATATACTTAGGTCAAAGGTCAATCTGAGGTCAAATGAGCAAAAACTGTCATGATATGGGCATGAAACTTGGTGACATTTAGAGCCAAATTTTTGGATGGTCATTTAAGGGTCATCCAAGGTCATCCAGGGGTCATCTGAGGTCAAATTACTAAAAACTGTCGTATGGGCATGAAATTTGGTGGGTACAGTCAACATTTAGAGCCAAATATTTTGAAGGTCATTTTGGGGTCGGGGGTCATCTATAAGGTCAAATTAATACAATTGGTCATATGGGCATGAAACTTGGTGGGAACAGTCAACATTAAGAGCCAATTTTTTTTCATGTCACCCAGGGGTCATCTGAGTTGAGGTCAAAGGTCAATCAGGTCAAATGAGCAAAACTGTCATATGGGCATGAAACTTAGTGGAAAGGAGGTGTGAGTACCTCCAACTATTCTCCAATCCCCCAATGTGCCATTTGAGCAACTTTTTTGGGACTACCCCGCCGTTATCGGCTTTGACATACTCCCAAATTTCCATTGCTTTACATGGTGTCACACCTCACTGACTCAGACGCGAATGGAGACTTAAGCTGAATTTATAATTTATGCGCCATCGCTGAGTGAGGAGCGATTAATATTTGACCAATAAGGTAGCGGGCAATTCCACTATCCATGGCAGGGTTTTGTTATTTGGATTGTAGATAGACCTCTCGATCAATGTGAAGCAGCTTCTGCTAAAAGTTTATCATACCTATAATAGTGCCAACTTTGCACAAATATTTTGAAAATGTTGTTTTAACAAGAACTTGTGAATGTGATTGTTAAAAATTAGAAAAGAAAGCAAGCACACAAACTAGAGTAATATTTATGATTATAGGAGGCAGTATTAAAATTTATCTCAGCATTCAAAAACCTTTATAAAACAGAGTACCGGTACACAATGTATTCAGGGCCTCAATTTCATCTTGGGTTTGCGAGAATCAAAATCCATCATAGTTGCTGCACTTACTATGATACAATGAGAAGTTGATTCTCGCAACCGAATCTTGCGAGAATCATTACGAGAATCAATTCTGTGATTCTCATTGAAATCTAGGCCCTGGTATTTGGCAAATATGCCCCAAATGTTCAAGAATAGTGAGTTTTGAGAATAATGAAAGTTTCAGAAATAATTGATATCTGTGTGATTGAATATTCTTCAATCACATAGTATTAATGAAATTGTCACCTCATGCCTGACCAAAAAAAAGAAGTGACAGGTGACTAAAAATTTAATTTCATTAGCCTTAGACCAACAATTTAGCGATATTGGAGCCAAAATGTTTACCATAATTCCAGGGTCACTATTAATACCAACCTTAATCTCACCCTGGATAGCTCTGGATCTCAGCTGAAGGAATTCATGCTCACGATGTGCACAAATATTTTTGTGAGAATCAATTGGCTTTTCGACAAATTTGGTGAAGAGAATCAAAGTTGATTCTCCCAGTTGCAATAAATTTATTATGTCCCTCATCTTGCAGAAAACATACAGGTTGTTTTTAGTGTATTGCACTACTCCCTATTCTAGAGAAATTTCGGATTAAAAAATATTATCCTGATTTGCCAAAAGAAATATAGCTAAATAATCCTTTAGTTCTAACTGGCAATAAGGCCTAGAAAAAATTGTTTGATTGGTGTAACATAAAAAAAATTAGGGTAGGTCGTTCGGCATTTAAAAAAAAACCATTTTTTTTACACACATTTTAAGCGGTAAATTGCGTATGATAAAGACCGTAGAACTTTTTTGTTCCTTTTAAAAATTTTTTATTTATTTATTTTTTAAATTTTTTCTCAAAAAAATAAGAAAATAGTCTAGGGTCGGGCCTAATTTTAGGGTCGGTCCGGTTACGCCAGTCAAACAATATTTTTTTAGGCCTAAAAGTAAAATTGAAAAACATTTGCAATTTGAGTGGAAATGGAGCAAAAACATGTAACTTTCATGTTTTCTTACAATTGTAGTCACAAAATTCAAAGAATTCAAAATTGTTTGTATAGGCTAAGCGTTAGCTCCAAATTGTGTGTTATTTTTGATAATAGGTTATGAACAAGATTAGCAAACAAAGTGTTATGTGCACAGAAAGACTGCACAGCCACAGTTTATTTTTGTCCTTGATCTTGCAGAAGCCTAAAGCTGAGTTTATACTCGATCGCCAAGCGATTGCGATGCACCGCTTTTGAAAAGCGATGGGCAATCGCCGCATTGGTCGTCGCCTTTGCATTTATACTTTGGATCGATAGAAATTGCAGACGGCAATTAAAATATTCTAAATGCCACAAAATACATTTTTAGAACATCCATTGCTGTCAATAATTAAATGCAAAAATAGGCACAAAATTGGCCACAGGTGTAGTACCCCTTAAAGGTACTTGTACTACAAAGTGTGATCTTTACAGGGTATTTTTGTCCTTGATCTTGCAGAAGCCTACGGGTTGTTGTTAGTATTCTACCAAGTGTGTTGTTCACAGTGTATTTTTGTCCTTGATCTTGCAGAAGCCTACGCGTTGTTGTTAGTATTCTACCAAGTGTGTTGTTCACAGTGTATTTTTGTCCTTGATCTTGCAGAAGCCTACGTGTTGTTGTTAGTGTACTACCAAGTGTGATGTCTGAAGTTGAACGATTACCTGGGGGCCTCAAAGATAAATTCTTGCATCTTATGAGTAAAAGGGGACTTGTTACAGATGACAACATTCACAAGGTAAGAGATTCAGGTAGAATCAATCAACCAACTAACTATTACAAAGCTTGATGTTTGAAGTTCATATGTATACATGGAGGACTTTAAGATAAATTCTTGCATCTTATGAGCAAAAGGGGACTTGTTACAGATGACAACATTCACAAGGTAAGAGAATCAGGTAGAATCAATCAACCAACTAACTATTACAAAGCTTGATGTTTGAAGTTCATATGTATACATGGAGGACTTTAAGATAAATTCTTGCAGATAAATTCTTGCATCTTATGAGTAAAAGGGGACTTGTTACAGATGACAACATTCACAAGGTAAGAGAATCAGGTAGAATCAATCAACCAACTAACTATTACAAAGCTTGATGTTTGAAGTTCATATGTATACATGGAGGACTTTAAGATAAATTCTTGCATCTTATGAGTAAAAGGGGACTTGTTACGGATGACAACATTCACAAGGTAAGAGAATTAGGTAGAATCAATCAACCAACTAACTATTACAAAGCTTGATGTTTGAAGTTCATATGGATACATGGAGGACTTTAAGATAAATTCTTCTATCTTATGAGCAAAAGGGGACTTGTTACGGATGACAACATTCACAAGGTAAGAGAATCAACCAAACCGCTACAAATGGTGATTCAAACCGCTATAACAAATGGTGGTGTCTGAAGTTGAACTCTTCCCTGGAAGACTTAAGGATAAATTCTTACATCTTATGAGTGAATGAAGACTACAGGTGACAACATACACAATTTCTTCAGGTGCGTTACATAGTGACGGATCTACACTTTACAGGAAAATCCATAGTGATGGATGTTGAGCTCTCAAAAAAATGTGCAAGACATAACTGACATAGTGACGGATAACTTCGGCAATCTATATGTGAGATGTACGATATTACTACATTTTAACGTTTTGAAAATATCTTTCAAGGGTCTACTTTTAATAAACACATGAATTGCTGAACATTAATGGCAAGTTTATATTAAATCTATACCCAATACAATTTACCTACTCAATTTTTTCCCGATGCGCATTTTTTGATAAATTTGCGATCAACATCCGTCACTATGTAAAACACCCTGGGTTTGACATTCGTCACTATGTAATGCACCCGTCGAATTCATGAAAATTAAGTAGAATTATCCAATCGATAATCAAATTCTTGCATCTTATGAGACAGATGACAACATTCACAAGGTAAGAGAGTTAGGTAGAAACAATCAATCAGGTAATTGCAAATCATAAAATATGACATACAAGAGTTTTGTGTGTGCATTTATTTACAGGTAGTCCATGGTAGAACCAAGATCCTTGATCTGTCGGAGTGTGATGTCACAGACGCTGGCTTGCAGAGGTTGGCAGTATGTAGAAATCTGAGGAAAATTGATCTCAACTCTGCCAAGGATAACAGAACTACAATAACGTCAGCAGGTTGGTAATTTCAACATGGGGTGGGGTTAGCTTGTATGTATATCAGATTTAGCTTCAAGCAGTATCTTAGTTAGCTACCAATCAGAGGATGATTTAAGCACTACCCAGCAAGTCTTGTGGTTAGCATAGCTGTGTGAGTGAACATGACACCACTGCCCGCCCACTGCATACACATGCATGGTTAAATTTGAATTTGGACAGATATGGTCATTTTCATGGTAAAGGGTGTAACTTTGGATTTTTAACATTTTAATCCGTAGTGTTCTAATAAAGCCACAGAATTCCATGATTTTTGGCCACATAAGTCATCTAGTTAGCAGCTACCTTGGGTAGCATAATCAGCTTTGGGAGTTACTGCGTTCAGTTTTAGCAGGCTTAAATGTACTTAATATTGCCATTTTGAAAAACTATAAAAAACAGTAACATTTTTGTAAAACCCTGTGTTTTCTTCAGTTAGTTCATGGATAATTTTTCTTATCCTGAAAGTACAGTCATATGTTCAGTAAACACTGCCACATTAGATTTAATTGTGAACAGCCCTGTATTTTTGAGAACTGGACTTCGATATTTGTTGTTTCGGAGGCTTCATTTTCCGTTAACAATTGTTAACAAACTTTGTGGGTGTAGCTTTGGTTCATAATTCTTGGTTATTTCTTCACTTCTTCTTGATTCATAACAGTTGTTATCTTAACTTGAAATGGGTAACAAAAATTAGTCGATTTGCAAGCTTTTAAAATTTTTATAAAATCTTGACTTCAAAGAGCTGTTTTTTCCGTTAACTTTTTGAAGCCTCCGAAACAAACTGTTCAGCAAGCTTGTGCAAATATAAATAAAAGAGCTCATCCAATCTATTTATCAAAATGTAGCAAAGTAGATCCTCAAGTCACATGTTTTTAAATCGTGGAGATATATATCACCGTTTGAAAATGGGACCCAATACAAACTTTCCGTTAACAATTGAAGCCTCCGAAACAAATGAAGCCTCCGAAACAACAATAAGATTAATTATCATCTATGCATATCTAAATTGGTGTGTTTCATACTGATATCTGCATTGTAATTATTACTTGATATGTGCAGAATGTCATAAATTAAAAAAAAATTTGACATTATGGTTAATGTTTGAAAAATATACTGATACCTAAATAAGCCTGTTTCGGAGGCTTCACATGCAAAAAACACCATACTTAACAAATGGGTGAAAAAATTAACATGTGATAAATCTACAATATCTGCCGCATAGAATCATTGATTCAATACACACAAGAAAATAACAGCTTAGATGATCCCAACACTGTTGTTTTCAAAAAACTACTTCTGCAATGTTTAACAATTGTTAACATGAAGCCTCGAAACAAAAAAAATGACTTGCTGTGATAATTTAATTTTTGTCACAACTGAAATTCAATACTTAGAAGCAAAGCATGAAAATTGGTAATTGTGATATTTTTTACCTATTTTTTTTATGTCAACTTGTAGTAGTTAGCCAAATATTTTACTTTTATGATCACCTGTGTTGTTAACTGAAGCCTCCGAAACACAAATCGCTTGAATTGCCATTTCTAAAAAATAACTCCAATTTCTGTGAAACTTGGCTGGGAGGTTCCTTTCATCAAGTAGTATTTGTACATGAAGTTAGACATTCAAATTATTTTAGGAACCCAATTAAAACTTAAAAATATGTTTAAGGTTTGGAAATTTCCATTGTAAATGACACTTGATGTTAAAAATTTTCAAAACTGCAATTACAAACATAGCAAAACATGGTATAAAATTTAACTTATATCTGTTGACTTACTTTGGAATGGGATTTCACATGTATTCCAGCTTTCATGTCATAATTTTATGAGGTTATGTAAAATACATTTTTTCTTAGATTTTAACCAAAATGTTATGGAAATGTCAAATTTTTATTAGAAATCAAAAGGTTTAAGCCTTGAAACATTATTTTACTGGAATTTAAGTTGCTTCTATGCATGATTTCAGTAAACAGAAACATATTTAAGTGGTTTGAAATTTTGACCCTAAAAATCAAAAAATATTTACAATAAAAACACCTTCAAAATACTGGTCGATTTCACATTTTATGTTATCTACAGAAGGTGTGAATCATCCTTCATGCATACATGATACATCACTTTAGATCTGAAATTGACCAAGTAATAATGACACACACACAATTCTAAAACAACATCTTTTGCACAGAATTCAATGGGATTTGAAAAGTAAAGTGGCAGTTGAAACTCTAGTGATAACACTTTTACAGTGCATGATGGGGCTTCCTTAAATCATCCTCTGGCTACCAATCCACCTGTCATTTGCCCCTAAGGCATTTAATTTTTTTTCACTCCTGTCATATAAAGTGGACCATTTTGCCAAAATGGTCCAGTGATGTTCAGAACACTGTAAACCAGGCCGTTGCAACTCATATATACCAGTACAATACAAAAAGGTGTGTACACCGTCGGCTTCCCCATGTATTTTCCGCCGGTGCCATTATCATGTGCCTGAAGAAAAATGCTGCTGCACCACAGAATTAGAGACAGAGAACCGGGACTTAACTGCCATCTTGATACATAATGAATATATGAATATATAATTGCAGAAAAATGCTGCTGCCACCACCAATGATAGCTAGCGATATAGGCTACGTAAATCGTGTGTTTATAGGACTTATTTTTTGTCACTGGCCTCACGTCGCTGAACAAAGTCTCAAGTCCATCGCACTACATGCTCTATATTCTTCGTCCATGTGTAAACACTATGGACCACAATGGCCTCATCCCAAAAAGCATAGTTCAATAACCTCAATTAAACAATCATAGTGTAAAATTTGACCTCAAGTTGCAGAGTACGGTATGAGTTTTTGTACCCAAATTTTCAAAGGTCATTCAATGAATGTGCAAATGTATTGGGACTAAAGAACTGCACCCTTATAGATGAGCATGTTATGGATCCTAGTGAAAGCTGAATTTGCACCAGATCGCAGGATGATTGCGATGCATCACTTGTAATGAGCGATAATGGAGAAATTTGGTACCCATTGATTGACTAGTGCAGTTTATGTGACAAGCAAATTTGCTCAGGAGATTCAAATTGCAAAAGCCATGTTGTGTGGGTTTGGTTAAACCCCCCCCCCCCTCAACAGATAATCTAGATATCAGCAGCTCGTGATAAGAACAGATCAGTAAAGCCATCATGAGCTGCTGATATCTAGCAAATACAATATCCTGTCCTGCTGATGTTTATGAATTGTAGCTAATTTTCTGCAACTTTGAGCTCTTAATCTTGGCAATTTTTGCAGGGAAATTCAATGATTTGCAACTTCCGTACCTATTCATTTATTCTCGCCATCTTGAAAGCATTTATGCCACAGTTCAATGGCATCATTGTGATAAGTTTTGTTGTGTTAGCTATTTTCAATCGGATTGATATGGATATAAAGTTTTAATTTGCTTGCAGTGAACAATTATTGATCCAGAGTAGCCTAGCCTGCATTAACACACATCTCTGATAAATAATTTTGGTCTGAACATCAACATGCCTTATTTTTTTATTTTTTTTTTATTTCTTTATTGTTTGTTTCCAAAACCGACTAGTAAATATACCAAGATGTCAAGTTGATCCCAGTGGCTGGCATTTTGCCTGCAGGGCCCCTCATTCATATAACTTGAGATTATTAAAAATATAAATAAATAAAAAAAAGTAAATATTTCTACCTATTTTATAACTTGATTGTCCAATTGGATTCTCAAGGCCTAATCACAGGGTCAGTATTTCAGTCACCCTTTGTCCTTTTCTGGTCTACGTGCGGGCCGTGATCGTCTGATCAAAGCGATCGGCATTGACCTTCAATGTGATGGTCATCAAGGCATGCAGAAGGTCAAAATTGTCAGTTTTATACAAGGGGAACCTGGCGGAGACTTTATTCCAGTAAATAACTTTTATTGTTTGGCCACTGTTATCAAGTTGTTAGTCGTCCACATGGTCACAGACTAATGCACAGCATTAAAAAAAAACCGTTTTGTTTGAAGTGATAGTCTTCTTGCTTACTGACCATGTAAAAAAGCATTACAGGTCAGTGTGGCTTCAGAATAGAACTGGTAATCAGGCTTAAGGGTTTTTTTTTGGCATTTTGGTGAAAAAAAATGGAAAAATAGATGTACACAGCTTTATGGGCAATACTATGTCAATTTGGACATGCCTTTTTGGGACATGGGCAGTTAAGGTCAATTTGAATGATGTAAATTTGGTTAAAACAATAACATCATGTCTTTTATTGTCCTTAGAGTTCCTATGATGAATATTTCAAGAATAGATGACATGCTCACAGTAGAATTATTAAAATGAATTGTCCCTAGTGTTTAAGGAAAGATTTCATTTTCATAACAATGCTTGCATTGATGTATACAGCACTCGGTGTCAAATACCATCTTTCAGTGTTATTACCCCATATTGCATAATCTTTAGGTGTGTCCAGGCCTGATTATTCCCGATTTAAATCGGTTTCGATTTTTTCTACTAAAAAAAAAAATTATTATTATTATTATTTTTTTTTTTTACATTTCCGGAAGTGAATGATGATATTTCATCATAAAAAGAGCAAGACAATTTTTGTTAGTGGGGAAATTAAGAAAGTGTTAATTATAAACTTTTTAGGGGTTGCATGCATTAAAAATGAAAAACAATTTTAGAAAAAACCCATACAATTATATGCCTCAGAAACCCAATTTTTACCCTCTGATATGGCTAAAACCCAGGAGCTTCTGGGCCCCTGGACCCCACCGGGGCCCTTAAGCGGGCCCCTGGACCTCCCCTACGGTCGCTCCACTCCCTCCGTTCGCCAACTTAAACAAAATCAGATTTTTTTTAGGACCATAATCAGACCTGGGTGTGTCCCAATATTAGCACTTCAGACATATAATGCAGAGAATTACACATATTTAGCCAATACTTGGCACCATCATGACTTAATAGAAGAAGATGGACTGTAATTACAAATAGATTAATAAGTCGATGAAAAAAACCCTGTCCTACGGGCAGCTATGGGCCTGACCAACCCAAAATTTGAGTTTTGGAGAAAATGTTGTTGCTAATCGTAAAATCAGCTGTTTTGGGGCCAAAATTGATTAATATGTTTTCAAAAATATTCAGCTTTTTTTTTCAGATTTTTGTGAAATTTTAGGGTAATTTTAGCCTCTCAGGGAAAAAAAGAAAGAAAGAAAAAAAACCAAAACAATGCCCGACCGTTTGACCATACTTGAAAGGTCTGTCCCCCATAGAACAGGGTTATTATTTTTCATCACCTAACTGGTTATGAATACCATTTTGTTGTTCAGGTGTTCAGGCATTTGCATCTTGCTGCCCACTGTTAAACATTGTATACCTACGTCGCTGTGTGAACCTCACAGACACCGCCGTCATAGCCTTAGCACAGTCTTGCCGTAACCTGGTTGAACTCAATATTGGAGGCTGTCAGCAGATCACAGATGCGTCACTCATTGCTATTGGACAGAATTGCCGTATGTTACGCAGCTTGAATATATCAAAAACTAGGGTAAGTCCTGTACTGTGTATGGTTTGTATTTAAGAAATAAAGGTTAATGCATTATCCTTTACACGCAAATAATGTGTCCGAGGCAGTAAAAACGTAAATAATGGGTGAGGCACAGCCGAACCCATTATTTAAACGCTTTTTACTGCCGGAACGGCGAGTGGAATGGAATAATACATCTTTCACCGAGTGATTATATTTCGACCATTACACAAATTTAAGACAGTTAATATTTGTTGTATATCACTCGTACATAAATTCTATTACTAAAATACTATTTAAGGTAGGAAATACATTTTTTCATCAACATAACACCATGTTTTGCAGTGATATACTTCACATTTTGGGATCCACCCCATAACTAAATCGGCGATTCTAAGAGTCAGCGCATGGCTTAGCGCAGGCGCACTACGGCGCAGCACTATGATGGTAAAAACTATCACACGGAGAGGCTGATAGTAAAAATGATACTGTCTAGAATTTATGTATGAGTGATATAATAAAAACTATCGCACGGCTAAAGTCACTGTAATCATGATATAAAGAGAAATATCACATTTTTTGCCCGAATATTTCATGTTGTTTACCTCAAGGTGGAGCGTCTACGCGTAGCTAGCCAAAGCGTAAGTGATAGCGAGTATTGCAGAACGCGTAACCAAGCGTAATGCTTTGCATAGAATGCGTAACGACGCTAATATACTGTATCGCTCTTTGCTGTGCGCTGTGATGCGAGAAGAACATAAAGTTTGTTGCCCTGGCCACTTCATTGCTAATTAATGGTCTTTCACATGACGCGTTTCAACAAATCACAGTGCACGATTTTGAATAATGGGTCGTGGGGGTAATAGAATAGGTTATATTTTGCACTGAAATATCAGTCAGTAGCATTGAATTCATAAGGGGACAAGGTAACTTTCAAGGGGACGATATCAGAGGGGACAAGATGTCTGGGGGGGGGGGGCTTCCCCCGTTGCTGCACCACTGGTTTGGGGTTCCTTTCCTGGGTTCCTTTCATAACTTCACCAACTTTTGTAGGTCCTGTGGTTCTTGAGTTATGTTGTAAAGAGGGCTGAAACAACAACGCTTTTGGAAAACATACATAACTCATTCACAACAATAAATCAAGCAAGTTTTCAAAGTATATGATTTGTAGAATGAACTTTTGCAAAACATCAAAGTGTTATTTTTATTTTTTCATTGGTTTGCTTCAACCAACAATACCTAGGAGGCTGGTCGAGTGCAGATCCGTCGGAACACGCTTTTCAATACGGAATAAATGCTAACCTCATTGTGACATCATCCAAGCAGCAAAGTTCATTTCCCATTGAAAAGCATTATCCGACAGATCTGCAGTTGACTATTCTGCTAGTCTACTCTTAAGAACTTACAAATGCGGTCTGGATTTTTGTGATGGTAAACTACAATCTGCTACATACGAGTATGTCTAGCAAAATGCCTTCAGTGGACATACCCATGTACATATTTTCCAAAATGTACCATTTTGTTGTTGATTAAATGTGTTTTCCATGTTTTCTTACTGTAGATTACAGATAATGGTATTATCAGCATTGCAATGGGTGTCTGCAAACAGACATTGTCTGAACTTCACATGAACCATTGCATCCATTTGTCTGATGAAGCAGTGGAAGCCATCGTTAATTTCTGTCCACGTATCGCCATTCTGTTGTTCCATGGATGCCCTTGTATCACTGGTACGTATATACAATCTGTATCAAATGATAGTACCCATTAGTTTCCTTGGATTATAGATGACTAGTGGGGAAAGCGGGACATCCCCCAATATTTTTCTTGCCCCCCCCACACTTTTAACCATAATTATGAAATTGGTCACTTTTTGTACAGCAATTTTATGCACATTTTTTTTTGAGATTTTGCCCCCCTTCTGAAATCCCCCCTCCCCTGAAGAAAAAAATTCCTGATGCCACCACTGTAGAAGACTTTCACATCAAAATGCAACATAAGATCCATCTCATTTTTAGATTAATGTTATAATAGGTCATAAAACTTCTGGTCATCTCAAGATTATCCAATGTTGCATTTGGACAAAACAGACTTTTGAATAAACATCACAACTGATGGGTACAATCATATGATAAAGTCTATAAATGAAAGCAGATAATGCTAAATGCATCCGGATATCTGCACATTTATAGAAAACATATTTTAATTTAAAAGTTTTTCTGCCAACCAAGGACATTCTCAAATATTTTGTGTGTTTTCTAGCCAATCAGGGACACTCTCTCTTCTATGGTGGGTCCTGTAGTGATCGCATTTTGAACAAGTCATGAAGTCCCCATGTGGTAAGAAAATAACGCAAAGTCTAGGTCACCAATAACTACATGTTTATAAACATTCACATATACCTGTAACAAATGGCAAATGAGGACTAGGATTTTCCAACTAAGGACCTCTCACTTGGTCCAATCTAAATGAGGAAGTTGGACCCACTTGAAGTTTTGGAATCCAACTGAGACCTGACTTATAACTGCTAACGAGACATAATCTTACATTGTTTATTTTTACATTGTTTGCAATACGCTTTGTGGGTAAAGAAACTGAGGACCTCCTTAGTTCAAGGCATCTACTGACACACACATATATTCACACCAGGCCAGGGGTAGCGCGAGCACAAAAAATCAAAGGGGCCAATTTAATTTTTTGGACCCTTTGGTACCTAAAAAACCAACATTTAAGGGGTCTAAAGAGAATATAAGGAGTCCATCTGTCCGAAATTTGAAACTTCGGAACTGAGCAATTTTACATTATCCGACTTGGGACCCCCTTTGTGGCGTTTGAACGATGAAACTTGAAAATTGATGTACCCGCAAGACTTCACTTTGACTTATTCTTTTTCTTTTTTTAAGCAATGATTCTTATACTGATTTACGCCTCCGTGCATTGTAAAATTAAGGAGTCCATACACCCGTACAGTTTTTATTGGACCCTTTGGTCACTTTCAACTTATGATTAAGGAGTCCAAAATGGCCAAAATAAAAAAATAAGGAGTCCCTGGACGTGCATACGCGTCAGATGCGGCCCCTGATTCACACACATAAATCAGTCTGTATTGGTGGAGGACTCAATGGTGTTTAGACTGAGGGAGATCAAGCTCTCCTGCCCTTCCCCATTGATAATTACAATTGAGCGGCACTTGAGTTAATTGAATAGTTTCAATTCATTGCTTTTAATTTGATATTGTTTGTATCATTTATATCCCTGTAGAGCGATCTCGTCAAGCCTTGGAAGATTTACGGGATCCCCAATCACCTATGAAGCAAGTAACATGGACAATATACTAAGGTAACTTGTGTCGCTAATTGGCTACAGCAGATGCATCGTTGTAGTTATTTTCTTGTCAGGACCAATTTATTTGTTATTATTATTATAACATTTTGTTTATATAGCAAAAATACAGGGTGTCAAAACTATTTTTCTGCAATGTATATGTATGCAATGTGCGAAATAAACCATCATTTGGATTTGAAATTCCAAGGGCCTGCGTAAATTTTTACAGCCCTCAACTTCAATTTCACACACTGTATGTATGTTGTGGGTTACCAGATAACATTCCTCAAATGGTTTTGAATGGTCTTAGAATTGAGGTTCTAAGGGAAAAGCCACCTGTGGGAGTAGATAACCTTGCATGCTTGCAACATTCAAACATTTTCTTTGTTTCAAACTTGCAGTGCTATCAGTTGTTGCTTCTCTTGCCTCATTATATTGAAAACAAATTACAAATGGGCTATTCCATTTGAAATCTATACACCCCATGTGAAAGATATGACCTTAATTGCCCACATAGGGGGTGTAGATTTCAAATGGAGTCACTCATTCAGGTATAACCCCATTTTAATTTCACACTCCCACAAAGGTAAGTGTGTATGGATTTGAACCTTCTAATTTTTGCCTGTTGTGTTTTCCATTCCATTCTATAGGAAAGGTAGTATTGTTAACAGATAAATGCAAAGTCACTAACCAATGTTGACAGCAACTGAAAAAAACCCCACATTTTGGGGCAAACAAACCCATGATGATGATGGAGGAGATTTTTTGAATAGACCCTATTGAATAAACTCAACCAGAACGGTATAACAATTGAATTGACAGACGACATAGCCATTTATATTTGTATTGAATATTTTTGCGCCAATTTTATATGCAATTCTTCATTCTAATGAAAGTTTGGGTTTTGATGTAGTGCAAGATACGAGGGGGTATCAAAAAGTTTTAGAAATCACCCAGAAGTGAAAGAGCTATATCAATTAAATTTTGTCAGTGTAATCATTGGTCCTTATGTACACTATGATGCAAAAATGGTCTCATAAGAATGTTTACTTTTTTTACAGGCGCTAGATGTCAGTACCTGCCTATGTATCCGCATAACCAGCAAAATGGAGAAAATTGAGGCATGTAGCATGATTAAGTTCCATTTTAAGGGTTACAGTGCCCAAAAAATCTGTGATGAAATAAAAATTCATTCTCCAAAAAGCAACAGTGACAATATCACAATCACCGCTGAAGATAACTTTCATTTCATCATGCAGATTTTCTAGGCACTGCAACCCTTCAAATGCAGGATCTTAATAATGCTGCTTGCCTCAATTTTCTCAATCTTGCAGTTTATGAGCAGTAACTGGGGCAGCAGGTTATTAGCATCTAGCGTCTCCTGTATTCTATAGTGAGTGATTAGTTTTTATGGCTCTCGTTCATACTGTCATCCCGGACTGTCATCCATGTTAATTTGGTAATAAGATATGTTTTCATGATGCATATAGTATAGACTCAGTAGCTACACATGCCAGCTATAGCACTTATTCACTTCTGGCACTTGGAAGTGGGTAAAGAAAATTGTTGACGAAAATTGTCATTCCAGTATGGCCTTTAGCTCTTTACCAAAGAATGCCTAAGGTACACATTACACATTTTGGTCCCTTGCATGACAATCCTATGTGGTTGATTTATTTATAGTCTGAAGCATGGGCATATACTATTCAAGTCTAAATATCTAAACACATCCCAAAAAGAAGTATCCAGTTTAATTTTGGTCCGTAAGTCAAAGGAGGGGTGTTAAATCAAGACCTACCAAAAGTATGTTATAGTTGAATTTATTCTGCATAGTTTGAAACATCATTTGTCCAAATCTAGGCAGAATTGATGACAAAAATGACCATTTAAATGCAATCACCTCAATTTAAAAAGTTGCAGTAATTGCTAGATTGATTTGGTCCTGCTGCTCAATATTCATTTTGTCAGGTGGTGGCCGCATTGCATTCTCTAAATTCAGTAAATTTTCATCGTCAACCGTGTAATTGAATGGGATTATTTTGACATTTTAAAACGCTTGAATTATCACAAACAAATAGGCCTATGTTGATAAATAATATAAATACAAGCTAAAACCGTTGGGGTTCGATAATGAACACCACAAAACTAACCGAGTATATTGGAAAATGCCATACGGCCGGGTGGTTTCACAAGTTGCCAGCTCGATCATGTCATCCGCCGCCTGCATTTTGTTTCACTGAGAGCATGCGGCGCAGATGTCTGACAGTCATTTATGCAGCAGGAAGACATACCAGATATTGACTGTGAAGAGTGAAAGGTAAAACATTGAGGACGGAGTGAAGTCAAACAGTCTTCGTCTGTTATGGTGTACCTTTATGAAGAATCTTTAGAAGCAAAAAAAAAACCACATTAATAGGAATTACTGCAACTTCAACATCCTGGGTAGGTGCATTCGAAAGGTCATTGTGTCATCGATTTGGTCAAATGAGGTATCAAACTGTATGGAATGAATTTATCTGTAACATACAAATTGGTAGGCTTGATTTAAGACCCTGTCATTGACTTATGGATCATAATCAAACTGGATACTTTCTTTTTGGGATGATGGGTTTATAATTCATACAATGAACTCTATCCATTCAAAAGTTGGTTTGGTGTTTAAAAAAGGTATAAATGAATTGAATTTGCATTATTGAATTGTAAGTTTTAAATCTATCATAGTGTGCTTTCTATATTTCCATAATACAACATAAATTTATGTATATAATAGATTTATATTCTTTAAATATTGTATAATGTATGTATCGTTGTAATGTTTATATTAACTATTTTAATATTTGTGTTAATTTTCCATTGATATTAGGCCAAAAAAAAAGATGTTTGCTTGTCCTTGTCCTTGTCCGACCGTCTCAGCAGCCCTGACCATAGAACTTTTTTTGAAAAAAGTTTTTTTTTACAAGTTTCCCAAAAATGTCATGAACTTTTCATTTGAACTGAAGTGAAGATTTAAAAGATATGTTGCAAAAAACCATTTCCTGCATGTTTCCTCAGTCCAGTTGTACCTGGCTGAGAGTTTCAATATTTTGTATTATCATTCTCAGCGTCTACACAAGTTAAACACTGTTGAACTTAAAAATGCAGTATTTGAAGTCTGCATGTCAAATAATATTGTGGTCAGTGAATGTTTTACATAAAAACAAGTACTTCACATACCGGTACATGAAAAAAAAAGATATAAGAAAAAAAAAGTTTTCCCGACTGACCGACTTCTGAAAGTGAACTTAAAAATGCAGTATTTGAAGTCTGCATGTCAAATAAAGTAGGATTTACCTTGAATTTGTCTTTGGTGGAAATATTGTGGTCAGTGAATGTTTTACATAAAAACAAGTACTTCACATACCGGTACATGAAAAAAAAAGATATAAGAAAAAAAAAGTTTTCCCGACTGACCGACTTCTGAAAGTGACCTATGGACAAGCAAACAACTTTTTGGGGGCCTTATTAGGCAAAAAAAGTTTGTCTCTGAGTTTGCAATGATTTAACTGCGGTATGTGGTGATTTCACTTTTTTTTGACTCAAACTGAATTCTAAATAATTCTAAATAAGGCATAAGTTCTTATGCACATAATGAAATCACACACTTCTTCCAACACTACTTGTAAAATAATACTTGTAAAATAAACACCTTATTTTTACTGATATTTCTGTTGGGAAAAAAAAGAATGTGCGACAGCTCTGAGACATACTTTTGTTTTACCTTAGGCCAAAAAAAAAATGGTTTGTCTCAAAGCTCACGAGTGGTTTGAAAACAAATTCGAAATGTGATTTTTTTTTATTCCCGACTTGGTATTTTTATGGTATTTTGAGAAAAAAAGGTGATTTTTGCCAAATTTTTCTGGAAAAAACTATAAAAAGTTTCTTTTTTAAATAAAAAAATTTCTGCATTTTCTTTTTTTTCAAATTGTGCGATTTTACAAATGCGCGCGCAAGCTGTGAGACAAACCTTTGTTTTTGGCCTTTCCATTATTTTACTACTGTAAAAATATGAATGAAATCGTACAACAATAAAGATTTCATAATGCATCATAACACATCTCTTTTTTGTTGTCAAAAACTGTATATTAAAAGTTTAAACTGATATAACAACAAAATGATGCCCAATTATTTTCAGCATATCTGCATATTAGCTTCTGGATATATAGTGCCTTATATATTTGCGAGGTAAAACAGGGGTGGAGTGGGGGTGATGTTGGGTGAAATCCTTACTATTTCCTACTTGATCTCTGCTTGAGGATGGCAACCAGGATCTTAGCTAGCCACCCGTCTGGCCTTCATTTTAGACGGCCAGTTTGCTCCTGGGACTGGCAAAATTAATGCCTTTGACATATGCTATATTATAAATTGTATGTTTTGAGAAGCTAATTGACCTTTTTGGTAGACCCAATTTGTAGAACAAGGCCATATCAGCACATATTTGAACTCTTTGAACCCCCAATGGGCTATAGATGTCTGGTAAATGTTTTTAAAGGTCAAATTAGGACAGGCAATTTTATTCAAATGACGGGCAACCCTCAATTTCTGGCTAAGACCCTGATGGCAACACATTGGGTTTGAGTGGCAAATTTGGAATCTCTATCTTTTTCAGACCAAAGGGTCCCGTGGCAACTAATTTTCAATGAAATGTAGGTTCCAGTTTGGTGAAAATGGGTATTTTTTTTGAAAAATTTGTACCAAATTTGAAAAATGTATACCAAATTTGACTGAAAAGGGGGCCATTGTTACCATTCCCCCGGGTATCAGTACATGCAGAATATAATTTGCTTCTTTCAGTTTAAACATTAATGCACAGATTTCAAGTCATGTCTTCAAAAATTAAGATACTTTACTTTATGTGCTAACCTATAAAAAGCTTTCAGAAAACTGGTGTTGATGGCTCTGTTTACCAGTTATAGACCAACTCGGAGGCTGGTATACCTATAGAGGGAGCTGCATGATAAAAGACGACTTCTGTATCCATATCCGACTCTATAAATAGATATATGTAGTCAACTCCAAAGTTTAATTGGCATATTTTTATATAGTTCATGCAGTGGACATGAATTGTGTAAATGATGCGATTTTGGTTGGTAGTTGTTGGACCATGAACGCAGTCATGGTGACTTGATACGGCACAATAAGCTTTTCAATGTTTATATTATGTTTGTTTCTATTTTTACCAAAATACTTTGTTATGTGTTTTTGTGCAGTAAAAATAGAACCCTTCATAACAATAATTATATGGGTGAATTAGAAAATAAAATAAGAAATAGGTAAAAATAAGGTCAGTGAATCCAATATACCTGGCACCTGATGACATGTTTGTCCTAAATCACTGTGGGTGCAATGTGGAACTAATGTATTCAAAGTCTATCTTTTCTTCCACATTCAAGTCTAATGATCTGTAAAGTGCCAAGCCCCCTAATTGTGCTACATAAATCTGTGACTTTAAAGGATCATACTGATTTTTTAGTGGATGTAGAATATTTGATGTAATATACCGTATTTCGTCAAATAGTCGCCCCCTTCAAATAAACGCCCCACCACTTTTTTCAACCAAGATGTTTCAAAAATGCCGATATTTCCATGCCATCTTGTGGTCGATAATAGCGTCAATAATTGGCGAAAATCTGGATTGGAAACCCGGAAGTGAGCCAGAAGTTGGTGTTCCTACTTCATATTTCGCCATTTTAGCGTTTTTTATCGTTCTAAAATTGACCTTGAATAAACGCCCCCCCTTGGGAAAATGTAACGCCCCCGGGGGCGTTTATTTGACGAAATACGGTATCTACATGATTTAATCTATTCCCATTCTATTTCCTGTAATTTTAAGTTCTAACAAATGTTTGATGACAGTGTTAGACGTAAGACATTTTTATTTGTAGCATTATCAGCTTGCACTAATTGATTTTTACATTTGCACACTTCACTGTATAAGTCTATGGTATGAAATTGCTACACATTTCCAAAATTGTGTAGTAAAGTAATCAAAATTCAGTAGCATTTTGCTCCGTGATACTGGGTGTGGCCAACACTGTTTGATGACGTAAAATTGATAATATATTTCTATCAGATATTCTATATACAGATTTTACATCATCAAACATTCGTTAAAACTTTAACATTACTGGAAATAGAATGGGAATAGATTTAATAACATTGATATGTTACATCAAATATTCTACGTCGAATACTCAGAGTCTGTATCAGCCTTTAGTCAACTATTCTGCACTGGCCCGTAGCCACAGAGGGATGTGCTGTACTGGATGTATGTACCATCAAAAGAGTCAAAATGAATAATATGTCTATTCGCTGTCATAGTAAATACTTCATAACCTAAGAGAGTTTCTGGTTCACACTTGGTTTGCACACCTATTAGGCCCAAAAACAATTTGTTTGCTTGCCCTCACGACCGTCCCAAATTTGGCCAAAATCAGGGTCTGCCCTTTTCAAAATCGGTTTTTTTGTTACTTTTTCATTTCAAAGCTAAATTTGGCCAACAACATTTTGTTAAGAAAATCATTGCTGTAAACTCATAAAACATTTCATAACTGGCCATTCTTGCATCCATGTTTACAATAATAAGTATTTAGTCACACTAATTTAATCTATTTCTATGTTGTGTCATGCATATTGACGGTCTTGATTTATCTTTCCACATGACCAATATAAATGCTCATTGCCTAGGCCTATACAGTAGTGCATCATTAAAAATAAAAATTTTCCCACCTACCGACCCACCCCAAAAATCGCACTGGAGGGTAAGCAGACAATTAGCAACCCACTGACTTGGCCTTAGCAACCCACTGATGTTGTGAGCATTTTGATAGTGGTTCCTAACACAGATAGCGTGAACAAGTTGACATGGCAATGATTGATGCTGAGTGCGTAGGCCCCTCATCCTTGTTTGAAGTGTCATGTCCTTTTATGCGGATCCAAATGGCTTCTTTGAGCCTGTATTGTCAGCTTCACAATCAGTGACTTTTGATTGAAAAGTTTTTCTTTGGAATTGCTCAAAATGAACTAGATTCAAAATTGAAACTAACATTCCAATTGAACTTGTTCAAACATGATCCATCCATGTTCATCGATACAGAGAAGATCAATACTATCAGTCAGGGTTGGCACAAATGATTTTGTTAAAAATCACTTCAACTTTTTAATTTTTTACCATTTTTGATGCATTTTTAGTTGATTTCTTTCTTATATTGACTGTTTTACTTCATTCCTAATGCATCTGCAACTTTTGGATACAATAAAATACCTCTATGATGTCATTTTGTCTATTCCTAAAAATTCATCTTCAAGGTGCAGAATTCAACAGATTTTCCCCAAGATTTTACCAAATTTTTTCTTTGAAATTTTCACATGTAAAAACATGTTTTGATTTTTTGTAAATACCTGATAGGATTGCACATATGGTCGAATCCAACGAAAAGTGTACACGGCATGTTCAGGGCCATAACTTAAAAGTATTAATCAATTGCCATTCGTTTTTGTATTGTGTTTATTCGCCTTGATCATACGCCGGCGCCATATATAATAAGACCCCTTCTGTGAAAAACTTAGACACAGAGACCCCAAAACATGCTATTTTTACCCATTTTTCAAAATATTTCTTACAGTATTTTTAAAAACATCTAAATCAGTTATGAAAAGAAGTCATTGAATTGAATCTAAATTGATTTCCTGAAAGGTGTGTATATAAAGATTGCCTGTTCAATTTGTCACATATTTGTACATAATTATGAATTTTTTGTGATAATTTTTTGAATGGTATTTTTTACATTACATACGAATACAATTTTTCATAGCACTAGATATATCTTAAAAAATGGAAATCACTAATAAATGCTTAATTGATACAAGCTTTGATATGTCCAATACTGAAATGCATTGCATTAGGACATCTTTATTATTGTATTAAGCTGCCAGAAATTCTAAATGGCACAAAGGTAGGTTTGGTAAAAAATATGCCTTGCCTCTGAATACATGTTAAAAGCTGTGTCATTTCCACAAAGTGAGAGAATAGTAAACAATAGTTAAGCCATAGGTGCAGGGTAATACACTCTTTATTTCTACCAAGGTTCAATAGCCTGCGTTTAAATATTTCTGAGATGTCAACAATAAAAGTATTCATAGGTAAATTTCGGTAACCGAATGTTACCTACTGAATACAATTTGACATCATGACAGTATTGTGAAACACCGCCATTCATGCCAATGCCCATATTGGTACATAACGAAGGCCTGTATGTTTGCTATCAAATCATATGTCAATGAAAGTTGCGAATTCACATACATGCCCACCATGCAAAACTGAATACGGCTTAATTGTTGAAAAATATGTACTGAAATAGACGACGGTCTGCTCATTTGAAAGAAAAATCAGATTCAAAGAAGATTAGAAGGGGATACATACTTGGATTTGTCAACTGTCATGTGTGCTTCATTTTAAATGTTTACCGACCTTCTGGTTTCTGAGTAATTTGTGTCCAAATTGATTTATTCGAAGGTAACTTTTGACGTTTTTCGCTAAGGTTACCTACGAATACCATGGAAAAAACGACTGTTCTCATTGTCTCATGATCTAGACAACACAGTGATGGACCCTGGTATAAAGCTAATTGTAGTTGCCCTCAAACAAAAGGCCACAAGACGTAACTGACTCCAAGATGGACTTCACAAGTCTGCAATAACGGTTTTCAGCGATTTGTGTGCAATTAAGCAAATTAAAGTCACTTTAGTGCCTTTGTTTCTTACTTCAATCCTCTTTCAACCCCTGTGAACCGACATTATTAATACATGATAGGGTCTAAAGTATCAATAAACGCATTACATAAAAGAAAATAATACATTCAAAGTGCTTTATAAAATGAAGTTTTGATTGCGATATCCACCAAAAGTCTAATTCTTACCTACAAATACTGAAATGTTACTTACGAATACAGCATAATACATGACATGTGTAATGAAGTGTCCCTACCAATGGAAATTAATTGTCAAAAACTTTAAGCGATACCACAGGACACTATTATTACCCATATACGGATTCATTCAACAATTATTTATTATGTAAAATTGCTGATTAACTACTTGTATATCAAAATGAAGTGGTCAAAATCTTGCTAAAAGCATCAAAAAAAATTTGATCTAAGGTAATAGCATTTATTCATTTGGACGTACCATCTGAAAGAGATCTAAAAACTACCATTTTATTAATGCACTACCATAATAGCAAAATTTAAACCTCTAAACTCAATATAGATATTGTTAAATCGCTCATGTTACCTACGAATACCCGGGTTTCTTCACCTTTTCATTGTATAAAGCGTTAGGTATATGCATATAATTCCTATTATTCTTGAAAACATATATCCTACTCGTTCTTATACAATATGTAAATTGATTCATACTCATTTGATAAATAAAATACAGAAACTGACCTAAACTTCATTTTCAAAAACAAACTAGCATAAATTGACTAAGATCATATTGATCGTGTTATAAAAATAAAACAAATATTTTCTGGTTGAGCTAGCATTTTCCTGACACCCTGTGGTCTACATTACACGAAAAAAGCGTTAATGGGAATATTCCATTTGTTTTAGGTTGATTAGTATTGCGATAGTGAAAGCATCCTAGTGGTATCCGTAGGTAACATTGGGTTTTGATATCACATTTACTATCACACGTCCTGGATTTATTTTTCAAGATTAGTAATGGCACTTTTGGTTCCTATAAGGCCAATATGTCATCAATCAATGGGCAAAAGGAAAAAACTGTGGAGACATTTTTATTTCGGACTTTTATTTTTGGCCCGTGGACACTTTTGGTTGGATTCGACCATATGTCTAGCATTTCACTGGTCTCCATGCACCATGACTTTATCATGGAATCAATAAAATAAAAAACAAATCAATTTAAATAAAAAAATCTGATTTAAATCAAATAAATCGATTAAATTAAAAAAAAAAATCAAAACAATTGCCAACCCTGCTATCAGTTTGTTTTATAAATGGATTTTAAAGCAGCATCCAAATAAAAATAATAAGTCACCTGTGATACTACACTTGGCAACACTTCAATTGAATTATTTTTAACACAGCAATTTGTTTCATTTTAAGGTGGGTTGGAAGGGAGCATGCCAAGCAGTGTTTGTACTCGGATATGGAAACAAATAAAGCTGACAAACAAGAGGAATGGTGTACTGGTTCTGTAAAGGAGATATCAAGGCTTGATTTGATCAAATAAGGGGTGTAATTTCCCACGGATGTGCATGATTTTGTTTGCGAGGTGGAAAATGCCCAAGACTTTTGTTTTGATATATTATTGGCCTTAACTCATGAGCCACAACAGTCCTGTATTCCGAATTTATAAATAGCTATTTATATATCGTTAGGCGTGCTGGCACTCGTCGCCATTACCACACTCCGCGATGTCAGGTACCCGACGTTGTGCGCTCCACCACACAAAAGTATAGCCTTTCACTCTTTGCAAGGAAATATAAATGCGATTAGTGGCTTCTTTGATCTAGATTCATTTCCTATAAGATCAATGTATTAATATGAAGAAGTACACTGCAGTTTTTAGTTAAAGCCATATTATAACATTTCTGTAAAAATAGATTAGTATTTATTTTCCATAAAATGTTAGCTTTTACTGTCAGATATGTCCCTTTTAATTTTGAGCCGAACAAGTGAGGTAAAGCATAGAAAATTGGAATTTACTACTAGCGCCCATGTATGTTACTCCCGCGGTTGTAATACGGGGTGTGTGTGTATGTGTATCCCGCACGCCGTGTATGTACTGTGCATACGTGTTCAACTAATATTTCCATCGTAATAATAAAACGCCGGTTCCATCGTTTTATTCAAAATCTCGGATTTTAACAAAACTACAGCACCTAAAAGTCTTGATTTTTGCAGAGTATCTTTATTGACTAAAGTACATTACAATCTTGTAAAAACCAAAATTTAAATTTTTTTGAGGGCGTTCTCCTCACCAAATGTTATAATATGGCTTTATATGGCTGAAACTGGACAAATATTGCCCCTGTTATCCCACTTGCTTTAAAGCAATAATATGTGATTTGGAAAGAGAACAGTGTAAGTTTTCACTGATCACATTGTCCCCTATTAATTTTGTGCCAAAAATGAGGTAAAACAAAGAAAAATTTTAGTATTTTGGTATTTTTAGTACACTGGGCATTACAAGCATGCATAAAGTAGAAATTCAAGAAAAGTTGAGGGCATCGCTGTGGAGCAAATCACACATTGTGGCTTTAATAAACAAAATACTTAACGTGAGCCAGCCAGTTAGTCACTGTGAATGAGTTTATGCCAATTTTACAATGACTATAAAACTTTGACACAAGATTATAACAATTTTATGACTTTATGTACACCTCACATCTGTTGTCACTTGTTCTATAAATATTAAAATGCATTAATTTTGTTATTTTATTTTGCTTTGTAATAATAGAATAGAGGAAAGCAGAATATTTCTTCAAAGGATCGGAAACACCAATTGTATTCTGAATACAAGGAAGGGGAAAAAAGTCTATTTTAAATATATTCCAGCTCCCTTCTTGGTTGAGCACTTTACTGTGGATGATTTACCTTACTTGGATTTATTTATATCATAGATATATATAGTTTACTTTGAGGACTGTAAATACATTTTTTTAAAATAATTTGCCATAAAATTTATCGCAAATTAAAATTAAAAAAATAAAAATTTTGTGATATCAGAAGGACATTGGTCATATTAAGAATGCAATGATGTGTCTGATGTGCTCTCAGGTCCCACAAAAAATACTGTGCAAACATTGCTATCTGATCCCTTAACCATAAAACTGATTATGATGAGTTCCATACTATCATTTTGAAAAATTAAGGCTTTAATTAAATATTAATTTAATGTAAACTGTGTTGTCTTTTTAAAAGACATTTCTTGTTTAATGTTGCATGTTTGTTTTGGCAAAATAAAGTTTTATACTTCCTCTTGGGTTACCAAATCAAATTTGAAATATTTTAATTAGGCTAAAAAAAGTATGTTTCCTGTAGGCACATTTCATTTTTGGGAGCAATTTTACCACATTTTGGTTTCATTTAAGAAATACCAAAGAAAAAAGAAAGAAAAAAGCTAAAGAAAGGATGAAATTTTTGTACAAGATTTGTTCTCATATAGGCCTATTTTATTTACAAGCAATAAAAATCAATCTATAATTCTCCTAAAACTATCAATGTTCATATCTTACTGATTTGATAATTTGAGGCATAATAAAAAATAAGAAAACCACATTTCTCATGTAGGTTTTCAGACAGGAAACAAACTTGTTTTTTTAGCCTTATTTATACTAGGGTCTATTAAAATTATTTCTGGTCTGTGTCACAGTCAGTGAGCGCCTTTGATACCATTGTCCAAATGAAAGAGAGGACACAAAAAAGGTCAATGTATCATAAAGTACTGACTACCCCATCAGTACATGTAGCCTATTTATTACATAGAATTCATAGAATACATTGTGAACAATAAAAACATCAACACAGAAGGCATCATTTAGGGGTTCATTAATATAATTGAGGGCATAAATAATGACCATGCCCTCAATTCTATTAAAGAACCCGTTCATACATTCCCCAACATTCGGTGATTGACATTTGAATTTCATCAAATTATAACAAAACATTTATATAACAACCTTAAAAATGTGATTTTGCTGCACCCAAATCGTCACGCTATTTAAAGCAGCGCTCTCGACCAATCACATGTGCCATTAGATAACACATATTGTATGAATACAAGTTTATTAAAGCACATATAAGTAGATGAACAGTGGCGGCACCAGGGTGGCAAAGTGACTTTGGGGAGGGGGTCCACAAATTTGCCTAAAATTGTACATTGTACATTTCCTCTCCCCACATTGTTTTGATTTCTTATTTAGCCTGTGGTGGGCCCAAATCCCAAGTTTTGGGGGATTCCACTGGTGCCACCACTGCATATGCTCTTTTATGCACAAATTGGATTTACAGTAATAACTTGAGTGGTGTAGATTTTGAGTCCACAACCAAAATCTCCTTTACTTGTGTTTCCTTCCCTGGCCCCTGACTCAAATTCATCCTATAGTTTATAATCTACCTCGAGTCACCGGTACCAGCTTTGAAGTTCAGCTTGTTCTGCATTAGCTTAGCGTTACTTGGTGCATGTACGCGCGGGATCAACGTGCCACATAATGTACACACAAGAAACCATGTTAAGCCAACTCAGCACACGCTAAACTTCAAAGCTAGTGCCAGTGACTCGCGGTAGATATACAGACTATACCACCACTGGAGTCAATTTACAAGTATTTTGAAAGAAAACAATCAGTATCCTCCCGCATGCCATTATCTTAATGGCATATTAATTACCTTTGTGTAATCTTTTCCTTCTCTTCTGGCTTAGTAATACAATTGAAATATACAATATAATAATTAAGTGGTCGTATAATTCAGAATTGTGCCCTATCTGACACGCACGATGTGCCACCATGCCACCACTGACCAAATACAACTGTATCATAAATCATTCACAAAAACAAACATCTCTCTTTGGGAAGTCCTTTGTCAACAAAATAAATGACAATTCGCAGTCGAAGTGATGTAATAATCGGATTAACTACCATAGCAATAGGGTAAAACAATTTTTTAATATATGGTGCTGCACTACAAGTAGCTTGTACTCATCACCTGTGTATGTACTCATCACCTGATCTATGATGTCTGCAATCATAGACTGAATACAATACCGCTCCTTTCAAATCACTAATCATACAGGTGCGAGTGATCAGCTTGATATGGTTCAATGCCATTCAAAAATTGTTTTACCCTATTGCTATGGTAGTTAATCCGATTATTACATCACTTTGACGGCGAAAAAGCACTGGCTCTTTCTTTTCTATCATTATTCGCCATAGAAGTGACGTATTAATCGGATTAACTACCAAAGCAATAGCTTAATACAATTTTTGAATTGATCGCCCTGCACTACAAGCAGGTTGCACTCATCACCTCTGTATGTCTGCAATCATAGATAGAATACAATACCGCTCTTTTCAAAGATGCTTATCTTCTAGGTGCGAGTGATCAACATTTCTTTTACATCTATGGGTCAATGCATAGGTATTGCATGAACGTTGTAGTGAAAGGCGATATATTCAAAATTGTATTCATCTAAATTGCTATAGTAGTTAATCTGATTATTACATCACTTCGACGGTGAATAAGCACTGGCTCTTTCTTTCCTAACATTATATTCTTATGATTTACCTCCTAAAATACAACTTGACCAATCAATTAGAGAAATCCTCTTTTTTTCCGGCCATGACAGGACCAAGCATTGGCCAAAGTGAACAATCCTGATAATTATAAATTGAATGTCCAGATGGCTCAATCTGGGACAACAAAAGATTATTCAATGATGCCAAGAAAAAAAAATGCTTGCTTGCCCTCCAGTGGGATTTTTGTGGTCGGTCGGAATTTTTTTTTTTTTTTAAATTTTTTAATGACTCACTAGGCCAATAAACATTGGTCATGTGGAAAGATACATACTTCATTTCAGACCTTCAATAGGCAAGATAGGCTATAGAAATTGATTCAATTAGAATGACTGCATACTTACAGGCATAAGATGCCAAGTTTATTAGAAACATTGATGCATGAATGGGTAGTTATGTTATAATGAGTTTACAGTTATGATTTTCTTCTTAAGAAAAATGTTGTTGGCCAAATTTAGCTTTGAAATGAAATTAAGACATGCAAAAAGTAGTTATAAAACCATTAAAATTATAAACTAAAAACTAAAAAAATATTTTTTTTAAAAGGCCGGACCCAGATTTGGCCAATTTGGGTAGGTCATAGCCTCTAGAAACATGAGAAGAAGAAAAAAAGAAAGGAAAAAAACCGCCAGACTGAACGACCTTATCGCTCATAGAACAGGGTTTTTTCATCACCTTAAGGTGTGAAAGCATTAATAACATGTCTCCCTATGAAAATCACACAGTTGATTAACAGAACTATCCGTATAAAAGTGGTCCGGCTAAGGGATGTTGGACTGTATTTCATAGTGATTCATAACTATTATGTGACCATCCACCACAAACAGATGGGCTGTAGAGTCGGCACTTTCACTTTGAGGTATTGGACACACAAGTTCTTCTCAAAATGAGCTTGACAATGATTTATTGCATGTCCATAGTTATTATATTATTATTACATAATGTCCATAGTTATTATGTCCATATTGTTTGTTAGGAAGGTAGTAAAAAATCAGCAAGTTGAAAAATCCTTTGTTTTTTATTTTCATTGAAAGGGTCAGAACTAGTTACGCTGACATTACGGCCCTTTGCAGAGCTGTCAACTTTTTTGGAATTGCTTGGCGTGAGACAGAGGCGTACCGGGATTTGTCGACTCCAATGTTCATTTTGTACCATGATTATTTGAGCCACGGTAGCGCCGAATGTGAAAAGCGGGGTAAGAGCAACAAATTATTCATGACGATGCGTGAGATTTTACTCATTTTCCAGCTTTTTGTGTGAGATTTACTATCTAGGCGTGACCGTGAGAAAGTGACTCAATGCGTGAGACTCACGGCCAATGCGTGAGAGTTGACAGCCCTGCCCTTTGTGGTACACAAAAGTTATTGAAGTAATAATAAAAAATATAACAAAACTAATCAGTGACCATTCTGGATCACACATGTGAAAACAATCTTGTTCGGATGATCGGATCTGTCCCAACAGGCCAGAGAGACAAAAGAGAATTATTATCTTGAATTCATTAATATTCATAACGTGAAAGAACCAATTATGAGCTGGCAGTGGAACAGTGTGATTTAAATCACAATTTAAATCAAATGATTTTCTAAAATATGTCACTTATTGAAATCAACTTTTTCAATTTGTACCATTTTTGAAAAGTTTAAGTTGATATCTTCATTAAATAGTATACAAATATTAACTGTCTATGAGTGTGATGGTGAAATATAATCACGAGGTGAAAGATGGATTGTTCCATTCCACGAGCCGGGCGGCGAGTGGAATGGAACAATACATCTTTCACCCAGTGATTATATTCGACCATTACACAAATTTAAGACAGTTAATATTTGTTTTATATCACTCATGCATAAATTCTATTACTAAAATACTATTTAAGGTAGGAAATACATTTTTTCATCAACATAACACCATGTTTTGCGGTGATATACTTCACATTTTGGGACCCATCCCATAACTAAATCGGCGAGTCCAAGAGTCAGCGCATGGCTTGGCGCAGGCGCACTACGGCAAAGCACATGATGGGAAATACTATCACACGGAGTGGGTGATGGTAAAAATGGCAAATGGTAATCAACCAATGAACTGTCTAGAATTTATGTATGAGTGATATAAACTGTTTTACTCCATTCCTAACTGGAGATGAGAGATTATATACATCTAATCAAGATAATAGGAACCGTCTATTTACCTTGACCTATTCTGTATCTCATCATTTTGTCGGAAATTGTAAAGTTTACTAGATGATGCAGTTATTCTTTGCACACACAAAATTGTCATTGTGTTGGAAATTAGACAAAATCTTCAATGGCCAGCATCAATTTTAACAGGCCCAAACGAAAATGTTATCCTGGTCCACATTTTGTGACACTTTGTAAGACTCAATCTTGAACTTCGTCAGCTTTGCGTCCATCTTGTTGACTTTAGTAACAAACTATCACAGGCCCAGTCAGCAGGATCATCCACAGTGATTTTCACATCGTTTAACTTGTTTTAATGATGTATTTCTTCCATTCCTATCATAATGGTTTGACTGGTAGTGTGAGTGTTAAAACCTGAAACAAACGAACAGACAAAAATATGAACAGATTGGTTTAGCCATGATGGGATCAAGGCCCTGCAGAGGTCCCACAAACGACAAATAATTTTAAATTTTGCATCAAGGTAATATATTGGCATGTTTTGCAACTAAAAATTTGCTTGACAAGTGAAGGGGCATATGATGCACTGTATCCCCCTGGTTTATGTGACAAATCTTGGATGCACTCTCAGCTTGAAACAGTCAATTAAGTGATCAAGAAGACAATTTTTGATGAGTCATTATTCACTCCAGTATTTTTTTCTTAAGTGTTTCAAGCATGTCAAGAAGTGGCGTAGCCAGGGGAAGTGGGGCAGCAGCCCCCTGAGAACTCTTGCCCCCCCCCCTCCCCGATGCTGGCCATCCTAATATTTAAGATTTCTTGGTCGTCTTGTACTTTGAATGTAAATTCCCTCTCCCCCTTGACAGTTGCCTTTCTCCCCGGCCCCCCCCCTTAAAAAAGTTCTGTGCCACTATGTCAAGAGGTGGAAAACAATATGTCACACTCTTTTCCATTTGCTTATAGTAAAACTAGAAAAGGTCATTTGAATTTGGTGAAGGAAGAACTTACTTTTGTATCTCTATTAAATTGTGCTCCACTATCTTCTTGCATAATGTAGAAAGGCAGGTATATATCCAGATAATATGCACTTGGGTGAGCATGTAAAACTATTCGATCTTCTCCCAAATCCAAGGTTAACAGCTTGGCTGATTTCTGTGTAAAGAAAAAACAACAACATTGTGTGATATACTTAAGGCCAGGCTCTGGTAGCGATGTTTGTAGTATTTTTGTGGAACCTGAGAGCACATAAGACACACCAAATTGCATTCTGAATGGCGATATACTAGTAGTAATACAAATTTTATGACAAAGTTATAAGCTAGAATTTTGTGGTTCATAATTAAGGTGCCCCCCACAACAAAGGTTGGTAAATATAAAGAATGCTATCACAAGACCAAGTTTGATATAAAATTGGACGGATTGAGCGTGATACCTGAATTTATCGGTCGAGCTAGAGTTTTCAAATATCATGCGAGACGAAGTCGAGCGTGAATGCGTGATATTTGAAAACTCTGGCAAGATCGATAAATTCAGGTATCATGCGAAAGTATCCGTCCAATTTTATCATTATTATGTCTTCAGAATCTTTTCAGAATCTTTTTTTGGTCAAAAACATGATTTTTAGTAAAAAAACAAAGATTTTTGGTCAAAAATGTGATTTTGCTTTAAAATGTGATTTCTGCTCAAAAATGTGAGTTTTGGTTAAAATGTGATTTTTGGTCTCAAATGTGATATTTGGTCAAAAATGGGATTTTTGGTCAAAAATGTGGCATGTCACAATTTACATAAAAAAATGTACAAATCATACCAAAAGAGACATACATGGCGACTTGTGCACATAAAGTATATGAACTATGCACTCTATGAAGAGGTTACAGATATGAAAAAAGCCTGTAGCTCCAGGCAACCGATACACAAATTTATCGGACAGCTAGTTTATGCACAAAGTATAGGATGCAAGATTCTGAAGACATAATAATGAAGTTGATCGGTGGTTGCGTTTGAGCTGCAGAATGGATGAACAGAAAAGTAGGCAAAATATGCAAATGAGCTCATTAATATTCATAAATATGCAAATAAAGTGACACAAAACTATACAGCACATGAGGCCACCATACCCTATCACTGTACCAAATTTTAAGTTGATAGGCCATTAATTGCGTTGGAGCTGCACAGTGGATTAATGAATTTGCTTCCGCCTGGATAAACAAACATACAAAGAAAGAAGCAAACAAACATCTGGGCGATAACATAAAATGTTATTTTGGACATTTAACAGTCCTCGAAGTAAACTTTATAAATATAATGATATGTACTTGAACCACCCCAACAACACTTGACCCATCCTGACACTCCTTGATCCACCCTGACACCCATATTGACCCACATTGACACCGCCTTTAATACCTTGATGCCTAAGACAACTTGACCCACCCTGATGCCATATGACCCACCCTGGCACCACTTGACCCACTGATGCCCCATGACTATCCTGACACACCCTACACCCCTTGCCCTTGACCCACACTGACAGTGACACCCCTTGACCCAATGACCCTTGACACACATTGACCTAACTTGACACTGCATGGCCCACCCTAAAACCCCAGTGACCCTCCCTAAAGCCCCCTGACACCCCTTGACCCATCCTAACACCACTTGACCTACCTTAACCCATCCTGATGCCACTTGACCCACCCTGATGCCCCTTGACCTACCCTGACACCCCTTGACCCACCCTTGATACAACTTGACCCACCCTGACAACACTTGACCCACCCACCCAGACAACACTTGACCCACCTACACATCCCACAATAACATGCCTTATTCACCATGACACCCTTGACTAACCGACACCCCTTAACCTTTCATATCTACTTGACCCACCATAACCCCTTGACCACCCTGACATGCCTTGACCCACATTGACATCACTTGACTCACCATGACACCCCTTATATAATCCACCATGACACCCCTTAACCCACCATGACACATTTGACCCACCATCCCCCTGACACCCTTGACCCACCGTTTGATGCACCTTGACACCCTTTGCCTCAGGTTGACCCACCTGCACCATGACGTCCCTCAAGTTGAGGTGGCAGCCCCTACCAGCAACAACAAAATATGATTAGGCCTATACTTAGTATCTAATAGTTGTATATTTTTTATAAATTGAATGTTAAATTGTTGCCTTTTAATGTTATATAAATATATTGCAGGGCCCCATGTAAGACCAGCTATCTGCTGAATTGGGCTACCCTGGATAAATATGAATAAAATAAATATATAAATAAATAAATAGTTTCAAGGGTCAGACCCTTTTATGGAAATATATGGGAATTTCAATTTGATCAATGTGTATTTACGATGTGAATAAGAAATTGCCAACAGTATAACGTCGTAGGCTATTAAAAGTAATTAGAGAGCCTTGCATAAATTAGGCAAATGTACCACTTCATGTGCATATTTTGCGCTAAAAACGTTATCATAACATGGTTTTTTTAACTGCATAAATTACGCAAATATTTAAATAAGTCACTCGGATGATTCGGATCGTAAGATCAAAATGAACCTTCTATGACCGTTTTGAATCTCACATGTACTGCACATGTTGAACTTCTCAGCCGGGCATTTGAGCGTGATGAGCCTAAAATTTTCAACGGAATGTATATGATCTTTGAAATTAACACGGCTGATCTCATTGGCAAGGTTTGTCATCAATTAAATTACAAAGCGACATTGTGTTAAGCAACAGTTCAAATGCGTTTTTCTTTATATATAATTATCATTTATGTCTGCTGAAGTGTGGAACTAGTTCAAGTACGCCTTGTGCGCCTGCTGTGTATGACAACAAAAATAGTTGTTTTGGAGTAAGTAACTATTGCCACAAAATCAGTTTTATTCATAGAATTCTACTGACAATAAATAACTGTCAAAACACTATAGGAACCCCCCCCCCCACCCAAGAATAATAATAAAAAGGAAATATAGTGCTTGATGATCCAAAGGCCAATAATTGGCAAACGTTAGGCCCCAGGAAAAGCGGTTAGAGGAATTTACTAATAATAGCGAAAAAACGCCTGTGAAATGCATGAAAATGCCCGAAAAGGACCAAATCAAAACAAACGCAGGAGATTTCCCGAAAAATTCTAAGGATAATTTTGCCAAAATAGGGACAACATTATATTTCTGATAAATATTGGTCCATATTTTTAAAGGTAAGAATGCATGCGCTAAGAACCGACTAAATACAACCATATTCAAAGGCCTAACAATGAATCGGAAGTGTATATTTCCTAAACTACAATTTTGATCAAAATTCAAAATGTCTATTTATTTTAATAAATAAATCCAAGTAAGGTAAATCATCCACAGTAAAGTGCTCAACTTCGGCTGTAAAGTGGCTTCGACTTCGGCTGTAAAGTGGCTTCGACTTCGACTTCGGCTTCGACTTCGGCTGTAAAGTGGCTCAACTTCGGCTTCGGCAGTAAAGTGGTCGGCTTCGGCTGGCTTGCATGAAACAATATTGTAAATAATGCTTTAATAAATCACCAAGTCTATTTTAAATGTATTTATTTTAATATAGATTGATGCAACACCATTTTCATTTCTAATTAAATCTTGGCTAGGACAATGGCATACTCTCCCAAATTAATAAGAGAGGACGGGTGCGAAGCACGGTACAACTGCCTTGTTTGGTAGGTCCGACCGACCCTACTTGAAAGGTCCGTTCGCCCGTACAACGGGTTTTTTTCGTCGCCTTTTCGGCAATGAATGTCTTACAGTATAGCTGTATGTAGTGACGTCTACCTTTCAGATGGCAATGAGCATGATGACAGCACCATAATTTGTTAAAATACAAGTAAAATTAACTGCATCAAAAATAAAATGCCAATTCTTGATTTTCGGTGAAACTTAACGAGAAGTCTAAACTTCCAATTCACACTATATAATTAGGCCTATAATTGTGGAAAGCTTTGTATGGAACCAATGACAATAAAGGTTGGCTTTCTTCGTCGCCCTATATTTGATTCGAAACTGTTTCATAGTAGGCCTACTTTTTCCTATTTAAGACCCTGTGCCTAAATAGAACACCGTTTTTTGAACGGTTCACGGCATTGCTGATCATTCAATTGAACTTGTAAAAGTTTTAGAGTGAAACGCTCCGAAGTTTCGTTTTCATATAACGATATATACGAAGGTCATTCAAAAAGTTCTACCTCCATCATCACATCTCTGTTATCTTACGTGCAGAATATTGAAATTACTTGTGATTATACTCTCAGATCTCGGCTACAAAATAAAAGTTCTTGGTTGCTTAGATATGTTGGTTAAAGCGAATATAGATAGTTTTGGTACGTCGGAAACGGTGAAAAACTGAAGCCAAAAGTTTAGTAAGTAGGCTATCATATCGTAGCTTTGGATAATCTCCATAAGACATATAGGGCCTAATACTGCATGCAGTGCTTCATCATCAAAAGCATATAGGCCTATCGCACGATTAAAGTAATGATCATTTCATCTTTAATATTTTAGCTAATATTAATTACCGTAAAATTATTTGCAACCAAAAAATATTTAGAAATCATTGATCTGTAAGCTAAGTAATAAAACGGGTCACAAGCCCTATTGGCGTTAGAACTTTTAAAACGGGTTCACAGGCCCTTCTTTCAAACTGGCGTACGTGACGATCTGCAGTTTTTAATTTACTAGGGGCCAATGCCTACTGCAACCTATTATTATAGCTATACAAGTGATATTCTGATATAAAAAGAGCGTGCCATTACTTGAAGTCCAGATTTGGTCATAACTGACAATCGACGAATCATACCAGACCGGCTGGTGATGATAAAATTATGCCTACTAAAATTTGATTGCCGCATCAGCATTATCAACTTGATATGAAAGCAGTGCATGCAACTCTGATTTCTTTTTTACCAGCGTGCATGTGAACGCGTTTTGTTTTTTCCGTAATGATCTAATTGCTTGGTCCTACATTATGTACTACCTGATTTGGTACTTGGCGCAGTAGCGGCTTACGCGGCAATTTTGACATAAATTCTCTTCTATCCACTTGATTTAAAGTTGACTACACTATGTCCTTGTTTTCTGGACTACCTAGTCCAGACAGTTTCCTTAAACCCGCATCTGGAAGACCCGGGGGAAGACCAACAAAGCTTACGCCAGAAGTTTTAAGTACTTTAGCTGAACTTTTAGATTCGGGTGTTCCAGAAAGCCCAACCCATCTGTTAAAACTTCTCTCCGATAGAGGGGTACAAATGTCGCGCCCAACAGTTTTTAAAGCAATTGATAAACTCGGACGTAATTATGGTAACATCAAATGGAAATGGCGAAAAAATTACTACGGGTTACCACTTCACAACGATGCGGACACCGAGAGTTGTGATAGAATTGGCCAAGTAGTTGGACGGGAAGCTGGTATCTCATCATTGGAAAAATACGTCTTTGCTGATAATGGCGTTTTGGATTTGCGGACTGCGTCCAGCTTCTGTAACCGACCATCAACTCAAAAGCCTACATCAAACTACCGGGGAAACGAGAAGATTACAACGGATGAGGACAATTCAGTGAGTAGGCCTATTTCTTGTTTTGTGCTGTAAATTTTGTCCAAAATCTTGATTTCATTTATACAAAAATCTAGTAACAAGGTTACGATCCCAATAAACAGATGAAGTAGGCCTATATAAGTTGTACTCACGAACGATCCGGAATCAGCAGCATGACCTTGCCTCTTTTCCGACGACATCTTACCATAATTTAGCTACAGAAATGTGAACTAAATCGGAATAATATACCGTTATTGCATGCTAGCGGCTGCAAAAACGCGGAAATTATTGTAGTTAAGAATCGATAACATACATGACAGAGAACATAGGATCTTTCGGGGAAAACGGTGCCTTTCTACGTGCTTATAAAATTAAGGTTCGGGTCCGAAAAAAGTTCATTAGTCGGAAAAATAAAAAGGTTCGTTAGTTTGAAGTTATGGCTAGTGGATTTGAGGGAGCGTTATAGGTAGGCCTATGAGCGACCCTCAAGGACTAACGGACCCCGGGAGCGGACCAGTGGCGTAGGCCGGCTGTGAGAAGTCTTCCCCTCTTGCCCCCTCTGTGAGGCTTTTAGTTTTGTTGTAATTTTCAGCCCATTTTTGACCATTTTCATCAAAGTTTGCCCCGCCCCCTGGAAATTTGCCTTGCACCCCTCTAAAAAAGTCCTGGCTACGCCACTGGAGCGGACCTTATAGTACTACTACTAGCGTATAAGAATACGCAGATAAGTATCATAATGTTCTGGGAGCGGGACATTATACCCTTCCCCCTACAATTTACTTCCGGCGTATTAGCGATGTGCAGATCATTTTGCATTAATCACACATTCACACAACATAATAATTTCGCCCGGTTAGAACTAATTTCAAGTGCTGCAGAACACAATCATGACAATCTACGACAAAAAAAACCAAATCTTGTAATGTATGCCTATATAACGGTAAAACGCATTCGGCAGCAATCCCGCAGCATCAGTTCAGTATGGCAGATTGAAACAATTATTTTCAAGAAATTTTACCGGTTGGGTGGTGTCTTTGACAAAAGTAGCAAAACGTGTAACGCTCATTGCCTTTTAACAAAACGTGTATTAAAAAAGGGCAAGGACTGGGTCAATTCTGTAAACGAAGTCCGGTTGATTTACGGCCTGACAAACAAAAATGTCATGTGTATAACAATCATCAACTTAATTAGCCTATTATATACACTTGACGAAATTCCAAAAAGTTACAAAACGCCATTAAGCAAAAAACAAAAGAGGAAAATCACAAACAAGCAAGAAAAATATATAAATACACATCTGAAACATAACACTATTTTGAAATAAGAACCAAAAAATATACTACGGTCAGGTGAGATTTGAGCTGGCTTTAAAACTGTTGATGGTAGGATGCCCATGACTGGAATTGACTAAAGACTTCACTATATTCCCGTCATGCCAACATACCGCGTTTTGAACGAAGTGGCATGGCAACTGAGTTCACTGACAGAGTGATATATAGTTATTCACATAGGCCTATTATTCCCGGCAAGTAAAAACAAAACGAATGCATTGTCCTGATTTATATATATAGCTTGCTATCTATTGAAAGCAGCAACATCTACTGAAGATGACATACACACAATATTAAAACGTTAAAACCGTGTTATAAGGCAGGCAGGTAAATAGAACTTGAGATCTTTTCGCCCACCCTGATGAAAAGAATTTCACTTACTATTTACCTCCCTGTAATATAAGGTCATGACAAAAAATAAACCGCGGGTAGATAGACCTTTGAAGTATAGGGTCGGTCGGGCGTTGTTGGTTTTTTTAGCCAAATGACTCTAAATTCACCAAAATCTGTAAACATTGGATAAAACGGATACTTTTTGCCCAAAGCAGCTGATTTTACATGCATACAACAATTTCCATTCAAACTCAGCCCACTTTTGGCCAAAACACGCCAGATTTTACATGCAGACAGCATATATTATTTTAAAAAATCCCCCCCCCCCACCAAAAAAAACCCCGGAAAATCTGGGTCGGTCCACAGAGAACAGGGTTTCAATTTTTCGTCACCTAAACGTATTTTAATTTTGGTCAAAACGTTTTTATAACATTTTAATTTCTGATTTCCTGCAGTGCGTTATCTACTGAAGGTGGCATATTTTACCATATGATAGATTGCGATCTACTGAAGATAGTATATTGTTCTGACTTGTCTGAAGAAAGTGTGGCACCTAATACTGATTTGCTACTATCTACTGAAGATAGTTCACTATAGCATGTTTATAGCTATACTGAAGATAGCACATTGCTCGAATTTACTGTAGATTGCTATCTACTGAAGATAGCATGTTGTAGTGCGTTTCCAGCAAACACAAACATGTTTTTAAAACGTTTTAAACAGATTACATTTTGGGTTTTGGTAAAAACATGTTAATAACATTAAAATATTAGGTTATGAAAACGTTTTAAAACATTTTGTATGAAAACACTCTACAACATTGTTTAATGTTATGAAAATGTTTTATACCTCTATAACCTGACATTTAAACGTTTTCTGGCAATCTTTGCTAACCTTTTGCGAATAATGTCGAAACGTTTTGTGTTTGCTGGGTTATCTACTGAAGATGGCACATTGTTCTAATTTACCATAGTTTGCTATCTACTGAAGATAGCATATTGTTCTGATATGTGATTTACTATAGTTAATTTACTGAAGAAAACGTGGCACCTAATACTAAGTTGCTACTATCTACTGAAGATAGCATATTGTTCTGGTTTACTATAATGTGTTTATATCTATACTGAAGATAGCATATTATTCGAATTTACTGTAGATTACTATCTACTGAAGATAGCATGTTGTAGTGCTTTCCCAGCAAACACAAAAATGTTTTTAAAACGTTTTAAACAGACTATATTTGTTTTGGTAAAAACGTGTTAATAACATTAAAATGTTAGGTTATGAAAACACTCTACATTTTTTTCATGTTATGTTTTATACCTTATAACCTGACATTTTTGAATGACATTTTTTGTATGAATACACTCTACATTTTTTTTAATGTTATTAAAATGTTTTATACCTTATAACCTGACATTTTTAAATGACGTTTAAAACGTTTTCTGGCAACCTTTTCTAACCTTTTGCAAATAATGTCGAAAACGTTGTGTTTGCTGGGTTATCTACTGAAGATGGCATACTGTTCTAATATACCATATTTTGCTATCTACTGAAGATATCATATTGTTCTGATGTGATTTACTATAGTTAATTTACTGAAGAAAACGTGGCACATACTACTAATTTGCTACTATTTACTGAAGATAGCATATTGTTCTGGTTTACTATAAGGTGTGTTTATATCTATATACGGAGAAGATAAAATATTGTTCGAATTTACTGTCATGACTGTAGATTGCTATCTACTGAAGATAGCATATTGTTCGAATTTACTGTAGATTGCTATATCTACTGAAGATAGCATATTGTTCGAATTTACTGTAGATTACTATCTACTGAAGATAGCATATTGTTCGAATTACTATATCTACTGAAGATGGCATATTGTTCTGGTTCACTATAGTGTGCTATCTACTGAAGATAGCATATTGTTCAAATTACTATATCTACTGAAGATAGCATATTGTTCTGGTTTACTAAGGTGTGTTTATATCTATATACGGAGAAGATAAAATATTGTTAGAATTTACTGTCATGACTGTACATTGCTATCTACTGAAGATAGCATATTGTTCGAATTTACTGTAGATTGCTATATCTACTGAAGATAGCATATTGTTCGAATTTACTGTAGATTACTATCTACTGAAGATAGCATATTGTTCTGGTTTACTATAGTGTGTTATCTACTGAAGATAGCATATTGTTGTAATTTACTGTAGATTGCTATATAGTGAAGATAACATTGTTCTGGTAGTTGTAATTTAGGTCTACTATAGTTAACTTACTGAAGATAGCATTACATCTAATACCGATTTGCTAGTTTGCTATCTACTGAAGATGGCATATTATTCTGATTTACTACTACTGAAGATAGCATACCATTCTATTTTTTTACTATAGTTAATATACTGAAGATAGCATCACACATTCACACCTATACTGATTTGCTACTGATTTATCTACTAAAGATAGCATATTGGTCTGATTTCCTAGTGTGTCACTACTAAAGATAGTATATTGTTCTGAATTTTGTGATTTAACTTACTGAAGATAGAATTACGCCTAATACTGATTTGCTAGTTTGTTACATACTGAAGATGGCATATTGTTCCGAGTTACTATAACTTGATTGTTCTGATTTACTATAGCTTGCTATCTACTGGAGTTAGAATACCATTCCAATTTTTGTGATTTACTATAGTTAATATACTAAAGATAGCATTACACCTAATACTGATTTGCTAGTTTGCTATCTACTGAAGATGGCATATTTTTCTGATTTACTATAGATCTATTGAAGATAGCATATTGTTCTAATTTACTATAGAATACTATCTATTGAAGATAGCACATTGTTCCAATTGTTGATTTATTATATTTAATTTACTGAAGACAGCACGTCACCTAATATTAATTTGCTACTATCTACTGAAGATAGCATATTGTTTTGATTTACTATAGATTGCTATCTACTGAAGATAGCATATTGTTTTGATTTACTATAGTTATAATTTGCTATCTACAGGAGACAGCAGCATACTAAATACTCCAACCCTACTTGTCACTGAATATTGTAAATCGTTAATGCCAACTAGCCATCTTTAAAACCTCTTTTTTGCATGCAATTGAATTTCAGGAAGGCTTTCCTACACGACATTTTTCACTGAACAGAGCACCACCATCGGAAACCAATGACGATCCCAACAGAAGCCAAACAAGCATTGTATCTCCAGGAATCCACAAAGATGTGGGAAACTGTAACCAACTCAGAGTCCAAAGTAGCAATCTCCCTCTAGCGCTTCTTAAGAAACATCATGCAACTGATGATCACAGAGTCGCCATGAAAGAAGAGCACTTGACAGTAGCAGCTGATTCTACCCTTTCTCCTCCGCACCGAAATGATTTAGCACATTCTCCTCCTCAGTTTCCTGACGTTCAACAAAGTTCCGCAATACGAAACATGGAATCTCGCGAGACACAATTGCCCAGTCAATATCATCCAAACGATGAACTTTTACATCGTAATGTTGCAATTACAAACTATACGGAGTGGATCAAGCAAGCAGTGGTGGGAAAACCAAATGATTTCATCCCAAGGTCTGAAGATCACGATTTATGGCTCCATCAGGATACATTCGTCAAAAGAATACCCACAATGCGAGATGGAAAATTGAACACGTTATTACCAAGTCTTTTGCCGACTAACGACAAATCAACACTAGCAGTAAAACACCGACGTTTGAGCGAGTTTGACTTTGATATGTATGAGAGGTCTTTATTAGGAATGCCTATCAGTTCAAGACCACTTCAGTCACCTATGTACCCAAACATCGGCAATATGCAAAACACAAACAGTCATATTTCATCCTCCACTTCCCACGATTCAAGATTGTCTCCCCATAGTCCGCCGCGTACGCCTACTTCTCCTAAGGCAAAACCTGCATTCCAGCAATCCACAAGATTCACACCATATGAAGTACGAAGCAAGAGCAACCCGGTATGGCCACAAGGCAGTAATGCAACCCATGATGCAACTCAAGCTGGGCCTCAGCCAGTCGACCGCAGTGACAGAGACAACAGCCTAAGCATCGTTTTACAGGAATGGGTAAGTCCATTACACAATCACATGATATAATTCTTACATACACTCAAATGTCACACTATTCATTATTTTCAATAGAATCCCTACTCATTTATTTTCGTCTTTTCAATCCTGTAACTATTCGTTTTGATGAGATATACTGTTCATTTTGATTAGTACAATCTTATCAAAATGAATAGTTTCCGTTTATTTTAGCAAGTAACTATATAAATTGACAAGATCTCCAGCTCGTTACTTGACAAGATTACTCATTTCATTTTGACACGATTCTGTTAAGTCCCCCTCTGATAAGAAAAACTATTCAAATTTCATTTTTGTGGTCAATTTTGACAAGAACCTATTCATTTTTGACAAGAACCTATTCATTTTTTAAAATGACAATGTAATCTTTTCAAATTTGATGAGTTTCTTGTTGTTTTGATGAGCATATCCGATTCTTACACACAAATCCTCATAAATATTTTGTTTCCAAAATCCATACACCCCTTATGAAAGACATGCCCTTAATCTCCACACAGCAGGGCCCTTAATCTCCACACAGGGGTGTATAATTCAAATGGAGTCACCCATTCTGATTCAGGTAAGCCCAATTGAAATTCACACTCCCTGTGTGGAAGATTAAGGTCATGTCTTCCATAGAAGGGTGTATGGAGTTCAACTGGGATAGCCCATTAGAATAGTTGTTGCCACACCAACCTTTATCCTTACAGTAGTGTAGCCAAGACTTTTTCAGACGGGCAGGCAATTTTTACAAAAGTGGTCAAAAATGGGCTAAAAGGTACATGCAAAGGCTTAAAAGTCTTAAATATATTAGGGTAGCCCTTTGGCCCCCAGCTACACTACTGTCCTAACCCTAATGCTTTTTAAAAATCCTAACCCCAACCTTTTGACCTAATCCTTAATATCTTGGGGTGGGCCAGCAGCCTCCTTGTGAGAAGCCTTGCCCCCTTGGGATGCTGGCCACCCTGATATTTTCAAAATTTTAGGCTTTTATTTGTACTTTTAGGCCATTTTTGTCCATTTTCGTCAAAATTTGCTAATTGAAATTTGCCTTGTATTTGTCCACCCCTTTGCCCAGTGCCCACCTTCTGAAAAAGTGCTGGCTATGCCACTGTGGGCCAGTATTATTGAAGTTTTGCCCAGAGAAGTTTATGTAAAAGCATGTTCTATAACAGACTGGCATACAATAATTTATTTATATGTTTTGTGTTTGTTTTTCCTGTTTTATTCAGATGCAGAATATTTCTCAGCGTATGGAGGCTCTGGAACACCAAGTCCAGTATTTTATAGACAATACACACAGCAAAGGATACACATATACCTCCAATCAGCCAAGCTCATCTGGTTATTCCAATGTGGATGACATTGATTCAAAATCCGATAAGCAGAACTCGGTTGTACCACCACTGAACAGTCCAGAGAGTGAGGGTAAGCTACTTGTACTTACCTTATCTACTTTTTGAAAACGATTTCCTGGCAAGAATCAGGGGCGTAGTCAGCTTTCTTTGTCGGGGGAGGGGGCGAAAAAGGCTTTACTGGGACAATGTGCACATGTAGCACAGTGGCGTAGCATGGGTCATCACATGGGGGGGCACCGACCATGATTGGGGGGCACCGGATCTGATGGGGGGGGGGCCACAAGTCGTTTTTCGGCAATGTTGTATTTTACACTATTTTCACCCATGATTGGGATGAAAAGGCTTTATTGTGACAATGTGCGCGCACACACAAATGTTGTATTTTACAATATTTTGGCCCATGATCGGGGTGAATTTTGGTGGAAAAGGGGCTCTTTGCTCTTTTTCTTTTCCTTTGCTCTCCAGATTTTCTTTAATTTTGTGTCAAAGGGGCACTTTTTCTTAAATTTTTTGTCAGGGGGCACTCTGACCCCCTGCCAGAAAAGGCAAGAAGGGAGGGGCAGGTAGTACTTGACTTATAAATTGGTAGGGAACTCAATGCATTTTTCTGCATGAACTTGGATCATCAAACCCTAACATTTAATCAGAGGACAACCATTCCTTCTATAATCTATGATCTTGGCATCTAGTTCCAATGGCGGCAACATTTATTCTACAATAATTGTACTTATCATTAAAATTACTGATCTGAGCATCTAAGGCACTATTGCTATAGGTCAAACACACAATACTTGTTGTGAGAAAGAATGGTTTTGGGTCCATATTCAGTGACGGGATGAATAACATTAATGTTTTACTGAAATCACCAGCAAATTCTTTAAAGTACTGATTAATTGAAAATTGAAAAAAAAAAACCAACAGTGCCAACATTTCCATTGTTTTTCATTGTAAACAGCCTTGATAAGTGAAGTAGTGAATGACTGCCACTGGGATCAATGGAGGCCATTTGCAGGAGCACCTCGTCTTGCAATCAAATTAGCCAAGGAGTGTGTGTTTGGAACCAAAGTCCTCCTTGAGTCTACTGTCACTGGAAGAAATATGAACCCTCTGGATAAAAAGGGCTTGGATAAAATAAGAGGTAGGTTGTGTAGTTTTGAACAGGGGGAGGGGGAGGGAGGGGAGAGAGGGGGAGCGGGCACTCACTGAAAATGGGTAGACTGACTCTGAGTCTCACACAAATACCTATTTTTTTGTTTTGCTGACACCCACTGACCCCCTTCTTAAATATTTCTTAATGGATTTTAGGTAAGCTCTTACTGAATGACCCTCTTTTGTCTTTAAGGACCGGAATTTTGTAATTTTATTCAAATATCAATTACAATGTTCAACGCTTTACCAACTGAGCTAATGGACTTGAGACACACATTTGCAGGTTTACTTGTTCGTATATAACTAGGCCTATATGTATCAATGATTTGCTCAAAACCCTTTACACTTTTGTGGATGGGGCTCTTCGTGTTTGCATGTTTTAAAAGCGCTTGATAGTAAGCACATATGCTAACTATCAAGTTTTCTATGGTATACGAACAAGTAAACCTGCAAATGTGTGTCTCAACCCCATTAGCTCAGTTGGAAAAACGCCAGACTTTGGTACAATTTCACGTTTTCAAAAGCGCTCAATAGTAAGAACATATTCTATCGTTTATGAAATAGGAAAGAACACATTATGATAATTGAAAAAGAACAACATGCAACTTATCCTGTATTGTAACTGTGGAACTGGTGTCATATGGGTATAAATGTTTTATTTACTTGTGTTCGATGAGAAATCATAGGGTTGGTGTATTGTGCACTAGCTATATTAAAATCATCTATGTTTCTATAAATAAATTATGTAGGCTACATTATGAAAGAGTCCACAAGCTTGATATGAATTTGCATAGCTTAAGGGTAGACAAGGTATTGTTGGTCGAAGCAACCTAAAAATTGATTTTCATTATCTAGTTCAATATATTATTGAAAAACAACACCTTGATGTTTTGCAAAAGTTCATTCTACAAATCGTATACTTTGCAAACTTGCTTAATTTATTGTTGTAAATGAGTTAAATGTACGTTTTACGAAAGTGTTGTTGTTTCAGCCCTCTTTACAATGTAACTAAAGAACCGCAGCACCTATAAAAGTATATCTGTGATATTTTCATTCTTCTACACACTCGCTATGAATTGAGCAATGCACTTTTTGCCAAAGCTCACTACCATTCGTAAGATGCTGTGAACTACCAAATCACAACAGTTTAAAATAATTAATAACCTTATACACAGGCTTCTATGCATGGATCCTGGGTTTGTGAATAGACCAAAATTCCTTTCCACAATACAATATGCGTATTGCAATGACAAAGAAAAGATAGACCCCTCCCCCAACAAGGTTTGTACCTTGTACCTTGTGGGAAGGATTTGGTACATACTGACTTCCATTAACCCAAAAGCCACATATGCAATACAATTAGTAATACTATTATTAGTATGCAAGTTCAGTCTCTAAATGGGTTACTGTGGGTCAATGGTCTGCTTGTGAACCACGCTGCAATATAATAATTATGCTCCATATTTGTTTAGGGTACCGGTAATTATTTTTATACTGGTATTATAAATCAATTCGCTGTCGTAGTGCATGTTAGAATATGACCGTTGCTAGGTCAACTGGATCACGCTTTCTTTGTTACGAACCACCGGATCGAAATGATCACAACACAAAGCCTATGGTATATCAAAATTCGGAACAGGTGTATGAGCCCAGGCTTGGAGCAGTAACCGTTACTAGGTCAACTGGATCACGCTTTCTTTGTTACGAACCACCGGATCGAAATGATCACAACACAAAGCCTATGGTATATCAAAATTCGCAAAATAATGGGACGAACTTTTTAAGTTTATTTTTGTATGAATATATCCGCCCATGCCCCTGTAAGCACCAACCCAATGACTTCACAAAAAACTGTGATATTAGTTTATTAACTGCCCATGCAAATATGAATCATGGTCTGAAACCTATGACACTGATGATGATGGGTCTTATTTACGTATTTCAGGCCTAAACAAAGTAAAAAATAAGCGCCCAACCAAAATGACTTTGTTAATAGCGCCCTGGGAGGTTAATGGAACAAATACAGTAATAGTAAAGTAGTGCACCTCTCACACTGGACCACAGGACCTGCAGAGAATAGAATGCTTCCAGGGGTACATGGATCAGAGTGAATACAAGACTGCCCTAGCCCAACCACAAACCCTAACCCTAAACTATAGACCCTATGAAGACTGGACTCAAGTCTAACAAGTTGTACTCAGTTCCATGGATCCATTAATGCAATGGATGCCCTTCCCCCAATAAAACTACAAAAACAGAAAAGAAGGAAGAGAAGGAAACACACTTCTCACTCTCATCAAATCCTGGGATCCACCCCTGGCTTCCCCAATATGTATTGTGTCAATTAGTATTCCAATATCCAACTCCTCAATATAACTGATGAAATACAGCAGGACTAATATTTGTTAAGTTTCCATTTTATGACAGTGCACAAATTTTTGTCTAATTTATCCAACCATGGAAATATAGGGTTCATTTCCTAATTGTTCCCTACCAACAACTAAATTAAGTCACTTATTGTTACCATCACAACAGGTGCTTACAATCCATTGAAATTCCATTCAACTACCAGGGCATTTGATTGTGTGAGGCCACTGAACAGACAGTTAAAAAAAAAACACAGTTTAATTGAACTTTTCTATAGGGACTCCTTTATGGGTGTGAAATAATTTATATGAGGGGGCGGGTGGTTGAGGTAATATTTCCAAAATACATGCTAAATATTGCTTTCCCCTCCTATCTTGGTCTGCCAGAAATTGCTTCCATCTTTTATGGTATGGTCAGTTCTTGCAGCAGAATATTTTGCTTATTTGAAATTTGTCATGGTGTTTTTAATTTTTATATCCCATTTCAGTGAATGAAATTAAAACTGCCCCAAATACAATTCATATGCCAAGAAGTGTCTCACCGTTTTTAATTTCCTTCTTATTTCAACATAATTCTTGCACAGTCCTGTAACTTGCCACAGACTAAAAAAGTTTCATTTTGTTTAGAGACTAGGCACCTGGGTTAAGCTAAGATGGAACAGTGTTAATTTTAGTGGTTTCTAACCACTGTCTAGCTCACATTATTGTGTATTTCGGTGGGCCATTTGTGACCTCCTACATTTATCAGTTTTGAGGGTCCAGGAAAAAAACACATGTTAGAAAATTATATTTTTTTCTGACAGAAAATAATGTATTTTTAAAAATGCATACCATTGGGATATTCCAGTTGAAGTCCACACTACCCCTGTGGAAAATTTTGGAAATATCTTCCACAGGGGGAGGTTTTTTTTTCAAATGTAATTGGTCAGGGTCCATCATTTTGAAACCCATACTCCCCCTGTATTATAGCTTCCACAATTGTATTCAGTATTTCAACTGAAAGTTACCCAATTGTCTATTCTATTTGAAACTTGTACTCCCTCTGTGGAAGGATATAGCTGAATTTTCCACATGTTTTAAATGGAATAACCCACTGAAACCATCAGTCATTGTGAAAAACTGGTATCAAGTGGCCCTATTGAAAAGAATAGGGAACCAGTTTATGGTTGTTTGTAGTCTAGTTGAACTTTTTTGTGTCCTTTTTCTGAAACAGTCCTTTTCTGAAATTTTACGGTTGAAATCTTTTGCAGGGTCAATTCAAATGGTACTGAAAGATCTTCTCAAACAAATGTAATTGTTCAAAATGGTTAGAGAGCTGTTATGATTTTGAGACCTTTCTCCTGTTTCAGACCTTTTTGACCCATTTGGCTGCTCATTTAAATTCACCATCACCTTTCACTTCACAAAATACACAAAATGTGAAACAGGCTCACTTCACTTATTTGAATATAGCATTGACTTCCATTCTGGGCTGTGCTCTGATACCTGCATGATGATCTAAAGATTTTCTACGCTTGCTGCTCGCTTTGCTTGCTGTTTGAGAGGCATCGCGGTTTGTGAACAGGCTAGCTCTAACTTGAATGTTGTAAGCTGCATGATTTTGATTGCGAGTTTGTGACATAAGCTGCTACAAAATTGAGGGTGCTAGCAGCAATTTATTGCAGTCAGGGCAGACAGGACTCGAATAAAGACAAGATATAAGATATCTTGTTAAGAATGATATTTGGGCATAGTATACGGCAAAACGTCGAAACATGAACGGGAATACAGCATACAGTGTTGTTTTGGAATGCCGGACCAGAAATCAATACACTCGTCCCAGGGAGGGGGGGGGGCACTCAATTTTGGAAGTGACAGTATGTGCCTGTCAATAGGCCCCCCTCTTTTGAAGTAGACTATACTCTATGACCCCCTTTTTTTAAAGTCATACCCGATGACCCCCTTTTTTTTAGTTGCGGCTATCAAATGACCCCCTTTTTTTGGTTGCGGTTACCCAATGACCCCCTTTTTTTCTAAAATTTCTAGAATAGCATCATCAAAATGCCAAAAAATAATGCTGAAACTTTAAAGTTTTGCTCAATTTTTTCAAAATTATGCCAAAATTTTCACAATTTTGCTCCAATTTTTCAAAATTTTCTACCCGTACCGATGACCCTTTTTTGGAAATCTTACACTCAATGACCCCCTTTTTTCAAAATATTATACCCAATGACCCCTTTTTATTTTGTTTGTACCCAATGACCCCTATTTTAAAATAACGCTTTGTACCCGATAGGCCCCTACTTTGCGGCGCCGGTAGGCACATACCCGTCACTTCTAAAGTTGGAAGTATCATCATCAGTCCATGAGTAATAAATCTGGTTTGTTTAAAAAAAAATAATCCACTCAATTCTTGAACACTAATTGTTTTGTAATATGCAGGGGGATATGAAAAGTAGCAATAAATATTGTTCAGTGGACAGTTAATCATCAGTTTCATACATTTTAAGCCTTTACTCGTCTATAAATTAATCTTTCATCACAATGATACACCTTCACTTATGTTTAAGTCCCTCCTTGAGTGTATTTCAAATGGCAAGTTCACCATTTTGCAAAATATCTATTTGAGTATGTCACCACTTTAAAAATCTACTTTGATTCATTTCGCAAAAAAAACAGTAAGCCTCTCTGCTTACTTTCTAAATACAGATTAATTGCATAACAAATCTTTTTTTTTTCAGATTGTCTGAGACAAAAGTATGGTCCTCGATGCAGTGAGATGGAATTTGAGATGATTTGGAAGCAATCTCGTGAAAGTATATCACAACTATGCAAACGATTACGCAGGCGGTGTACGGCAACCAAGAATAATGGCAATAAAAGCAAAGAAAAGGACATGTCATCGCAAACTGAAGAGGAAGATGAAAATACCAGTGATAAACAGATGCCTAATTTGGAATGCATTTGTAATGAATGAAATACCTTTTCCTAAACCAGGACTTAGTTTACACTTGGAAAAACTTGAAGATAAAATTTCACCTGAAATATAAAATTTGATTGTGACAGATGATAAACATAAATTATATCCACCTTTTCCGTAATTGACCACTTTGCTGCCGTTGGTGGCATATGGCTCTGCTAACTTCAATTAGGCCAGAGTTAGCGAAGCAGAAAACTGAAAGTGAGGCCAAAGATGTAAATTACATACGCCCAACGAAGTGGTCAATTACGAAAAAGGTCGCTTACTTTCACCGTCCATTATTCAAAATTACACACTGTGATTTGTCCTGACATGTGACATGAGTGTTCTATATAATTGAAATAATGTGCCTTGATTGTGTCTGGAATGCATTAAAGTTTGCACATGCTTCACAGAACATTACACGAGGTTACACACTGTACATCACTTGCACTGTGGATACACATACGTACGCAAATTTGACAGCAACAATTTGACTTGAATTCAACTTTTTCCTTAGCAACATTTCTTCGGCCGCTACACATAGTGGCGTACGTGAAGGACAAAATACGTCTCCAAGCAAAACGTTTTTGAAGGATAAAGGAGTCAATACTCCCGGGCAATACTCCTCCACTGTTATCTCTCAGTGGCCCGATTCCATTTGAAATTGAAGTTTAAGGTTCAAACTATTAAACTATCTTTACTAGTTAACAAGGAAGAACTATTATTGGATAATAGCTAGGTCTAAACCTATACGCCACTATGTGAAACGGAAAATTTGGAAACTCGCTCTACGCCACTATGTGTTGCGACCGACGATTTGATAGCAACTTTTGGAAGTTGTAAACGAATAGTGACTGTACCTGTTTGCACTATACTTGGTATTGGATTCTACTACGGTTATAGGATATAAGTTGAAATAGAATTGAATACCTGAGTGGAAGAAGGGCCCAACTCCATCAAAACTGTTTTTGAGATATTAAGAAAAAACTTAATATTTGGAAAAGTTTTATAGACAGAACGTTTTCTTCTTCAGGGGACCTTTAATACATGAACATACAATAGTACATACATTCGAAATTATACCTGATGTTTCCATAGCAACGGTACAGGTCTTAATACGAGCTGGAGTTGGGCCCTTCTTCCACTAATATACCGCAAGTGCCAGTTCTCTGTTATAAATAGGTAAACACCATTAATTGCACAAGTAGAACTCATGTAATATATTAGCAAGAAAATTTATCGTAGTGAAAAGCAGATTTCATGGATGAACAAAATTCCTCTTTATCCCTATATTTGTGGAAAAAGGGCCCAACTCCATGGAGTTGGGCCTTTCTTCCATGAAAACCATGATTAAATGTATGTGGAAGACTATTTAGAGAGTGCATTTTGGTTCATCTTTCACACACAAGGAAGAACAGTCTGCTGGCAATAAAATGCTGGGTCTAACTCATTTTTGTAAAAAATTGGGAGTTGGGCCCTTCTTCCACTCAGGTATTCAATTGTGATTTTTCGTATGTGTAAGTGGTGTCCATGCAGGACTCACTTCACCTAAATTTTTCAAAACCAGAACAGAAGTTCAGCTTACCAGGACTAATTTTATGAACAAAATTATGACTGTGTGAGTCGGGATTTTTAAGGTAGATTACGTGCACTACGTACAGCAATATGCTTATATGCTAAATAACTTAATAAGACTGGACTAAAAAAGGCTTTCTGGTAAATGGTCTGGTGGCAGCTCCCATCTTTAATATCACATACAGCAAAGAAAGGGTCATTGTTATGTATTGTTTATTGTAATTATTTAGTTTACAACCAATTTCTATAAATTTGTTCTGGTTTTGCTATATATAATTACATTTTGGTGTGTTTTTGCCATGTTTAATATTGGTGTTGAGTGGATTTTCTGTCAATGACCTAGTCACATTCTACAAGATCCCCACAAAGACCATTTCTTCTTTCTTCTTCCTGACACAGTTCAACACCCCTGGTGGGGTAAGACAAACTGGAAATGGTGTGTACATGATGAATTATTGGAAGTCAGTAACTTGGGCATCTTTTTTCTTTCATTTTCAGTAGTTTGCTTACTTTTTTGCCTTCTTTCTTGTCTTTTTTTCTGTCTCTCCCTTTCTTTGTTTGTTTCTTTCATTCCTTCTTTCTACCTTTTTTCTTCCTTCTTTCTTCTTTAAAAAAAAAGGCAATTATTTTAATTCCACATGAGCAAAATGACACATGACAGAACAAAACAATGAGATGAACAGAGCCCAAAGAAAGTAAATCATTTAAACCGGAAATCGAAGGAAGAATTCAGCTTTTCAGTTGTGTAGCCAGAGGGTGCCACCCCACAGAAAATTTTCAGGGATAAAATGGGGACGGCAAAGAGTCCTTAAAATGACTAAAAATGGGACAAATGGTGACAAAAATTTGGCTTTGCTTCCTCACACAAAATTCCTGGCTACGCTACTGCAGCATTAATGAATTGTTTCATCAAAAACATGCAACACAAAACCCACTGGACTATTCCTACCCTTATCTTTCCAAACTGACTATGCTCATATAAAATGTTCCAGGCTATACCTGCTGTAATCCATTTGGCTTCATTGAAAGAATAATATCAGTACTTTTTCAGTTACTTCACGCATGTACAGATGAACCACTTTTGATCATGCATGTACATGTAAACATGCCAATTCACTGAGTCAATACATGCGATTTAATATCATGTAAACTGAATACACTGACGCCCGGGGGGGGGGTACTCAGTACAAATGACCATACGGGGACGTGCCGCAAATATGGGTAGCATTTTCAGCCTTCTGGTATATCAATGACTCCTTTTTCAAAGCCTATTTTGGTATATGAATGGGTCCTTTTTTCAAAATTTTCTCAATTTTTTCGGAAAACAGCCCAATTTTTCCTTAATCTAGCCAAAATTTTCAAAATTTCCCCAACATTTTGGGAAAATTTGTAAAAACTAAGACAATTTTGGGTAAATTCGGCTGAAAATTTTGACTTTTGGTATATCAATGGGTCCAAATTTCTTGAAAAATTGGTATATTTATGGGTCTACTTCCAAAATCTCATGCACGTCCCTACCAAAACCAAACTTGAGTACCCCGGCACTGACGTCACACTCTCGAGGAAGCAAAATGCGCTATAAAGCACATGAGATCAAAAACTAATTTGTAAAAGTAAGTAAGGTAAAATAAAGAGGGGTCAAGAGGAAATTTGAATTTCAGAAGAGGATATCTTACTTTATTTATTGCTTGTGTTGTTTTCAGATTGGTTGTTTTTATTCTTTTCTTTTTGAAACTCCTTCAATTAATATTAGATCTTGTTTGTTTGCCCTTTCATGAAAAAAATCAGGAGGGTCGGTTGGTCGTTTTTTAAAACATGATGTAAACAGCAGATGTGTAAGTCCCACATTTGTTTCAAAAACAGAACACAAATAAAGAATAATGAGAACAGTCATGGAAAGATGTATCATTTGCCAAAGTTCGGGTTTCAAAATATCTTAGAAAAGTATAAATTATTTTTTTGAATAAATTTTCTTGCATATACCGTAAAAAAATTCTTTATATGCCTATTAACCCTAACACTGACCCATGCTTTTTGGTATCGGAAGTCAGAGAAGATCCGAATTTTTCAAGAAGAAGAAGAATTTTGGCTTGGCACTTTTGGATTCGAACCTTTGACCCCTGCATGCCAAGCGAACGATCGCGGACGGTAGCTGCCGGGTTATTGCTGCCCGGCCAGCAATTCCGTGAGCATATCACACTTTGGGTGATTGCGTCATCGCAGACCCTGGGATGCATGCATGTTATGAATTTTTCATTGTGGTATTTTGTGGTTTTTACTGGTGTTAGGGTTAGAGGACACTCTAATCTGGAAAATACAACTTACCAAACCCTAACACTGACCCATGCTTTTTGGTATCGGAAGTCAGAGAAGATCCGAATTTTTCAAGAAGAAGAAGAATTTTTGACTTGGCACCCCCGGGATTCGAACCTTTGACCCCCCGCATGCCAAGCGAACGATCGCGGACCGGTAGCTGCACGGGTTATTGCTGCCCGCCAGCAATTCCGTAAGCATAATTATCACACTTCGGGTGATTGCGCGCCATCGCAGACCCTGGGATGCATGCATGTTATGAATTTTTCATCGTGGTATTTACACAGCCGTGACGTTAGTCACGGCTGTGTCTTTTTTCGTACAGGTTCTTTCTTCTTTCTTCTTCTTCTGCCGACCACTACATTTGCTCTAGCACTTACATGCTTACACCGATTTTGACCTAACTTGGTCACAACCATCATTGACCATGCCCCTACATGTCATATGAAACTCGTGGGGTCAAAGGTCACGGAGGGGACAGAGGGGTCAAAAACGTGATTTCACTCAAAATGCTTCTTCTCTCATAGATTACGTAAGACAGTGACACCACTTGCACACATGCATTGTTATTATCCAGTGTCTATGGGGTCCTCCAAGATTTGAGGTCAAAGGTCATTAAGGGGTCACTTAAAAAAAAAAACGAAAAACCATCAAATTTTTTTATTTGCTAAGAAAAACATAGGACAGTAACGGTATGTTCACACATAAATTGTAGTTACCCTGTGTATATGTGGTATTTTTTTATTTAGGTCAAAGGTCATTAAGGGCCACTTCCGTATAAAACGAAATACCTTTAAAATGCTTCTTCTCCCACAAATTACGTGGGACAGTGACACCACTTGCACACATGCATTGTTATTACCCAGTGTCTATGGGGTCCTCACAGATTTGGGGTCAAAGGTCATTAAGGGGTCACTTCCGGTATAAAACGAAAAACCTTCAAAAATTTTTATTTGCTAAGAAAAACATAGGACAGTAACGGTATGTTCACCCATGAATTGTGGTTACCCAATTCATATGTGGTATTTTTTTATTTCGGGTCAAAGGTCATTAAGGGGTCATTTCCGCCTGAGACGAAAAACCTTCAAAATGCCCTTCTGCCACAAATAACATAGCAAAGTGATGCCACGTGCACACATGCATTGACATTAGCCAATGTCTATGGGGTTTTCATATATTTTGGGGTCAAAGGTCATTGGGGGTTACAACACGGCTGTGTTCGTGGTCTTAGACCACAGCTAAGTCTAGTTTGTGGTTTTTACTGGTGTTAGGGTTAGGAAGTGGCCTGGACGAGATCAAATTTTTAGGGTAGTTTGTTCAACTGTTTCATCTTTTTGTAAATTTACAAATATCTTTAACACAGATATTTGCAAATTACAAGAAAAATAATACAAATGTTTAACAAACTACCGTAAAAATGTGTGCAACTCTTTAATAGACACAAATGCTTATTAACAAATTTGTATGGAATGCTGTAAAATGCCTATGGATCAGATATATTTATTTTCACTAGCTTTTAAAATTGAATATTGTTGAACAGTTGACCTCATTTGACCTTTTTTTAAATAGTAATTTATGCTTATTACATGTTTATATCTCTGTTACATGTCTATATGTCATTTTGTAACCCTTAATGAGACAAGATTTTGATTATTTAAAAGAAATGTTGTTGGTCTGAATTTAGTCAAAAGACTCCTGGACCACCAGCCACTTCAAAACTAACAAGAACTCAATTTTGCCAAAACATGACTTAAGCACTTTTATTTCTATGGACATCAAAGGTTATGTATGGTTTCCGAATTCAACTGCCTCACTTGCTAGAAAGTACAGGCAAATTAAAGGGAGTCTCCGGCAATCATAACATTATGCCTCATATGTTAGAAAATAATTATCAAGCATGAATCACATGATTTTATTTAAAACAAACTCATATTGACTATAAAAACAGTTGGCTCTCAACACACGATATTCAAAATTCCCGCGCCGAAATTGTATAAGTGCAATGAAATAATCAGCCTTCATTGTATTACTGGGACGTCATTGTATTTGCACTCAACAATTTCAGTGCCGGGGAATTTTGAATACTGCGTGTTGAGAGACGGATGTTTTTATTCGTTTTTTATGGTCACTATGAGTTTGTTTTAAATAAAACCATACTGTTGTGATTGCCGGAGACTTCCTTTAAAGCTTGAAACTTGATGTACAATTTCATTAGCACAGTCCTTGTTCCAACAATACCAAAATCAAATTTTTATGAATTTAAGTGTATTTTGGACATCCCTTCAAATCACTGATAGCGACGTTTGAAACATAACTGCACTGGTTTAAGTCAAAAAAAAAAAAAAAAAGGGGGCAGTCACCTTTCGTGATGCATGTGAGATGAATACACTGCTGATTTAATGGTTAAAAACAGCACAGAAATCAGCTGTCAGCTGGTTACTTACAATGGTATTCGAATATTAGTCACAGATACACATTCATTCTTATAGCCTCGAGGCACTATAAGTGAATAAATACACTCATCAATTTAATTCCAATTGTTGCCTTCTTTAAAAAAAATGTCAAACCTAATTAATAGCCTTACATCAAAACATGCAATAAAATTAACGACCGTTCATTATCCTGTATAAAATCATAAATGTACACTTTTTCGGCAATTTTCAAAGGGGTTTATGTTGTGTTCTGGTAGCTGTCCTCAAAATAACAATTTTATATCAGTTTTGATGATAATGTAGACGTTAAATTAGACAGCTCTTGCTATGAGTAATTAGCCTTAAATTTCTAAAACTTTCTAAAAGATAAAAGTACACTTGGATGTCAAGAACATCATTTGAAGAGTTTCACCACAAAATGTTATAAAAGCCATTTTTGAGTTAAGATCACCATCATACAATACAAAAATTGTGTGTTTTTTTACCTCATTTGAGATATGGTCAAAAGTATCACATATTTTCATATTATTTTCTTTATATTTTAGCAGCTTAATTTGCATATATCTCAAATTGGCAAAAATGGATATACCACATTTTGTTATATCTTCAATATCTTCACTTGGCTAAGGCAAAGCAAATGTTTGCTTGTCCTCTCATGACCAACCGTGATTTTATTACACAAAAGTATACTGACCCTAGTTCAGGAAACAATGCAGTTCTCAAACCACAAGTCTTGCCTGCTTTCGCGAATGCCTGTTTATGCAGTTGTTTTGAAAAATACCCAATTATAGGGAGTAGTACCCCAGGGTCTCACAATATTGAATTTTAGTAAAAAAAAAACTAGTAGGAGTAGTACCCCAGAGTTCCTTTATTGTATTCCTTCTTTTGTTCTCTTTCATTTAACACCACCCAGGGGGTGACAACTTTGTTATAATAGGAAGGTTTTTTTTTAACTATTAGGAGTAGCAACCCCGGAGTTATTTCAATGTATTCATTATTATTATTCATTTAACACCACCCAGTCCCACATTTATTTTAAGTTTTGAGATATTAATTTTGAAAAATACCCAAATCATGCAAATATGGTTCTTTATTTTTATTTTTGTCCTCTTTCATTTGACTCTTTCATTTTGTATTGATGAAGCTATCTACTGCTGATATTGGTATTGATGAAGTAGCTATCTACTGCTGATATTGGCATTGATGAAGTAGCTATCTACTGCTGATATTTGAATTGATGAAGTAGCTATCTACTGCTGATTCTGATATTGATGAAGTAGCTATCTACTGCTGTAGCTATCTACTGATGATACTAATATTGATGAAGTAGCTATCTACTGCTGCTAATATATGTATTTGTATTCATGAAGTAGCTATCTACTGCTGATACTGATATTGATGAAGTAGCTATCTACTGCTGATATTGGTATTGATGAAGTAGCTATCTACTACTGATATTGGTATTGATGAAGTAGCTATCTACTGCTAATATTGGTACTGATGAAGTAGCTATACTCCTGATATTGATATTTATGAAGTAGATGTCTATTTAGTCATGCGTGTGTACCAGTTAATGAAGAAAGTAGTGCTGACAATTGCAGTGATGAAGTAGCTATCTACTGCTGATATTGATGAAGTAGCTATCTACTGCTGATATTGATGAAGTAGCTATCTACTGCTGATATTGATGAAGTAGCTATCTACTGCTGACAATGGCAATGATGAAGTAGCTATCTTCTGCTGACAATGGCAATGATGAAGTAGCTATCTACTGCTGATACTGATTTTGATGAAGTAGCTATCTACTGCTGATACTGGTATTGATGAAGTAGCTATCTACTACTGATATTGGTATTGATGAAGTAGCTATCTACATCTGATATTGGTATTGATGAAGTAGCCATCTACTGCTGATATTGGTACTGATGAAGTAGCTATACTCCTGATATTGATATTTATGAAGTAGATGTCTATTTAGTCATGTGTGTGTAAAGTAGTGCTGACAATTGCAGTGATGAAGTAGCTATCTTCTGCTGATACTGACATTGATGAAGTAACAATCTACTGCTGAGTGACATTGGTATTAATAAAGCAGCTACCTACTGCTGATATTGGTATTGATGAAGTAGCTATCTACTGCTGATATTGATGAAGTAGCAATCTACTGCTGACAATGGCAATGATGAAGTAGCTATCTACTGCTGATACTGATTTTGATGAAGTAGCTATCTACTGCTGGCTGATACTAGTATTGATGAAGTAGCTATCTACTACTGATATTGGTATTGATGAAGTAGCTATTTACTACTGATATTGGTATTGATGAAGTAGCTATCTACTGCTGATATTGGTATTGATGAAGTAGCTATCTACTGCTGATATTGGTATTGATGAAGTAGCTATCTACTGCTGATATTGGTACTGATGAAGTAGCTATACTCCTGATATTGATATTTATGAAGTAGATGTCTATTTAGTCATGCATGTGTACCAGTTAATGAAGAAAGTAGTGCTGACAATTGCAGTGATGAAGTAGCTATCTACTGGTGATATTGATGAAGTAGCTATCTACTGGTGATATTGATGAAGTAGCTATCTACTGGTGATATTGATGAAGTAGCTATCTACTGGTGATATTGATGAAGTAGCTATCTAGTATCTACTGCTGATATTGATGAAGTAGCTATCTACTGCTGATATTGATGAAGAAGCTATCTACTGCTGATATTGATGAAGTAGCTATCTACTGCTGACAATGGCAATGATGAAGTAGTTATCTACTGCTGATACTGATTTTGATGAAGTAGCTATCTACTGCTGATACTGGTATTGATGAAGTAGCTATCTACTACTGATATTGGTATTGATGAAGTAGCTGTCTACTACTGATATTGGTATTGATGAAGTAGCTATATACTGCTGATATTGGTACTGATGAAGTAGCTGTCTACTGCTGATATTGGTACTGATGAAGTAGCTATACTCCTGATATTGATATTTATGAAGTAGATGTCTATTTAGTCATGTGTGTGTAAAGTAGTGCTGACAATTGCAGTGATGAAGTAGTTATCTTCTGCTGATACTGACATTGATGAAGTAACAATCTACTGCTGAGTGACATTGGTATTAATAAAGCAGCTACCTACTGCTGATATTGATGAAGTAGCTATCTACTGCTGATATTGATGAAGTAGCTATCTACTGCTGATATTGATGAAGTAGCTATCTACTGCTGATATTGATGAAGTAGCTATCTACTGCTGACAATGGCAATGATGAAGTAGCTATCTACTGCTGACAATGGCAATGATGAAGTAGCTATCTGCTGCTGATACTGATTTTGATGAAGTAGCTATCTACTGCTGATACTGGTATTGATGAAGTAGCTATCTACTACTGATATTGGTATTGGTGAAGTAGCTATCTACATCTGATATTGGTATTGATGAAGTAGCCATCTACTGCTGATATTGGTACTGATGAAGTAGCTATACTCCTGATATTGATATTTATGAAGTAGATGTCTATTTAGTCATGTGTGTGTAAAGTAGTGCTGACAATTGCAGTGATGAAGTAGCTATCTTCTGCTGATACTGACATTGATGAAGTAACAATCTACTGCTGAGTGACATTGGTATTAATAAAGCAGCTACCTACTGCTGATATTGGTATTGATGAAGTAGCTATCTACTGCTGATATTGATGAAGTAGCAATCTACTGCTGACAATGGCAATGATGAAGTAGCTATCTACTGCTGATACTGATTTTGATGAAGTAGCTATCTACTGCTGATACTAGTATTGATGAAGTAGCTATCTACTACTGATATTGGTATTGATGAAGTAGCTATTTACTACTGATATTGGTATTGATGAAGTAGCTATCTACTGCTGATATTGGTACTGATGAAGTAGCTATCTACTGCTGATATTGGTATTGATGAAGTAGCTATCTACTGCTGATATTGGTACTGATGAAGTAGCTATACTCCTGATATTGATATTTATGAAGTAGATGTCTATTTAGTCATGCATGTGTACCAGTTAATGAAGAAAGTAGTGCTGACAATTGCAGTGATGAAGTAGCTATCTACTGCTGATATTGATGAAGTAGCTATCTACTGGTGATATTGATGAAGTAGCTATATAGTATCTACTGCTGATACTGATGAAGTAGCTATCTACTGCTGATATTGATGAAGAAGCTATCTACTGCTGATATTGATGAAGTAGCTATCTACTGCTGACAATGGCAATGATGAAGTAGTTATCTACTGCTGATACTGATTTTGATGAAGTAGCTATCTACTGCTGATACTGGTATTGATGAAGTAGCTATCTACTACTGATATTGGTATTGATGAAGTAGCTGTCTACTACTGATATTGGTATTGATGAAGTAGCTATATACTGCTGATATTGGTACTGATGAAGTAGCTGTCTACTGCTGATATTGGTACTGATGAAGTAGCTATACTCCTGATATTGATATTTATGAAGTAGATGTCTATTTAGTCATGTGTGTGTAAAGTAGTGCTGACAATTGCAGTGATGAAGTAGCTATCTACTGCTGATATTGATGAAGTAGCTATCTACTGCTGATATTGATGAAGTAGCTATCTACTGGTGATATTGGTACTGATGAAGTAGCTATCTACTGTTGATATTGGTATTGATGAAGTAGCTATCTACTGCTGATATTGGGACTGATGAAGTAGCTATACTCCTGATATTGATATTTATGAAGTAGATGTCTATTTAGTCATGCGTGTGTACCAGTTAATGAAGAAAGTAGTGCTGACAATTGCAGTGATGAAGTAGCTATCTACTGCTGATATTGATGAAGTAGCTATCTACTGGTGATATTGATGAAGTAGCTATCTACTGCTGATATTGATGAAGTAGCTATCTAGTATCTACTGCTGATATTGATGAAGTAGCTATCTACTGCTGATATTGATGAAGAAGCTATCTACTGCTGATATTGATGAAGTAGCTATCTACTGCTGACAATGGCAATGATGAAGTAGTTATCTACTGCTGATACTGATTTTGATGAAGTAGCTATCTACTGCTGATACTGGTATTGATGAAGTAGCTATCTACTACTGATATTGGTATTGATGAAGTAGCTGTCTACTACTGATATTGGTATTGATGAAGTAGCTATCTACTGCTGATATTGGTACTGATGAAGTAGCTGTCTACTGCTGATATTGGTACTGATGAAGTAGCTATACTCCTGATATTGATATTTATGAAGTAGATGTCTATTTAGTCATGTGTTTGTAAAGTAGTGCTGACAATTGCAGTGATGAAGTAGCTAGCTACTGCTGATATTGATGAAGTAGCTATCTACTGCTGATATTGATGAAGAAGCTATCTACTGCTAATATTGATGAAGTAGCTATCTACTGCTGACAATGGCAATGATGAAGTAGCTATCTACTGCTGATATTGATGAAGTAGCTATCTACTGCTGATACTGGTATTGATGAAGTAGCTATCTACTACTGATATTGGTATTGATGAAGTAGCTGTCTACTACTGATATTGGTATTGATGAAGTAGCTATCTACTGCTGATATTGGTATTGATGAAGTAGCTATCTACTGCTGATATTGGTACTGATGAAGTAGCTGTCTACTGCTGATATTGGTACTTATGAAGTAGCTATACTCCTGATATTGATATTTATGAAGTAGATGTCTATTTAGTCATGTGTGTGTAAAGTAGTGCTGACAATTGCAGTGATGAAGTAGCTATCTTCTGCTGATACTGATATTGATGAAGTAGCAATCTACTGCTGAGTGACATTGGTATTAATAAAGCAGCTACCTACTGCTGATATTGGTATTGATGAAGTAACTATATACTGCTGATATTGATGGAGTAGCTATCTACTGATGACAATGGTATTGATGAAGTAGCTATCTACTGCTGATACTTCTAAGTTCTATTGATAAAGTAGCAATCTACTGTTGAGTGACAATGGTATTGATAAAACAGCTACCTACTGCTGATATTGATGAAGTAGTTATTTAGTCATGCATGTGTACCAGTTAATGAAGAAAGTAGTGCTGACAATTGCAGTGATGAAGTAGCTATCTACTGCTGATATTGATGAAGTAGCTATCTACTGGTGATATTGATGAAGTAGCTATCTACTGGTGATATTGATGAAGTAGCTATATGGTCATTTTCACGGTAAAGGGTGTAACTTTTGATTTTTAGGGTCAAAATTTCAAACCACTTAAATATGTTTCTGTTTACTGAAATCATGCATAGAAGCAACTTAAATTCAAGTAAAATAATGTTTCAAGGCTTAAACCTTTTGATTTCTAATAAAAAATTGACATTTGCATAACATTTTGGTTAAAATCTAAGAAAAATGTATTTTACATAACCTCAGAAAATTTTGACATGAAAGCTGGAATACATGTGAAATTCCATTCCAAAGTAAGTCAACAGATATAAGTTAAATTTTATACCATGTTTTGCTATGTTTGTAATTGCAGTTTTGAAAATTTTTAACATCAAGTGTCATTTACAATGGAAATTTCCAAACCTTAAACATATTTTTTAAGTTTTAATTGGGTTCCTAAAATAATTTGAATGTCTAACTTCATGTACAAATACTACTTGATGAAAGGAACCTCCCAGCCAAGTTTCACAGAAATTGGAGTTATTTTTTAGAATTGGCAATTCAAGCGATTTGTGTTTCGGAGGCTTCAGTTAACAACACAGGTGATCATAAAAGTAAAATATTTAGCTAACTACTACAAGTTGACATAAAAAAATAGGTAAAAAATATCACAATTACCAATTTTCATGCTTTGCTTCTAAGTATTGAATTTCAGTTGTGACAAAAAATAAATTATCACAGCAAGTCATTTTTTTTGTTTCGGAGGCTTCATGTTAACAATTGTTAAACATTGCAGAAGTAGTTTTTTTGAAAACAACAGTGTTGGGATCATCTAAGCTGTTATTTTCTTGTGTGTATTGAATCAATGATTCTATGCGGCAGATATTGTAGATTTATCACACATTAATTTTTTCACCCATTTGTTAAGTATGGTGTTTTTTGCATGTGAAGCCTCCGAAACAGGCTTTTTTAAGGTATCAGTATATTTTTCAAACATTAACCATAATGTCAATTTTTTTAAAAATTTATGACATTCTGCACATATCAAGTAATAATTACAATGCAGATATCATTATGAAACACACCAATTTAGATATGCATAGATGATAATTAAGTTTACTGTTGTTTCGGAGGCTTCATTTGTTTCGGAGGCTTCAATTGTTAACGGAAAGTGTGTATTGGGTCCCATTTTCAAACGGTGGTATATATCTCCACGATTTAAAAACATGTGACTTGAGGATCTACTTTGCTACATTTTGATAAATAGATTGGATGAGCTCTTTTATTTATATTTGCACAAGCTTGCTGAACAGTTTGTTTCGAGGCTTCAAAAAGTTAACGGAAAAACGGCTATTTGAAGTCAAGATTTTATAAAAATTTTAAAAGCTTGCAAATCGGCTAATTTTTGTTACCCATTTCAAGTTAAGATAACAACTGTTATAAATCAAGAAGAAGTGAAGAAATAACCAAGAATTATGAACCAAAGCTACACCCACAAAATTTGTTAACAATTGTTAACGGAAAATGAAGCCTCCAAACGACAAATATCGAAGTCCGGTTCTCAAAAATACAGGGCCGTTCACAATTAAATCTAATGTGGCAGTGTTTACTGAACATATGACTGTACTTTCAGGATAAGAAAAATTATCCATGAACTAACTGAAGAAAACACAGGGTTTTACAAAAATGTTACTGTTTTTTATAGTTTTTCAAAATGGCAATATTAAGTACATTTAAGCCTGCTAAAACTGAACGCAGTAACTCCCAAAGCTGATTATGCTACCCAAGGTAGCTGCTAACTAGATGACTTATGTGGCCAAAAATTATGGAATTCTGTGGCTTTATTAGAACACTACGGATTAAAATGTTAAAAATCCAAAGTTACACCCTTTACCGTGAAAATGACCATATAGTATCTACTGCTGATATTGATGAAGTAGCTATCTACTGCTGATATTGATGAAGAAGCTATCTACTGCTGATATTGATGAAGTAGCTATCTACTGCTGACAATGGCAATGATGAAGTAGTTATCTACTGCTGATACTGATTTTGATGAAGTAGCTATCTACTGCTGATACTGGTATTGATGAAGTAGCTATCTACTACTGATATTGGTATTGATGAAGTAGCTGTCTACTACTGATATTGGTATTGATGAAGTAGCTATATACTGCTGATATTGGTACTGATGAAGTAGCTGTCTACTGCTGATATTGGTACTGATGAAGTAGCTATACTCCTGATATTGATATTTATGAAGTAGATGTCTATTTAGTCATGTGTGTGTAAAGTAGTGCTGACAATTGCAGTGATGAAGTAGCTATCTACTGCTGATATTGATGAAGTAGCTATCTACTGCTGATATTGATGAAGTAGCTATCTACTGGTGATATTGGTACTGATGAAGTAGCTATCTACTGTTGATATTGGTATTGATGAAGTAGCTATCTACTGCTGATATTGGGACTGATGAAGTAGCTATACTCCTGATATTGATATTTATGAAGTAGATGTCTATTATGAAGTAGATGTCTATTTAGTCATGTGTGTGTAAAGTAGTGCTGACAATTGCAGTGATGAAGTAGCTATCTACTGCTGATATTGATGAAGTAGCTATCTACTGCTGATATTGATGAAGTAGCTATCTACTGCTGATATTGGGACTGATGAAGTAGCTATACTCCTGATATTGATATTTATGAAGTAGATGTCTATTTAGTCATGCGTGTGTACCAGTTAATGAAGAAAGTAGTGCTGACAATTGCAGTGATGAAGTAGCTATCTACTGCTGATATTGATGAAGTAGCTATCTACTGGTGATATTGATGAAGTAGCTATCTACTGCTGATATTGATGAAGTAGCTATCTAGTATCTACTGCTGATATTGATGAAGTAGCTATCTACTGCTGATATTGATGAAGAAGCTATCTACTGCTGATATTGATGAAGTAGCTATCTACTGCTGACAATGGCAATGATGAAGTAGTTATCTACTGCTGATACTGATTTTGATGAAGTAGCTATCTACTGCTGATACCGGTATTGATGAAGTAGCTATCTACTACTGATATTGGTATTGATGAAGTAGCTGTCTACTACTGATATTGGTATTGATGAAGTAGCTATCTACTGCTGATATTGGTACTGATGAAGTAGCTGTCTACTGCTGATATTGGTACTGATGAAGTAGCTATACTCCTGATATTGATATTTATGAAGTAGATGTCTATTTAGTCATGTGTTTGTAAAGTAGTGCTGACAATTGCAGTGATGAAGTAGCTAGCTACTGCTGATATTGATGAAGTAGCTATCTACTGCTGATATTGATGAAGAAGCTATCTACTGCTAATATTGATGAAGTAGCTATCTACTGCTGACAATGGCAATGATGAAGTAGCTATCTACTGCTGATATTGATGAAGTAGCTATCTACTGCTGATACTGGTATTGATGAAGTAGCTATCTACTACTGATATTGGTATTGATGAAGTAGCTGTCTACTACTGATATTGGTATTGATGAAGTAGCTATCTACTGCTGATATTGGTATTGATGAAGTAGCTATCTACTGCTGATATTGGTACTGATGAAGTAGCTGTCTACTGCTGATATTGGTACTTATGAAGTAGCTATACTCCTGATATTGATATTTATGAAGTAGATGTCTATTTAGTCATGTGTGTGTAAAGTAGTGCTGACAATTGCAGTGATGAAGTAGCTATATTCTGCTGATACTGATATTGATGAAGTAGCAATCTACTGCTGAGTGACATTGGTATTAATAAACCTACTGCTGATATTGGTATTGATGAAGTAACTATATACTGCTGATATTGATGGAGTAGCTATCTACTGCTGACAATGGTATTGATGAAGTAGCTATCTACTGCTGATACTTTTAAGTTTTATTGATAAAGTAGCAATCTACTGTTGAGTGACAATGGTATTGATAAAACAGCTACCTACTGCTGATATTGATGAAGTAGTTATCAATACTGTTAATATTGGTATTGATGAAGTAGCCATCTCCTGCTAATATTGGTATTGATGAAGTAGCTATCTACTGCTAATATTGATATTGATACAATAAAACTGTATATTGTACAATATTTGCAAAATACCCGGATGCAATACAATATTTCTTGAATATTGTACGCAGATCGCAGACGCGCGCGTTACCATGGTGATGGCACCAACACGCGTCATGATACAACAGCACAACAATACACTACAGACATTGTAACGGCTCACAGGAGATTTCGTACTGTATAAACAAGTAAAATTACAAACTTAATTCGTGGCAATTCTGGATGATGATAACCTTAGGAAATATAATCCACATCTACAAATAAACCTATATATATAATTATTCCGAAATTATCTTTGGAGAGTAAAGAGCAGAAAACAAGAGGGTCAAAAGGTAAGCTTACATTACAATACACATTGGTTAAAACCGGTGGCTAGGTAAGCTTACATTTTCATTTTACCGCAGAGGGAAAGCCTAATAATAATAATAATATTGAATGGCTTATTTACGTGTGATACAAGAATATATTGCACTCAATAGAAAAATATTGCACTCGTCTTCGACTCGTGCAATATTTTCTATCTCGTGCAATATATTCTTGCATCACACTCAAAGCCATTCAATATTATATAAATATTGAAACACTGCTACTGCTGACACTGGTATTGATGATGTTATTTGAAAATTTTCCCCCTACTCTCCCACCCAACACTAACCCCACAATTTGTCGGAAAATCCATGTGAATAGGAAACAGTGTAATTCCTGTCCCCGTGGAAATTTAGTCTTTTGTTCAACTGTGTCCACCTGTTGCCCTTTTGTTTTGAAAACCAAATTTAAATACATTCTACTCAATTTATGTTATTGTTACTTATTCAATAAATGGACTGATAATACTCAATTTATTCATCTATTAAAACGTATCATCTCCTGTTTTTGTATTAAATTGGAATTAACTTATTTAATTACATATTTCATTTGATAGAAAGATCATAAATAGTAAGAAAGCACTTTTATTGTTCTTTTTATATTAAATTTATTGATCAATAAATGACTGACATTTGCCTATTAAATATTCTTTAGTCAGTGAATTTTAAATTCAATGAGCTGTTCTATATGTAGATAAATAAATAAAAAATAAATAAATAAAAAATAGCTGAAATAAAAAATAAAATAAATGCAAAAAAAAAAAAAAGAAATTAATAAATGAATAAATAATAAATGAAAAATAAATAAATAAATAAATAAATAAATAAATAAATAAATAAATAAATAAATAAATAAATAAATAAATAAATTAAATAATTAATTAATTAATTAATTAATTAATTAATAAAACGCAAGCCATATGTTATGTATTGTGCTGCAGTGTTGTTTAGTTCTTGATCAATAACTAAATAAATAACTAATCAAAAGTCAATTTACAGAGGTATCTGTTAAAATACAGTGTTGAGTAGTTGCGTAGCCCGAGGGCAGGGGCAGTCCCCTGACCAAATTGGCCGTCCCCCTGCCCTTCCTTGCTGTTTTTTTTGGGGGGGAGGTAAATGTTATGTCTCCAGAAAGGAGAACTGCAACTCTGGCGGAAATTCGTTGCCACACCAGCACGTTCTGGTGTTAAAAGCACGCAATCGAAGCTAAATATGTGATAGTTCCGTATTATTTTGTATAATAGTTGCAAATGCACATTCAGATTACACTTGCCCTTCCCCACCCCCATTTTCCAATGTTGGGAGACTGTAATGTAGAAATGATGACGATTTTGTCCAAATCAACATTGCAATAGGGGAGCGGGGAAGGATGTTGGCCAATTAACGCTCAGGTGTGGCAACCTTTTTCGCCAAGGTTGTCTCTGCGAATGCAAAATATTTCATCTAAATTTCGTTTTTGTCTCATAACTCAAAAAGCGGAATGTCGTATGATCTTCATCTTGCACACGATTTGGGAGTAGATAATATTCTTTTGAATGATAATAAAATTTTTGACAAAGGTCTTGGTTTATTTAGGGAGTGGTCCCTCAAATCACCATTTATGCTAAATTACACACATTTCGTCATTAGGGCTCTAAACTGCATGATTTTCTGTTAAATATCAGTAACGGAAAATCGTTTTAAGTTGCTGCTACACACAGGTTTTTAGTGGATACTGTCCGTGTTATCCATGTTACAATTAAGCGTAAATAACTTTTTTCATATCATTTTCACGCGGACCGGCCTATGTATATTATTAATTATTAAGATGCCAAAATAATGCAAAATGTGTCAAAAAACCTTCTCATTTGCCATTACATGCTATCTACTGAATATATTACTCCTAAATTTTCATCATTTTTGAATGATGATTATATAGCTCGAAGTTTAACTATTAGACCAACAATAATACGAAGGATTAAGAGAGGAAAAATATTAATTTTAACAAAACTAACAGCGGGGTTCGAACCCGTGGCCTGTAGTTTAGAAGTCGGCGCCTTTACCGCCGAGCCACGGAGAAGTGAATGAATTCCAAGCCATATCTAATATATTAATGTTAGTTTAAAATTATGCAATGCATATGGTATCAAATTGACCTGAAACGTCTCCAATACACATAATTTCATCGATTTACAACGATTGTATATGTTGGCAATGTATTTAGGGTTATAAAAATAAAGTTGGAATTTCGATTCACCACCTTTCTCCACGATGGACAAATCTTAAATAAAAGAAAATAATCTAAATTTCTTTTAATTTGTTTGTGTCGACCGTCGACCGTCATCAACCTCATCTCCATATGTGCAATGGGTTACTGATCTTAAATGCATTTGTATGACATGTTAATTCTACTATGAGGTTATAACATCTCTGTATTAGGTTAAACCAACCAGAACGGCATAACAATTGAAATTGTAGGTGAATGAGAATTAAATCACCTGTTTTACTGTACATATACGCATTGCATAATTTTAAATTAACATTAATACATTAGAAATGCTCACGAATTCAACGACTTCTTCTTGGCTCAGCGGTTAAGTCGCCGCCTTGAAATCTATAGATCAGTGAGATCAGGGGTTCGAATCCCTCTGATAATAATTTTATAATTTTCCTCTTCTGATCCTTGCTATTATTATTATTAGGTCTAATACTTAAACTTCACGCTATTTCGTCATCATTAAAATAGTTTTAAAATTTTGCGTGTACTATCTTCAGTAGACAGCATGTAATGGCGATTGATGTTTTTCACATATTCTGCATTATTTTGGCATCTTTATAAATAATAGGACACATAGCCCAAGCCATGTATAAATTACATGAAAATAATTATATTTAGTACAGAGTACATAAACAGGCTAAGACTTTGTGAAAATTGCACGTGAATCCGGCATTCCGTTCTAAAGATATGAACGTAAAAACGTAATTTCAGATGATTTTTTATATGTTATTAGAGACAACTCTGGCGGAAATTCGTTGCCACACCAGCACGTTCTGGTGTTAAAAGCACTTAATCGAAGCTAAATATGTGATAGTTCCGTATTATTTTGTATAATAGTTGCAAATGCACATTCAGATTACACTTGCCCTTCCCCACCCCCATTTTCCAATGTTGGGAGACTGTAATGTAGAAATGATGACGATTTTGTCCAAATCAACATTGCAATAGGGGAGCGGGGAAAGATGTTGGCCAATTAACGCTCAGGTGTGGCAACCTTTTTCGCCAAGGTTGTGGTTGATTACCGGTACCAGAAGCATTTTTTTAAATGCTTCTGGTACCGGTAAAATCCATTTAAAAATGGATTATATCATCACTCAGGTTCAAAAGTTTTGCTCGATTACTAAATCGTGTAGAAAACAAAGTGGGTCATTTCCCTTGTAGTAGCCTATTTACCTCTACCTGATGTAGTCATCAGAACAACAAACATGTGACATATATTTCTAATATTTTTTGCAAAATTTGAATTTATTTTGTTACAGCCTATAATTATTCTATATAATATGGGTGACCTTTTTTTTTTTTTTGGGGGGGCTTGTCAGTTTCAGGACAGTCATTGGCTTAGGAAGATTTTCAACATGGGGGGGGGGGACTGAAACCTGAACAAATTTTGGTGGGCCACCCTGGGGTGCCCGAGGGGTTTTTCCCCCATGGTGTCAGAAAATTTTGCAAAATATAGGTCACAAACACCCATTTTCCCTCTATTTTATCACAATTTTTTAACTTCACCTAGGATTATTGGGGGGGAGGGGCTGAAAGGTATTACAGCCCGCACCAAAATTATTGAGGGGCTGAGCCCCAAGCCCCCCCGGTTCCTAAGCCTATGGGACTAAGTTGTGCTCCTGCCCCTTGACATAGACCCCCCAACAAGAATTCCAGCTACATCACAGTTTTGGAGGCGGGTTGGTGTATTGTGCTCCCAAAGTCAAATGCAGTATGCAATTGAAGATCAAATTAAAAAGACACCAATTTTGCTGGAGTTACACAAATTGCCCTCCATTCGCGAGAAACCCAAATGGCAGATTTGCCATAGCATTATGCACAGGGCAATTTTTAGTTTTTGCTCTTTGGGTAAAATTGGGCCATCTTCAAAAGTTAACAGCTATCTAGGCACCAACCCATCAGCTTTACCATAATGATAACAACTGTTAATGCCTGGATAAGTCTTAACATGAAAAAAAACCACCAAACAACAACAACAACAAAAAATAGTTATACAAAACAGGTGTTTGGTATACCTATAATAACTAATTGGTCATAAAGGAATTCAGTAACAATAGTATTACGATCTGATCTGGGAAAACAATAGCATTTAAAATAAAACAAAACAATTACAAATATGGGGTATTTGCACAGTTGTAGTCACCGTGGTCAGCACTGGTCGGCAGTAACCAGTACTCAGCCTGACCAACTGGCACTCAAAGGAATTATAGGTCTTGCCGACCAGCACTGAAATTGTCCTCAAAACAGCTGTCAAATGCCATTACTGTCAAGTAATTGGCATTCTGATTCTATTTAGCGGGCACTAAAATGTGGCTACCTACAAACCTGGCTATTTGTCATGGTTTGGTAGATTTTATTATATTTACTATAAACATGTAGTAACATGCCACTGTTTGTATTATCACGTCATATGTTTAAAAAATATCAATCTTTGTTCATTATAGCTTTTAACCCTCAAAAACATTGAGTAAGGCCAAAAAAACCAAGTTTGTTTCCTGTAGCGCACGCATTAGGTTTTTGACGGCTTATTTTGCACATTAAATTTGTTTTTCACTTGCAAAGGAAAAAAAACCCAAAATGGAAAAAAATTACAAAAAATAATATAAAACACTACTGGAGTAAACATTTACACATCACACAACAAATGAGCATAGTGAAAAACTACTGGAGAAAATATCACACATTGTTTTTAATACCTTTTTTAATCTACAGGTTGAAAGGGGATCATAAATATTTTTGAATATGAAGAAATATGATTTTTTTGTGTGTCTGAGAGACCCACTGTAAATTCCCATTCCAATTTGCAGCAAAAAAGGTGTAAACCGCATTTCCCATTGACTTTTTTGACCTGCTACAGGAAACAAACATGTTTTTTTTTGGTCTAACCTCCATAAAGATGTCATAAATAAAATATACATTTATAAAACCTTTGTACACATCGACATGCTCAACATGCTGACAGTTTAATTCTCCATTGTTTCTCATTCCAAGCCAGCTCCACTTTTGTCTCTGATTTTATTTAGATAATAAAAAAATTAAATTAAACAGGAAAACAAAAAGCAAACAAAAATAAACAGATTCTATAACATTGCCAATACATTGGCCTCTATTATACATTGCATTAAATTTCATCCTAAAGTCTCTTGCTGCTCTATGATGGGGGAAAACAACCCGGAAAACAACCAATGCAAATTCCTTTGCTTTATGGTACCGGGGTAATAAGATTTGGATAAAATTTGAATAAATAAAATAAAACAAACTATAACATAAACATTAAAAAATTGCTTTATTTATTCAAAAATTTAAAAGTGATAATAAAATGTTAATGTTTGGTTCATGCATAATGTGCTAAAAGAACTTCAACTTCATACATGTACATACAGCTGTAATTTGATGAAATTTAAATTTTTATTGACAGGAAATTTACAACAACAAACATTTATTTTTGCAAATCTTTGTAGGAGAATATTAATTTGCAGATTTTCCAACCCAGTTTTCTTACATCGTCATTTTCTTTCCAGGAACAAATTTTCAAAATATAGAAAAGTAATGAAAAGCAATGGTTAACATTTTCAATTTTTCACTTTGCAACCTTTACTTTACATAAATATTTTCAGCTTCTGAAAAAGGAATTATTCATTTAAATTTGTGAAGAATTCAAGAAACTTTGAAAGACAAATGGTTACCAATTCCAAACTTTGTCAAAATTATGCCATACATCAGTTTACATTTTGTCTGTAATTATATTCAGTATATATTTATTTGTGCAATGTTTGCATGGCAATAACCTCAATCTTGGTCTACTCCCCTAAAAAATTGTGATTTATTCCGTATTAATTATGTGATAAAGATTTAGGGGAGTAGACCGAGATTGAGGTTTCTGCGTTTGCAAGTCTACAATCTTGTGCGAAAATCGTTGGGGCAGATGATGTTTTATAGATCAAATTCCTGTGAATTGAACATACGGCTGAAAATACATGATAGGTTTCATAGCTCATGTTATGTACTTGCTTGCTCCCCATCCCCTCCACCCTGGAAACAATGTTGGAGCGTAAAATAAACAAACTGTCCCAAGCATTTCGCGCGGGATTGTACATGATAAAGATTTTATACAGCAATTTGTAGAAATAAAAATGCAAAAGTTATGTTTCGTTTGCTTGAAGCTGGTTTTACGGCAACCAAAGTTACTTTGAAATTGATCCACACAGGCTTCACTTTTCAAACTTTCATGCCTGGTTAGTCCCACCACAAAAGCAGGATTGATGTTGGTGTCAACAGTATATAGCTACATTATCAAAGATAATTAGCTACCTTTGTTGATGTCAAACCTAGCTGCACATATCAGTTAGTATTTAAGAAGTAAAGGGCAATACCATATCATTTACACCCACATATAGACAGTAAAAATGTAATTAAATCTTTTTCTTAAAAATTGTTTCATCTCACAGCAACAAATTGTTAAGGCAGCAAATAAACCCATGTTTAACAAGAAGACAGACTTTTTAAGTACATGTAGGGTCAGACGGTTGGGATTTTTTAATTACATGTAATTCCTTTCTAGAGATTAAAATGACACTAAAATATCACTGATATAGTGTTGGTATCGACAATTAGGCGTTGTCGACAAAATTGTCGACAAGAGCACTTTTGCCGATTGGGCGACAAGAGCTTTGCATGTATCGACAAAAAATATCAGAAATTTTGCGATCGTAATTGAAAAATTGATTGGCAGAAACTTTGCTAATTTCCTTCTTTTTTACCAGCAACCCAAAAGATCTCATGCGACAAGAAAGTTATGAATCTTTTTTATCTAAGTATCAAAGGATAGTTCATAATATAGCATCCAAAATGGTCAAATCCAGCAAAATTGTGACCCCTTTCCATGCTTTCCCATTTTCGTTGATTTGGCTTCAGCCATCTTGGTTTATTTTTAGAACGGCCGCCATGTGACGTCTGGGGGGCTTGGCTGAATAATGATCGTTGATTGGCCAAATGTCAAGGTCGTTCTTAGCGTGCCGTGTGTACACTTGGGATGACGAAATTTATTTTGTGTGTTTACTTGGTTGAGTATTTGTTTATTTATGTTTTTTTTTACGTGAAAAATATGCTTTATTTTCTTAGTTCTTCTCACCCCACATGCAAATAATATAAGCAACTATACCATGACTATAGCGTTGCCAGTATGTATCGTTTTCATAGTCCCTGCAGTGTGTTGACTGTAAATGTGGACTCTGACTGTAGTAGGTTGCCGATTTTTTTAGGCCTGATTGTCGACGTCGGCTTTTTAATTTTTATCGATTGTCGACAATGAAAATGCTTGCCGATACCAGCGCTACTGACTGATAGCTTGAAAAATCTGACAAATTTGATGATTTTTTTGAAAACATATTTTGAACATGGTCTGCATTTTCATAAAAGACTTTCAGTCAAAAGAAATAAATTTAGGCCAAATTACATAATTTAAACAAAATTTTAAAAAAATTCTCACAAAATGCAAAATCTGGGTTAGTTCGGTGTGTAAGACAGGGTATTAAATTTTGCCGCCTAGGTAAAGGGAAACAATACCTGTATTCATAAGCTGTCAAATTTCTACTTCTCAAACATCGATTATCTCCCAAGCTATAAAATAAGTATTCATCTGAATGGACAAATAAATAACAATGGTATTAAAAGATATATGTATCATAAGATCAGAAATAGCTGAGTGACTTCATTATCTATGCTCTGCTTGACAACAGAAAAGACAAAAAACAATCTCACAAAAAGTTGAGATTTTTATACCACTGGAAGCCTCTGGCTACATAATGTTTATGTACCAAAAATTTCTTGCAGATTCATTCGTTTAGCAAAAATATCGTCAAATTTGAACTTCGTTCTGGTATGTCAGAACGAAATTACAACAGTGGCCTATGGAGCAGTGTAATACACATAATCATGCATAACTCGCAAACGCAAAATCATAATCAACTGAAATTTTCGGAATAAGCTTTTTTCGTGGATACATTTTTTGTATCTACTGAAAAATGTCATAAAAAGAGGATGCTAGGATCAGGAAATACTCCTTTAAGCTACGCTTTCAGCAGGAAAATATAATAATCTTGAAAACTTATGAACAAAAGTCAGTGAAAAAATGAGCATATTTTTTACAGATTTTAATGACTTTTTTTTCAATTGGGAACATGAATTTACCACCAAATTTAAACCTGGCAGAGTATGATCTATATCAATGCCTGTATTGCTTTGTAGAAAAAAGGTTATACAATTAATTAAATGTGTGACACAATCTGGTCCATGGGGGCCAAAGTAGGCATTTTTAAAAATTGAGTTACTGTACTTACTACATTATACAATAGGCTATCATTTACTGAAAACACCAAAGATCTAGCATACTTGGTTCTAAAGTTATGACGTTTTTTGATGTCTATTTTCTTATGTATTTTACTGTTTTTTAGCTCCATATTTTTACCTTTATCTCAGTTTCAAATTTGCTGCCTTTGGCCCCATGGACCAGATCGTGTCACATATTAAACTGAGATGATGATTTTGGCTCAAATTTGGATTCAACATTAGTGTTCAAGTCTACCACAGACGTGATAGATCAAAGAATACTTTGGATAGATCAAGCAATCTTGAATGACTTTAGCATCCAATTTCTTAGTGTTTAATTCTGTCAAGAAAATCTTGCTTAATTTTGCACAGAGTGTGCGTGCGCAATTGTTTCAAGATATTCTCGGATGGGGGGTAGGGGTGCCAATTTTTGTCCCAGGTGCTACCAACCCTAGTTACGCCACTGATGCCAGTCAAGCTATTGTTTTTGCTAGTCAGAAAGATTAGAGACAAAATGCTGTTTTCCTATAAGGCAAGTTTTGCACTCATCTACTGCCATGTTATGGTGTACTGTAGAGTGATCATTTTCAAGTGTGTAATTTTTTGTGTGTGATTTGCTGATTTTAGCTTCTTTGCTTAATCTTAACTTGCAATTTTAAGTCTTCATACATGGACCTACCTACACATCAAATAATATTTGCATATTTTCATTTCAGGAAGGAACTGTGTGGAGCACAAAAAAAAGTGTGAAAATGTATGTTCCGCCAAAATGTCCACTTTCCACTGGAAGAAACCAGCAGTATTGACAAAGTTGAAGCCCCATTCAAATACATGAAGCTAATTTATATACTGTCAGTATATAAATCATTCATGTAAGATGCCTTATTTTGTCTTTCGGCTGAACCATGTTAGCACATCTATGACAATGACAAAGGTAACAAAACCTGAATTTTGATGATTTTACGATCATCCGGATGAGCAAATCACTGAATGGAGCTGTAGTTCAAAGCCAAGTTAACTTTTTAAAGAATGTACACATACACCAATATCCAAAGTGTCAAGGCCAAATATTTAATAATCATATCTGTTTTATTCATTGAAGAACAAAACCATTGTTATAATCAACATTCAACAGTAAAAACTTTGACAACAATATTTTTTGAAAACTGACATAACAATACAGTTCACCTTGCAGACAAGGTAATTTTTATGACATCACGACCTTGAGCGTTTATTTAAATAAGAATAAAGCCATAATAATGATTTCAGTCAAATTTTAATTTTGTATTCTTTGCTAAAAATTATACAATATTGTTAATAACAACTGCATGTCAGGAAGGTTTTCTGGTCATGTTAAGCCAAACTCAGAGGATGTTTAAAGACATTCCCACAACCCAATGGGGTTTCTGACCTTGTATGTCAGGCTTTTGTACACATGTGGTATAGTTGATTATGCCTTGCATTGGAATTGTGTGCAAATATCTGGTGTTTTCATCCTATTATTTAACATTCATAACATCGAGACTTAGGAATAAAATTAATGCAGTGGGACAATATGAATGTTTCCTGTAAGAAAATCAAATATCAGTCCTAAGTCTCAACTATTAGCTCGTTGATTGCAGTTTTAAAATTACCATTTTGTGTGTGTGGCAATGGGGACTTTGCCTTTAAAATTAGGTTATATTGATCAAATTTCCCAATCATAGTGCATTGTTGGAATGCCTTTAAGCCTCCTCTGAGCCAAACTAATGAAAAGAACCCCCAATTCCTAAATTGCTCTGTTTAGTACAGGCACAATTAATAACTTTGGCTGACTCCAATTAGATGAAGTCAGGACATTTGTAAATATTACAAATATGCCCTCCCCCCCAAAAAAAAAAAGGTTTGAAAAAAGTTGACCAAGTTCATACACATACGGAAGAATAATACTTTTTATATATCGTCACCTGCTACAATTATTATGAAATTTTGAGAACAAGTACATATTTATTCACCAATCTTTGCACAAGAACAAATGATAATGAGACAAATTGAAATTAAACGGGATAACCAGAAATGAATAATAGGGTAATTACATAATTGATGCCTGCTTGAAAAAAGGCAATTATGCAGCATGGTGACAATATTCCGATGGCGCTCGCCTTAACCCATGAACTTTTCAGCCACTTATCTAACCTTATCGGTTCTTGCCTAAACCCTAACCCTAAATATATGGACACTTATCTTAACACATAACCCTAACACTCTCAGGAGGTTTGGTTGGATCTGCCCTAAACCTGCTCTATTGAAGGGGAGCCACCAAGCAATATTTTGTACTGCAGTATGTATGCAGTATCTTTTTAGGGTAAGTGGCGTTGGGCATTGGTGGTGGAACCGGGCGGGGGAGGCCTGGGGGATCAGTGGCCCACTTTTTGGACCAGAGGGAGGGTGGCCACTCACTTTAATCAAACCCATAATATGCTGTGTGTTCCTAGTCTGGATGAACATAAATAATCAACACTTTGTCTATTCTAGATCCTGAAAAAAAAGTATAAAAATGATACATCAAATGGCTTCAATTGGACCTTCATTTTGCACAATTTCCCAACCGCTTGTGTATGGATAAACAAATTCCCCTTTTTGCCTCTGCTACACTACAATGTATATGCTTAAGGTTAGTAACTATTTTAAACTGTTGTGTGTGATTTGGTAGTTCACAGCATCTTGTGAATGGTAGTGAGCTTTGGCAAAAACAACTGCATTGCTCATTTCATAATGAGCGTGTAGAAGAAGAATTCAAATATCACAGATATACTTTTGTAGGTTCTGTGGTTCTTGAGTTATGTTATAAAGAGGGCTGGAACAACACCACCTTTGTAAAATGTACATAACTCATTACCAACAAAAAATCAAGCAAGTATATGATTTGTAGAATGAACTTTTGTGTAGTGTAGTTGAGAGGCATGTGGGAACTGTGAGTTTGTATTACTTGCAGGTGCGTAGCCAGCATTGTCAGTCCAGGGGGGGGGCAAATGTCAGTATTGTCCCTATTTTCTCTCCCTTCCCCTTTCGTTTTTCCTCCCCTTTCCCTTCTCTTTTCCCTCTCCTTCCCCTTTCCCTTCTCTTTCTTCCTCTCATCCACCTATCTCTTCTCTTTCTCCCTCTCCTTCTTTTTCTCCCCTTCTTCTAGTCCCACTTTTCCGCCCCCATTTTAGGTGCCCAGGGTGGGGTGGGGGCAGTCTGCCCCACCCCCGGTGGCTACGCTACTGATTACTTGCAAATCTGAATCTGAATGTATATATTTCTTCACACAGTTCTTGTATCTATAAAAGATCTTGAGGTAATCAGCACTTTGCATAGATTTATGTGTCATTTTGCATTATGTACCTTTTCATGATAATGTACCACCATAGGGGTATGCATGTGCTGCTCTGTAAAAATGTATGTTCAATTGTTCATTCAAGTTTGGGTCGATCCTTCATGTAATTATTTTGTGTAAGCTAATCCTAATGCTAACCCTAATCCTAACCCAAAGCATAATCCTAATTATAACCCTAATCCTAACCCTAAACTAACCTTAACCCAACCCTAATTTCATGTAAAATTACATGAAGGAATAACCCAAATTGGGTACACAAGGTTCTTTATATCTGATCCAAAACTTACACTTACTTGTGTATGTTTCAGCAACTACTGTTGCCTTCATCAACACTTGATGAAAAGTGACTGCTACTGGCAACCAACGCTACATGGATTTGCAGCGCTGATCTTAGTAAACAAATGCATATTATACTTACCACTTTAGGTAATTTTATTTCTGCTACCAGAAACTCTGGATGCCCTTCAAGTGGTTCCCTCATGATAACATATTCCGGCTGAGGTGCTTTACTGGTGACGACACTAGAACTCTCAAGTTCTGTTATGAGAGGCTTAGACGATGCTGGTATAGTGGTACTGGAAGACAATGATGGGTTTTCTGGCTCTATGCTCCCTTCGCCTACTTCACTTATTCTTGGTTTTGATTTAGTACGGATGTTGTGTTCTGTGATTACGCCATGGCATTTCTTATTTTTTAGCTGGATCCAATCTGTATGAAAAATTAAGTGAAAACTATGGTATACAGTAGACTGACAACCTGGTGGCGACTCCAAATTCTAGTAGATAAAAACTAGATATCATTGAAGATTTTTGAATTTTTCAAAATATTTTCATAAAATGTTCCTAAAATGTATGCTCCCACTTTTACAAAGTCAAGAACAAAACTGGAATGAAAACCTCTATCTTTTTTGATGTTTTCAAACAGTACTACTTTTATCTATATTAAAATCAAAACACAAGATATGCAAAGTCATCCCGGATGTACTCTTTAAACAATTATTAATACATTTCAAAATAAATAAAAAACATAAATAAACCTGTTTTTTTTTCCATTTATCCCAAAAAGTCATGAACTTTTTGTCTGAAAAACTGAAAATATAACAGAAATGTTTTCCCTGACCAGTCGTCCCCGTATTATTGTTGTTTTATCATCCTCAGCGTCTACATAAATAAAACATTGTTGAACTTAAAAATGCAGTATTTTAAGTCTGCCAGATATTTACAATGCCAAATAAAGTAGAGTTTACCTTGAATTTGTCTTTGGTGGAAGTTTTGTGGCCATTGAGTGTTTTACATACAAACAAGCACTTCACATTGTATTATACTTTTGGTACTTGAAAAAAAAAAGATGTAATTAAAAAAAAAAAAAAAAAAACTTTTCCCAACCGACCGAGCCAACTTCTGAAAGTGATTTATGGACAAGCAAACAATTTATTTTTTTGGCCTTAGCTAACACAAAGTCCAAAAATTGGGGGTTTGTCACAAAATGTTGGGGTTCTAGATCCCCCAATTGCAGGATAGGACCAATTCATAAGAGGAAAGTGTGTTGAGGCTTGTGGATCAATGTCTAGGTGTTGTGCATGTGCGTAGCACACTATAAATCACTGCGCTTTTTTTTTTTGCTTTATTTTCTAGAATGTTACACATTATATCCCTGATTCAAGCAGGTGATTTTAGCACCATTCCAGTTGTCAGCAATCAAGGTCAGAATCAACAATACCATTTTCACCCTGATGTGACAGTGATGACAAGTGTAGAATGGAAAAAATAATTATGAGACTAGATTAAGAATAACTGGGTCAAGTACTACCTGTACACAAGGTTGTAACATGTGCCTTGCCCACAAATTTGGGTGACCTGATTACAGGATTGTTACCATAAAGTACCTGACATGCACGCACTAGGGCTATGGCCTATCTTACCTGTGAAAACTAGAATTATGCTGTTTGTAATTAAGGGGCCCCCACTTCAAAGGTCAAGGTTAGAAGTTAATGAAGGTGATCAGTCATTGATTGTACAATGCAGAGTGGATAATTGGGATTTCAGGCAAACTATTAGTTTCAGTGAGTTGGACTGGTCATTGTTGTAGTCAGGTCAGTAACTGTTTAGAATTCAGGCCTGACTGGCTATAGCATGACAAATGTGAATAGCCTGGGTAATTATTCCTCTATATTCTCAGGTTATCAGTCTGTAGACTAGAGATGCTACATTGCTTAAAGCCTTAACCCTAACCGCCTAAAGGCTTTTTGGCGACGGAAGGAAAAGAAGGAAGGAATAAAGAGAGAAATTAATCAAATTATAAATACTTATAATGCTGAAATAATACGAGTCATTGTAGAGAAGGGTTTCTGTTCATTTTGAGCTGAAATAACAAGGTAAAGTGAGAGAAACCCTACTGGTTTAAATTAAACTGGTATAAATTTATGACTTTATGTCAAACTTTGCTCAATTGACTTACAAACACAACAAATTTGGCTGATTCCATGTAGGTGGAAGTTGGGACATGTCACATGTGTAAACATTTCAAATATGCCAAAAAATCCGGTTTGAAAAATGTCATATTATAAAATCGTACATTATGACTTTAAGAATAAGTGTGTTGTAAACTTATCAATTTATACTATCTCATATGTGCACAGGATGCTGGATGTGGGGAGATGGGGAGGGAATTCCTGACTAATGAGACAAAATTGGATAGCAAATGATTCCCCAACTGGGACCAAATCCCCAACTGGCAAACGAAAGTCTATCTAACCATCCCTCCCCTTTTTTTTGAATTTCTACTTTTTGCACCATTGTAATGGCCATTGATGTACATAAATGCCCTTTGAAAGACTAAGCCTGAAGTGCTTTAATTACAGTAACATTTAACATTTATAATAAAACCGGGTCGCCCCGGTTTTATTCTGTGATCACCGATCCGAGCTGAATAAATACATCGCCTGCTTGTGTATTGAATCATCATAATCAGTGACGTACCGTATAAACTGTATGCATATCGCTATTCGTAGTACGTCTTGTTTGTACATCCCATCAGCTGCGAGTGTAGCTCCGCCAATCATGATAAATAATACGATTGGCGAGATTATACACGCATTATAGGCGCTGTACATCGACTTGATGCATAAACTGTGTGTATATCGCTAATCGTCTTATACGTCTTGTTTGAATCCCATCAGCTGCATGAAACTCCCGATAATACACATTAAATAATAATCGGCGAGCTAAATACACGCTTTTCAGGAGCTTGAATGAAGTACCAATTTTCTTCATTTTACCTCATTTGCTTGGCTCGAAATTCAAAGGGGGCAATGCGATCAGTAGCTATCAGTGAAAACTAACATTTAAATAGGAATCTATTTTTTATGCAAATCACACATTATTGCTTTAAATTAAATGGTCATCCCTCTGATGGGTACCTGTGCAGAGACTGCCTTTTGGAATTAGCAGGAGAGCATTAAATAGCTCTTCTGGAGCCTTCAAGGAGAGCTGTTTAGAGCATTTACTCTAAGGAGAGAATGGTCAACTAAGGAAAGTTAAAATCACTCTCCAATATCAGATTCAAGGAGAGCGGTAGAGAGTAATTGCTCTCGCTCTCCTCAAAAGGCAGTCCCTGTACGTGGGTAACTTCTTCTACTGAGTTACGAAAAGTGCCAGAATCTTTGGGCGTCTTTTCTTTTAAACCCGGAAAATGGTCTTCATCTTCACCATCTGTGAGTATTTAAATAATTTCTAATACACTTACTTTTATCCAACAAGATATTGTATTTATTTTCCAGCCCTTCAATTACCACTGACATAAAGAACCCTTTGAAGAGGTCACTGGTTCCAATCTTGTTATAGAATTCAGAATTGATGGCTATATCATATGCTGTGCATCCTTTACCACCTATGGAGACAAATCGGTAAGAAATATCACAATTGTTATTGATATTTGCAAACTATAAACACAAGGATATTGTGATAAAATGATTTTATTGTAAATCAAGGTTTTTGGCAGACCATTTTGAGAATGGGGTGGGAGGTACACATAATTATTGCACCATCCCTTATGTCTACTTTATGGGTATTTAGATTTGGTCCATCATTTTAGCTGGAACATGTATCAAGGAGTAGGGAAATAATTGTTTTTGCTTGGATTCTGATTTTCTCAGAAATAAACTCAACAAACACATCTATTTAGACATAGCCAGTTTTATTTTTTACCCATATTATAATTTTCATTTTATGTGTCTAAAATATCATGCCATAAGTGGGGGCAGTACAAAACTTTTTCTCCTTTGAAACAAAATGTGTGCTAGGCTAATTAACATATCGGTGGCAGCAGACAGTGAAAGGTAACACCAGTATGGGGGGGTAGGTGAAGATTGCTTATTGTTTACCACAGCACAGCGGATTGAAAATATTTCAGTGTGCACTCTGATGAATCTGTGGTACAAGCTAGAATAGAGGGCAGTATGATGATAATCATAACAAAAGCAGTTATGCTGCTGTCAATCTTGCCTGAATTTAACATCCACAACTTGAAAATGCATTTTACTCTGAACAAGTCAAAAATTTGAGATATAAATCATATCAATTATAATACACTTTAGCTAGCCTGTCACACTTAGTGACTTATGCAATGTTGCAAACTAATGGGATTGTGCAATATTGGCTGGGAAATCCCCACAATTGCAAGCTACACAACTGCACCACACAATCAACAGTTTATTCACATATGCCCTGAATACTGGCATGATCATATCTTGATGACAAACATTAACCTCATTTCTTACAAAATACTGGTGAGTACTGATCAAGTTGCAACATGCCATACAAGCTTATTGATAGATTCAGTTTCCTTACAAAGCAGCTATCTTTGATCAGCTGTCACTAACATCAACATCCAAACAGCTGCCTCATTAGTGAACAGAAAGCAGCTTTCTCCTACTAACCTAAGTTACAAAACTTATTTGCCATCATATGAGGAGGTACAATGTACATTTTTTTCTAAGAGAGACTGTACATCTAACATTTTTGAGCTTCCAAAAAGGGTTTTATTGGGGAAAATGTGGTATTTTTAAAACACCAATTTTGCCCATGAATTTTGGTAGAAAATAGGCTCCTTGCCCCTTTTCTTTGCCTTCCCCTTTCTGATTTTCTCTTTCATTTTTTTGTCAGGGGGACACTTTTCTTTTTCATTTTTTTGTTGGGGGGGGGGGCACTCTTTCCCCTGCTCCTCCGCTGGCTACATTACTTCTATAATCAATCAATCAATCAATCAATCAATCAATCAATCAATTAATTATAATACTAGTGCATTCAAATCACTAGTTTCAGAAAGATAATATTTACACCCTAAAACAGCATTTTTTGGGCAGGTGGGCTTTTTAATTTCATAGAGGTGCAACCAAGACAAACCATAACAGAAGTACATGATGCATGTTAATTGAAACAAATTAAGATATGATTGAACAGATTCATCAGGATCGGTATAGTAACCTGGTTAACAAAGTTCTTTGTATATGATCCAGAATGTTCACTTACTTGTGTACATTTCAACAACACCTGTTGTCTTTATCAACACTTGATGGACTACTTACTTTGGGTTGCTAGAAGTAGTTCCAGCGTTGATCTTGGAGTTGCCAGTTGGTTTTCCTCCAAGGGATTTTTTAGATCCCTGTTTCACAAACTCATCAAATATGTGAGATAGTTGGTACTGTCCTTCATTTCTGTTCATGGTGGTGCCCCTCCTCTTTCTTATTTCCATAGCCTCCTTTATCCAGTGAGTGTATCAATTTTGCTCCATGCCGATAACCTCAGCTTCTCCCCATCCAATAGCAGTCACTACCCATCAAGTGTTAATAAAGACAACAGGTGTTGTTGAAACGTACACAAATAAGTGAACATTCTGGATCAGATACAAAGAACTTTGTTAACCAAATTAAGATATGGTAACTAACCTTTATCAACCTCTGCATGTGGTTCTCCAATACTTAGCGGAACCCTGAAGTCAGGTTCATCCGATTGTAATAGTTTGACCAGGTCTTCATCACTGATGTCTTTAGGTGCAGGCATCTACAAAATGGCATTGGATTGTTACAAAATGAAAGAATAGAGATAAAAAGTTCCGTCTTCGAACTTGAGTGTTACAAAGGTTTGGACTGGTACTTATTACTACTTAACATGCATTAACATCACAACGCATTACATGCACTTTAAATTGAAATTTGCCAGGGGCATTGCAAAATAATCTGGAGGTACACTATTATACCATTCATGAGCGACATACAAATACAGCATAGGTCTGCTCTCTTTGGGTCTATAATTACGCGGACTTAGGGTTTCTCTACCGGAAATTGATTTGTGCCGAAATTCCTCCCTATGATGCAATAGGCATATGTGACACGATCAGAGGAAATGAGTCGGATGTCGCTAATATTGATTTTGAGATATTGGCAAAGAAAGCATGAAATTTCTTTTATTTTCTATTGTTTTCAGCGATTGATAATTTGAAGCAACTTCGCAAAGGAAAGTCTTATTAACATGGGATTTCAGTTTCTGAATGCTCTAAATGTTCTCTTTAGAAATACATGTAAAACTCATTTTCGACCAGGGTCGACATGTGACTCATTCCCCTTGATCATGTCACATATGGCATAACAATAAACACAGTTCGGAGGTTAATCAATCTCCTTTGTTATGCAATTGTAGGGAGGAATTCTGGTAGAGAAATCCTAAATCTGCGCATTGAGGGTTTTCTTTCCAATTAATTTTCATACTGTATCCCTTCAATATTGTCAAACCATAAATAATTTAACCATTAAATTCATTCACATTTCACTTGGGTAAAAGCATTGCATCATTCCTTCTTGCTCTCTTTTCTTTTCCAGTTCATTCTTTCTTTCTCCCATGACAAGTAATTATTTGGGACTGGGTATTCATTTATGGATTTCTTTTGGAATACCCTTCCATCAGTGCCGTGACTATTACGCTGACTTTCAGATTCGGCGAGGAGGGCGATTTCGACCTCCTGGTTTGTTTACAAACAGAGAGGTAGATAAAAGACCGTTCCGCTTGTCCAAACACTCAGGTATCAGAAGGATGGTCCACAATAGTGTGATTCACGTAACATGAATAGGGATTAAAAAGCTGTCACGTAGAACCATGTGCTTCTATTGTCCAATTTGCCATCAAGATTTCATATGGAAACAGTTCAGACCCAGTACACGATCATGTCAGAAATTAATATTTACAAGCCGACGACGAACGTCGGCTTGTTCTGTCTCTTCCCAATTCTTCTTTCTTTCTTTCCTCTGGCAACCTCGTGACATTTTGCGTGACTTGCCACGTTTCACCCTAGCTCTTTTATGCTTCGACAGATTTCAACCATACTTGAGCCAAATGACCACTGGACTAGGCCAAACCTTACATTTGACTTTGACCTGACTGTGACCTTTGACCTTGACCTTATGGCCAAAATGTTGATTTCACAAAAAATGCTACTCCTTCCACAAATTTCATGCGATGAGGACATGGTTATATCATGTGACTCGACTTAAGTCGGTGTCTATAGGGTGTGCTCAGATAAGGGGTCAAAGGTCATTAAGGGGTCATTTCCGGTCAAAGTCTAAAAAATATTCAAAAAATCACTGTCTTTACAAATTACATAGCAGAGAGTCGCCATTAGCACACATGCATCTCTACTAGCCAGGGTCTTTAGGATGCCTACAGTTTTGGGGTCAAAGGTCATTAAGGGGTTACTTCCGGTCAAAAACCAAAATGTTCAAAAGATTTTTATCTCAAAATGTAAACAGACCAGAGTAATATAACCATCATACATGAATCAGTGCTACTTGATGTATGCATGGTATTTTTATTTTGGGGGTCAAAGGTCATTAAGGGGTCACTTCCTGTTTTTAGCTAAATAACTTCAAGAATTTTTATCTCAACAACTGAACATGATAGAATTTTTATATTAAAATTGGAACAATGCATTTTGTCGGTGTACGTAAGGTTTTTTTTTCCATTGAGGTCAAAGGTCATTAAGGGGGTCAAAAGGTCAATCAAAAATTTTAAAAAATCAAAATCCATGTATAAGTTCGATTAAGCTGAAATTCACCAGGAATATTTCTTATGACATCCTAAGCACAATGCAAGAGCAGTTGACCCCATCCGTAACCCAGGGGTCAAGTTATAGGGGTCAAATTGCGGCTTGTACTCAGCGTCTGTTGACTCTAGTTTGTTCTGGGTCTGATTATTCGGACTACCCTACCATGTAGATTTTCAATGGTGTCTTTTATGAATGACCCATATACACATACACTGTGAATGTAAAAAATGGTAGGGTATTCTAAAAGATGGGGATTTATATTTTTATTTATTCATTTACTTAAATTAATTCTTACATGTTCTGTCTTGCAGATATTAACAAATATTTTGTTTCCTTGATCATCTTTGGTTTTCACACAGAAACCTGGTTCAGGTGTGACTAGCTTGCTAATTGGTTCTTGTCCTTCATTCCCTGGTAGATCCAAATGCCCAGCTTCAGCAGCCTAGAGAACAATAAAATGTATGTATCATGAATGCTATGCCATATGCATCAGAATAAATTAAAAGCTTAAAGTCTAGTTGTCTTAGCCTGGATTATGCACTTTTAGTTTCCCACATGTTTGAATGAGAATTGTTTTGCGTACTTTCCACATGTTTGGGGAACACATTTTCTTCAATACTTGACAAGTTGATGATGAATGTTCTACTCTTTATTGTTTGGCAATAATGTCTTTTGTCAACAGTACGTCGAAAGTTGTACTTTTGTGTATTTGATTGCAAAGATCAGATATTTTTATTCCCGAATCCAATTCTGCACGGGCCCTTCGCAAGGGTGTAGAGTTTGGCATAACTTTGAATTTTGCCTTTTTGGACACTAAAATGCATTCAATCCTTAATTTTGTTTCAACCTTGTCTTAAATTAGCAAGCACAATAAGGTGGGTACCAATTTACATTGACAACATTTTAAAGAAATTTTTCAAATCTCTGACCTGCGCAAATCGTTAAGTGTGTATTTCCCATGGTGTGAGCCCGGGGGGGGGCACTCCAACTTTGGAGGAGACGCGTATGTAGGGCTGTTAAGACCCCCCTTTTCAGCGTCGCTGTCACCCAAAGACCCCATATTTTTTTACGAACACTTGCTCTGTCACCCGAAGACCCCATATTTTTCCATTTTATCTGTCACCCAAAGACCCTTACAAGTCTTGAACAGCAACTTTCATTTATCACTGATTTTGTTACTTATTTTGAAAAAACAAAGAAATTTGAAGCCAGAAATTCGATTTTCGAGGTTTTTGTGGCGCTGTTTCGGCTCTCACCCAAAGATTCCATTTTAAAAAAAGGTCATGCTCTCACCCAATGACCCCATATTTTTTACTATTTGCTCTCACCGAATGCCAAAAATCATGCCCTCACCCAATGACCCCATATTTTTTACATTTTGCTCTCACCGAATGCCCCTTAGTGCGAAAGTGCCAGCCCTACACCTATATCCATTTCATATTGAAGTGCCCCCCGGTGTGAGCCACTCCTAAATAGTGTATAGGTACGGCATATAATAGGACTGCCAGCGAGTCTAGGTGTCTTGTTGTTGATACGTTTTAGAAAAATGCTTGTTTTTAGAGCTCACCACATCCTAGACATTTGCTGTTTTATGACTGTTTATTTATAAAACATGTCAAGTAAATAAATAAAGTAAATCAAGTAAATAAATATAAATAAATAATGAAATAATGAAATAAATAAATAAGCAAACAACAACCATATATTTATAAAACATGTCAAGTAAATAAATCAAGTAAATCAAGTAAATAAATATAAGTAAACAATTTTACGGGCAATTTTATTTCGCTCCTGCCTGACTCGACGCCCGTCCGATGTCAAGCAGAGATAAAACAAGTTTGTCAAGTAAATAAACAATTTCGCTCCTGCCTGACTCGACGCCCGGCTCGTACATGTCAGTCGTCTATCGATACGATCAATATATTAACGGTAAATCGTAGAGTCGGCAGTCCTTTAAAACTTCCTGTAATTAGTAAGAGCTCACCTCTTGAAGGGATTATAATATGAAAGGATGACATTATAATAACAATAGGCTACAAGTCAGGTTTGAACGTTTTGTTTGTTGTTGGGGATTGTTGGTAAGCTTAAAAATTTGAAATGAAAAACATTTTTCATTTTGAGAACTGAGTTCCGCATGTCATGTATGTAACCAAGAACCCAACCTAAATTACCTGTAGCAATAGTTGCTTGTACAATGCATCCTGTAAACCTCCTTCAATTTCTTCGTCAGGGACCAACAAACTTTTATCAGATTTACTGTTTGTTGACATGGTTGACACATTCATGTAGGCCGCCATATAAATAGCCTCATCTACCGGGTCGAAATTCTCCTCTTGTGCGAAAGGGATGAAACGTTGACGTAATGAACTGTAATATTTACATTTTACGGTCAAAGTTCAATCAATTATGTGTTTTTAAAAGAAAAAACAAATAATTGCCTAAAATTTATGTATTTATTTTTCTATTTTCTACCTCTTTTGAGCCGAATAATGTTCTAATGTACATGAAATATAAATTAAACAATATATTGAGAGCCTAAAAATGTTAGAATCAGTGCTGTTAACTTTTAAGAATTTTTGGGAGTGGTAGACAAGCTCTAGAAACTCGACAAAAACAAACCAACCTGTGAAAATCCTTGAAAGATCTGAAACACGGAGGTGTGGGCGTAAGAAAATACCATATTTTAGCCAAAATGGGTGCTATTATGCCGTGTCTATTTGGTTCTAGTGAAGATTATGAGGACGAAGAAGACCAGGTAAGGTTTCAATCAGTTATGACATTTGCATAGTGAAGAAAAATATGTAGATTTTTGTTATGAATGCAACATTTTTGGTAATTTCTTTTTCGAAGCGACAGCTTCAAGTTCAACTTGCAATGCTTGTTTGATTGTCAATTGGCTTACAGTCATTGGGCCATAGCCGCAATAATTACTTTGACAGATGGGATACATTTATAAATTGCCTGTGCATTTTTATTGCATCAGTATGTCGACTTACCACACATGAGATGAGTCTAGATTCGCTTGCCAGTCTCGTGTATGCCGTTTGTACACAAAGACTGGCTATGCCATTTTGTGTGTCAATGGGATTTACACACTTAACGTTTTGCGCAGCTCAAACATGTCAACAATTTTTTTTGTAATTCAGTCAATTCATATGAAATTGGTACTCACATATCTGATCTCCAAGCGTGTTCGGTGATGAAACAATGCAAGTCACAACATAACCCACCTCATTTACAGTCGGTTTCTGTCGTCAGGTCATGTACGGGATACAGCCATGTTGCACTCTGAGGTCAAGACTAATCAGTTACTTCCGGGTCATGTCGATAACAACAAGTAGACAAAATGGCTGGGAAAACTGAGAAAATCGTGCCCTTAAATAGTGTTTCATCATGACGATCAGAAACCTCAAAAAACTTTTTTTGACCGTGCTGGATATATGCTAAAGATATACAGGTACCGTACATTGAAGGATATAAATTGGAAGGTAAATAAGCCAAATATTGCAAGAAATCTACTCGCCAGAATCGTTGCGAGCGCGCAAAAATTACCGTCCATGCGAATGTAATATTGAAAACGTATAATCGTAGATATATGAGTCCTGCATCTCCAACCAAGGTTAAAGTCCCATTCAGTGATCCCAGCGCAAGCGAAAAAAAAAAATTAAAATTGTTTATAAATTGCTTAAAAGTGAAGGATAAGTCTTTGAAATTGTCATTTGATATTTTGTTGAAGCCCCATTCAAATACATATGTACATGTAGCTAATTTATATACTGTCAGTATATAAATTTGAAATTACAGATTCATGAAAACTAAAATGCCTTAATTTGTCTTTAATAAATACAAGGCTTTTGGGTGAACTACTACTACTAGCAGGCTATGTTAGCTCATCTATGACAATGAAATAGGTACCAAAATCTGATAATTTTACAATTGTCTGGATGAGCAAATCACTGAATGGGCCTCTAATTGTTATTATATGTAAATGTTTTTGTTGGTAGGCCTGCCTCGAACTTGCCGAGTGTGCCAGGGTGCGGTGATGGAATATAATTTATAGGCTCATTATACATGTATTTTAATATCATAACAATACACCAATTCCATTAATTTTGTAATTATTTAATATTCATAATGAACATTGTCTTACAGGAAGCCAAGCGACAGCAACAAGCAGAAGCTGCTGAAAAGCGGCAAAAAGAGGCTGAAGGTCGTGGTTTAAAAGATCCTGAAGGTGTAAAGAAAAGGCAACAACAAAAAGAAGAAGCAGAAAAGAAAGCTGAACAAATGAATCAGGAGGGAGGAGACAAATTATCGGTACGTAAACCTGTGATCTGGAGTTTCCCCCAATGTCAGTACTAGAGTGCTCGAGACCTCTAGCTGAGAATTTGCACACAATAGGTATGCATTGGAGGCTAGAGTCATTTGCTATCATTTTGCAGTAGATCAGCTTTGTCAGTTTTTGCAGCACACATTAAATATTCTATTGACATTGAATATTGTGTTTAAATTTGGATGATAGCTATTTTGATGAGTCAACTGTATCTTTTACAGCAAAGGTTCCTATTTTGAACAGTCTAAAATTGAGTGTAAGTGCAACATTTTGATGTGATCACCCCGTCTTGATCAGCTGTGGTTACTTCTGATCTTCCATTGCCTTACGTGGTGTCATGCTTGATTGATTTCTGCTCGATTTTGATAGCTTTAGAATCAAGGCTTGAATGTGCAGCCTTGAATGTGCAGCTAAATGTGGGGACTAGTCGGGTGTAAGTCCTGCATACCAAAGAATTTACTCAACTACAGTACTAAACATGCACACATGCTTATTCCAACTAATTGCCACAGCCTCACATCCAAATTTAACACAACCTTCACAAGGGACCATTGAATATTCAAGTTAATTTCCAGACATGCCAGTGCCGCATACATGTTGACCTGTTGCTTCCAAAGCAACGCTTTTATTAAATCAACATTAACCCATTTTGAACTACTATTTCACCACGTCAGATTTTATCCCCTTGCATTCTGGGCTTGCATCTTCACAACAAGTTTGTTTGCCCATCAACAGCGGAGCTCAGTGGCAAAGAGAATGGCGAAGAAATATGAAGTAGAGCCCTTCTGCTTAATAGTGATATCCCCCTCCAAAAAAAAACAAAATAAAGCCACCAGCTTTTTTTGAACTTTTGATTTAAGTCAGGAGTAAATTAGCCGTGGCAAATTCAGAGTAGCTTAAGGGGGTACTACACCCCTGTGGTAAATTTGTGACTAGTTTTGCATTTTTCTCAAAAATAATAACACACTGGTAATAAAGTTATGTATATTATTGGGGCAAGGAATCAATTACTACACTGAAATTTCAGTGACTCAAGACAAGCGGTTCAGTATATATGATAGGAAGCGAGGTACATCCTAGTGGTACCTTATTTCTTATCATAAATAACAAACCGCTTGTCTGGGTCACTGAAATTACAGTGTAGTGATTGTATTCCTTGCCCCTATAATATACATAACTTTTGTTATCACTGTGTTATTAGTTTTTGAGAAAAATGCAAAAATAGACACAAATTTATTGAGGGTGTAGTACCCCTTAAGGGCTGGGGTATGAACGTTTGGACAGTATTTATTTTGGGACATTAGAGCACATCAGACATATCGAATTGCATTCTGAATACGAAGAATGTCATTCTGATATCAAATAATTTTGATTTTTGAAATTCGCAATTCAATACACATTTTATGGCAAATCATTAAAATTGATATTTTTGATATTTAACAGTACTTGAAGTAAACTTTATAAATCTGATGATTTATACTTAAAGTGTATGTAGGTGGGATGAAAAGCCGACGATCAATTGAAAATTTTGACCTTTCAGTATTGAAGATATGGATTTTTTTCCCAAAACACCAAAAAAATTAGGTCTTTTGGGAAAAAATCCATATCTTCAATATGAAAGGTCAAAATTTTCAATTGACCGTCGGCTTTTCCTCCTGCTACATACACTTTAAGAATATATCATTAGATTTATATAATTTACTTCGAGGACTGTTATATATCAAAATTTGAAAAATATCAAACTTTTATAATTTGTCATAAAATTTGTATTATATTGTGATTTTTAAAAATGAAAATTATTTGATATCAGAAAGACATGCTTCAGATTCAGAATGCAATCGATAGGTCTGAGGTGCTCTCATGTCCCACAAAAAATACTGTCGAAACATAATAAACGCTCATTTTGGATCCCTTAACACAACTGGCTTTCACAATTTCACATTGACACTACAACATTACACACAACCTATGTACTGCCAACCCATGTACTGCCAACCCATTCTTCCTCCATCCATCACTCTGACATTTCGCTGGGTGTAAAACCCTTCTCCTGAACATAACTATATTTTCAAGTGGATTAAGGGCTGGGGTATGAGCGTTTGGACAGTATTTATTTTGGGACATTAGAGCACATCAGACATATCGAATTGCATTCTGAATCGAAGAATGTCTTTCTGATATCAAATAATTTAGATTTTTGAAATTCGCAATTTAATACACATTTTATGGCAAATCATTAAAATTGATATTTTTGATATTTAACAGTACTTGAAGTAAACTTTATAAATCTGATGATTTATACTTAAAGTGTATATGTAGGTGGGATGAAAAGCCGACGATCAATTGAAAATTTTGACCTTTCGTATTGAAGATATGGATTTTTTTCCCCAAAACACCAACAAAAATTAGGTCTTTTGGGAAAAAAATCCATATCTTCAATATGAAAGGTCAAAATTTTCAATTGACCGCCGGCTTTTCCTCCCTGCTACATACTCTTTAAGAATATAACATTAGATTTATATAATTTACTTTGAGGACTGTTATATATCAAAAATTTTAAAAATATTAAATTTTTATAATTTGTCATTAAAATTTGTATTTTATTGTGATTTTAAAAAATGAAAATTATTTGATATCAGAAAGACATGCTTCATATTCAGAATGCAATTCGATAGGTCTGAGGTGGTCTCATGTCCCACAAAAAATACTGTCGAAACGCAATAAACGCTCATTTTGGATCCCTTAAAGTTATCTACCATACCCATAATTAAAGGCTAATATGATATTGTGTGGTTCTTTGTTTTTATATTTCAGTGGCAAGTTGGATGATGCAAGTTGTTAAACTGAAGAAGGGAACCACTTAATGCATTCAGATATTTGTCAGCTATTTATTAGAATCAATTTCTTTGTGTATAATAATAATTTGATTGTTTTGTATCGTTGTGATAACAGTGCTGAGCATTTAGATCATCTATTGATAGAAATTTTGTATAATTAATGTCATAATTACAGCAGTGTATATGTATTATTGGAAAAGAGTTGAACTAGTTACAGAAATAGTCCAGCAATTGGTCAAATAAAATAGCCACAAAATAGTATCGTGTTGTGATTGTGATGCTTCAGAATTTGAAATATATACAATTCACTTTTCAAATTCAAACTATTTTAAAACCTGAAGGAGTATGTTCCAATATTGGGCTATTCCAGTTGAAATCCATACATCTCCTGAGGAAGTCATGAATGTAATCTCTCACACAGGGGTGTATATTTCAAATTGGATTCAGGATATTAAGGTCATATCTTCCATAGGGGTGTATGGATTTCAACCGGAAAAGCCCCTTTTGGTACCATTTTGTTACCATTGGAATTTAAAAAACATGGAAAAAAATTGACTTGGACAAAATGCGACTAGTTACAAGGGTTAATCTATTAACTAACAGTAATCAGTATTAATATTATTTATGTTGCAAGAAATTCTAATTATGCACATTTTTAATCTCTCTTATCAGAAGTGAAATGAAATTCATTAGTTGAAATTAAGCAGGTGGGCTGGGGTGCTATTCCAGTTGAACTACATACACCCTATGGAAGTCATGACCTTAATCTCACAAGTCTAAAGGAGTTGTAGATTTCAAATGGAGTCACCCATACAGGTAACCCCATTTGAAATTCACACTCCCTGTGTGGAAGATTAAGGTCATGGTTTCCATCTGGGGGTCTATGGATAGCCCAGTATAAGAACCCTGACCAATGGAATTACATTATCCTCATTTAACTTCGAAAACTTTGAAAAGAGTATCAACTTCAAAATGTAATTTCCTAAAGGGTATCAAATTTGTGTCACTTAACAAGATTTTAAAGTTAAGAATACTGATGGGCAAGTAGAGATAACAAAAGCATCACATAGCATAAGTTAACTCCCAACAGTTAGACCACCTGTTTTTTGTTGGGTTTTTTTCACTTAATGTTTTTTACAGAAAACCCAATTCAGTCACATTATATAACTTAGCTTTTTAAAAAAATCTTAAGAAATACATGTTGTATAATATTTATAATTATGGTAATAACTAATATAATTTGAAGGTTAAATTCTTATTCAGCAGTTGTTAAGCTTTTATAATGAATTCTTGATGTCATCCAATTTTGAAACAAAATATTAAAAATTAAACAGTATTACATAGATATTTATATTATTACCATGTAAATCACTCTACCTAGATACTTAATTATTTTATCTATAAAACTAATATTTCACTTGGTCATTGTGTGTTGGATTTTGGTTGAGGTCTCGTGCAGAATTACAGGAGTCGTGGATAAGGTATTACAATCAAAATCAAGACTTGGACTTAAATCCTGGAAAAGGTATCAAAATTACTATATGTCTCAAAGGAATTCCATTTAAGGATCAAAATCACAGTGAAAGTCTAGGTGAAAAGAAAAAGGATTGCTTTTGTGATAACATTTTCAAAATGTTGACAAACCATTTTCTTTCAAAATGTTTTGTAAAATATAGTTTAGAGTAACATTTTGTTGTGGATATAAACATTGGTAGTATTCTTTACACAAAATGTTTTGATGATCAATTTATATCCTGACATTTATATGTTGAAATAAAAACTTTGGAAAAGAGAACCAAAAATTGATGTCTGCCGGGTATTTAGATATTTTCATCAGTTTTTAATCATATGTAGTGTAATTTTCAGGCTTTCAACTTTTTGACATGAGCATAAACCAAAATCCAACAGACCCCCACCCACCCCATGTACAGTAACCAGAAGTGAACACATTAAAGTTAATTACAATAACATGTGCCTTGGACACATAAATACATCAATTTACTTAGAACAGCAGCTTTATATAGTAGCAATGTGCATCAAAGCTGTGTCCCTTATTTTGATGTAGACAGGGAGCAGTACTCCATTGCGTGCTCCTGTAGAGATTTTGCTTAACATTGTGGTTAAAAGCTGGAAACAGGATATATAGATTGTCTGGGGGAGGGGGGTTATATTTTCATATCCCCCAAACATGCCAAATTTGATGATTAGAGACCCAAAAATATAAAAAAATATAATTACTGTTCAAAATTATGTTAAATTTGCAAATGTTGCTAAAAAACAATGAAGAATCTACACTTTAATATTACAGATTTTTATATGAAATTAAAATATTATCTCATGTTGAAACCAGTTTTATGAAAATTTCATACCTTCCCCGGAATACCTTCCTGTCCATAAGTATCCACAGAAACATAAGTGTACAGAAGTATAACAGAAGTAATACAAGTATAATACTGCTGTCTAAAATCTCATGTCCTGTGCAGGGTCCTATGTGTGGAATAGTTGGAAACAATTTTTGGATGAATCCACAGATTTCACACATTTTATACTCATCTACAACATACAGTGTAATATATCTAAACCTGTTTCTAAGCACAATGTTTAGCATTTTTCTTTTTCTTTTTTAGCTGCTTCCTGTCTTAGTGATAGATATGTGAAATACATTATATGACTGTTACAATGTACATGTAGAAGTTCCATGTTTGTCAACTGGATTTGAAGCTTGCCAGTTTTATACAACTTTTAGTTGTAAATGCAATTACATAATGCATCTCATTAATTTGTATTTAGTTCTTGTAAATATCCCTATACAGAGTATATATGTATGTACAAATCATAATTATTCCAGATAAAACTATGTGTTCCATAAAACAACCAAATTTACTGTATGATGGCATATGGGATTTGATGATAAATGAAAGTGCTTTTCCAAAACTCATTCAGGCCACTGCCCTATACCACATGTATATATTTATGTTACTCATGTTACATTATTCGTGCATTTGGGTAACCCATTAACATTTTATAGTAAATAAATATATTCTTTCATCATAAAATTTGCAGGAAAGTAAATTTAGTTGCAATAAAAAGATTTGTCAGAATCTACAAATTTTCACCTGCATCTCTCCCTGATAGCAGTCGGGGGCAAATATGGAATATGTGTATTGCATTATAATAATACAGAACAATGGCTGTACAGGGTTAATCTCAATCTCACATGTAGAAACTTGATCAGTTTGACTGGACCAAAAATTCCAAGGTATATGTACCACATCCTTTACTGCAGCGGTTGGGGCTTTCATGAAACTTTCACAGAGCTCTTCACAGTGCAGTATCCCATTAGATTACCACGATCACTTGCTGCAGTAATGCCAAAGTCAAAGATCTTACTTTTCATTTTGGGACATTGTTCTGGGATTGAATAGGAAGATATTGGATCATTTTAAATGTTTCAATCATTCAGTGGGAATATGTGGTTGTAGACCACAGAATTAAAGAAAGTGCTACCAAGTGTGTTTTGGAAAAGAGGTCAATATGATAATGATTATTGTTCTTGATACCAGATGTATTTTTATGTTTATGTTTTGTCATCTTGTGTGCAATGTTTGACATTTTGTGATAAGGATGATGATGATAGCCAATGGGTAGGTCCTAGCTGCTCACAGCAAAAAATCAAGTCTTCACATGGTGCTAAATTGAGCTACAATCTCAGAAAAAATGTTTTCAAACACATACTCCAATTCCCATTTTCTTCGTACCATACGCACTATATGAGTCACTGGAAACAGAATTATATAGTAGTATATTGCCTCAGTGTTCATCTTCTGCTTACCCCATACCATTCCCCACCAATCAATACAATGTTGGGAGATGGTGAAAATGAGCACACTGCATTTCAACATTGTTCAGGGGCAGAAGGGGGACCATTTCCAATTAGGCTTTAAAGTGTTCAATTTTTTTTTTTGAGATAATGTAGGTTGCACATAGGCTATATGTCTCAAGAACCTTGCTATATACTTTTCTGTATAAGGTACCGTAGTATTGTTTATAGTCATGGTTCACTTAAAAATTACCTCAATCCTCATTCAAAATATTTTATTGTCTTGATTTGGCAAAATTACAGATTATGATTATAGAGACTCCGAAATGACGAGAAGGCCAGACTCTCAGCTGTGTGTCCTACATGAGTAGGGCCCTATGCCTATAGGCTGATGACAGTTAGTTAATCCGGTCACTTTTGTATTGACTGATGAAGTGACTCTTTCATTATTTATTATTTGAATGTATGTCATTATTACCTGTAATGTTGATGTAAGACCATGTCAAAACATGAAGGAATGCATAGATCATCCTTACATGCATGTTGCACACTGAGATTGAGAAAAGATTGGAGTTTGTTTTGACTAAAATAAATTTGCAATTTTTGCAATCATCAGGAACAGTGATGAAGGAATCCTTTATTTTTATCATCCTCTACCCTAAGAAAAACATATCAATTGTCAGATAATTTACTTTTTCATGCAAATAATGAGTTTTAGCCAAAATGAAAAAGTGTTGCAGGCGGGTAACGGGAAACTTGAAATCAACTTTCATTAGCCTTATAGGGCCAATTGGGTCAAATCCGAGAGCCAAAAATATTTATTTTACCCGCAATTTAGTCACAATAATCTATCAAGATATCGACAGCCTGCGAAGCTAATTGCCTAAGTCATCAAGTTTTGCAATTTTGAGAACGGGAAGGACAAAATATGGTTCAAGCATGCATTTAAAAATATTTATTCACCAATCTTTGCCCAAGAATAAAATGATACTGATACAAATGAAAGGGAATAATCCGAAATAATTAGGGTGATTACGTATTAACGAATGCATGCTTGAACCACATTTTGTTCTTTGTTCTCAAAATTACAAAAAATGACTAGGCAATTAGCGTAGCAGGCTGACGATATTGTGTTCGGGCATATAGGGAATTCAATTCATTTTTAGGATATTCTACCGTAAAACTGGGACCCATTTTGTGGAGCTCATTATGAAATGATTTTTCTTCATCTGTTCTCCGTCTATTTTGGGTGTTTTCAACGGGTTTTCAAACGCACCTCTGGATCAACTTGAAATGACCAGACCTTTATATATAAAGTATAAAATATGCTCTTTTAGGTGGATCCAGTGGGGCGTTTGGAAGCGGTAGGCTTTTCAAAAACACAAACAACAAACAAAAGACTTACCTTAGCATTTCGTGATCCACAGCCGGCCTCCAGTGGCGTAACTAGGGTTGGAAGCGCCCGCGCCCGGGGCAAGAAACAAAATTGGCGCCCCTCCCCCCCCCCCCCCACCCGAGAATATCTACATAATACCCCCCCCCCCCCATTCTTAAAACGAGCGAAAATGTTGTCTTTCATCGCTTGGATGGGCACAGAATCGATGCTGAATTGGTCAATTTGGCGCTCCCCTAAGGGTGGCGCCCGGGGCACGTTGCCCGCCCCCCTAGTTACGCCACTGCCGGCCTCACCCCCCCCCCCCCTATTGAAAACTGTCATACAAATACAATGCAAGGATCACGAATGAATGCTCCTTAACGAATGCTTCAACAAAACACGCTCGCAAACGGCTATCTTCTGAAGATAGCACTGCGGGCTTAATAAAACAACAGAAAATATTTCACAAATTTAGAAAACATCTGTTAGGAAAGTTTGTTTTGATGCAGGTCGTATAGGCTCGCGCGTGTTCACAGATGATGATGGATGTCGCAACGGGTGATTTGCAAATTGCACCGTAAATGGTATCTTGAGTAGATAAAAAATTTTTTTTTTAAAACCAGACAGACAAACAAACATGAAATATAAAAATATATACCAAATGATCTTTCTGACTCGTCTCATGCTAAGTCTTATGATTTCCTTCTTTTTTGTATTATTTCGTTAGGTTTAAAAATGCCATCATCAGTAGATAGGCCAAACAAAATATATTCAACCTTTCTCAATTTCTTTGTATTTTACAAATAAATACTATCTTGAGTAGATAGCGGAAAAACTAACAAGCAAACGGACAAACAAAAAACATCACAACAATTTTTCCTAACAGACGTTTGTGAAATATTTTCTGTTGTTTTATTAGGCCCGCAATACTATCTTCAGAAGATAGCCGTTTGCGAGAGCGTTGCGAGAAAATAATGCAGATCGTAAATATGATGCAGGTCGTAAGAGGGCTCGCGCGTGTTCACAGAAGATGATGGATGTCGCAACGGGTGATTTGCAAATTGCACCGTAAATGGCATCTTGAGTAGATAAAAACAAACAAACAAACAAACAAACAGACAGACAGACAGACAAACAAACAAACAAACATGAAATATAAAAAAAAATATACCAAATGATCTTTCTGACTCGTCTCATGCTAAGTCTTGTGATTTCCTTCTTTTTTTTGTATTATTTCATTAGGTTCAAAAATGATATCATCAGTAATTAGGCCTAACAAAATATATTCAACCTTTCTTAATTTCTTTGTATTTTACAAATAAATACTATCTTCAGTAGATAGCGGAAAAACTAACAAGCAAACGGACAAACAAAAAACATCAAAACAAACTTTCCTAACAGACAATTTCTAAATTTGTGAAATATTTTCTGTTGTTTTATTAGGCCCGCAATGCTATCTTCAGAATAACATAGCCGTTTGCGAGCGAGTTGCGAGAAAATGATGCAGATCGTAAATGATGCAGGTCGTAAGTAAGTGGGCTCGCGCGTGTTCACAGAAGATGATGGATGTCGCAACGGGTGATTTGCAAATTGCACCGTAAATGGCATCTTGAGTAGATAAAAACAAACAAACAAACAAACAGACAGACAACAAACAAACAAACATGAAATATAAAAAAAATATACCAAATGATCTTTCTGACTCGTCTCATGCTAAGTCTTATGATTTCCTTCTTTTTGTATTATTTCATTAGGTTTAAAAATGCTATCATCAGTAGGTAGGCCTAACAAAATATATTCAACCTTTCTTAATTTCTTTGTATTTTACAAATAAATACTATCTTGAGTAGATAGCGGAAAAACTAACAAGCAAACGGACAAACAAAAACATCAAAACAAACTTTCCTAACTGACGTTTTCTAAATTTGTGAAATATTTTCTGTTGTTTTATTAGGCCCGCAATGCTATCTTCAGAAGATAGCCGTTGCGAGCGAGTTGCGAAAAAATGATGCAGATCGTAAATGATGCAGGTCGTAAGTGTGCTCGCGCGTGTTCACAGAAGATGATGGATGTCGCAACGGGTGATTTGCAAATTGCACCGTAAATGGCATCTTGAGTAGATAAAAACAAACAAACAAACAAACAAACAAACAGACAGACAAACAAACAAACATGAAATATAAAAAAATATATACCAAATGATCTTTCTGACTCGTCTCATGCTAAGTCTTATGATTTCCTTCTTTTTTGTATTATTTCATTAGGTTTAAAAATGCTATCATCAGTAGATAGGCCTAACAAAATATATTTAACCTTTCTCAATTTCTTTGTATTTTACAAATAAATACTATCTTGAGTAGATAGCGGAAAAACTAACAAGCAAACGGACAAACAAAAACATCAAAACAAACTTTCCTAACTGACGTTTTCTAAATTTGTGAAATATTTTCTGTTGTTTTATTAGGCCCACAATGCTATCTTCAAAAGATAGCCGTTTGCGAAGCGCGTTGCGAGAAAATGATGCAGATCGTAAATGATGCAGTTCGTAAGTGGGCTCGCGCGTGTTCACAGAAGATGATGGATGTCGCAACGGGTGATTTGCAAATTGCACCATAAATGGTATCTTGAGTAGATAAAAAACCAACAAAAAACCCAAACAAACGAAAAAACAGACAGACAGACAGACAGACAAACAAACATGAAATATAAAAAATATACCAAAATATCTTTCTGACTCGTCTCATGCTAAGTCTTGTGATTTCCTTATTTTTGTATTATTTCATTAGGTTTAAAAATGCCATCATCAGTAGATAGGCCTAACAAAATATATTCAACCTTTCTCAATTTCTTTGTATTTTACAAATAAATATTATCTTGAGTAGATAGCGGAAAAACTAACAAGCAAACGGACAAACAAAAACATCAAAACAAACTTTCCTAACAGACAATTTCTAAATTTGTGAAATATTTTCTGTTGTTTTATTAGGCCCGCATTGCTATCTTCAGAAGATAGCCGTTTGCGAGCGCGTTGCGAGAAAATGATGCAGATCGTAAATGATGCAGGTCGTAAATGGGCTCGCGCGTGTTCACAGAAGATGATGGATGTCGCAACGGGTGATTTGCAAATTGCACCGTAAATGGCATCTTGAGAAGATAAAAACAAACAAAAAGTACATACAAAAAACAGAGAGACAGACAAACAAACATGAAATGTAAAAAAAAATATACCAAATGATCTTTCTGACTCGTCTCATGCTACGTCTTATGATTTCCTTAATTTTTGTATTATTTCATTAGCTTTAAAAAATGCTATCATCAGTAGATAGGCCTAACAAAATATATTCAACCTTTCTCAATTTCTTTGTATTTTACAAATAAATACTATCTTGAGTAGATAGCGGAAAAAACTAACAAGCAAACAGATAAACAGACAAACAAGAAACATCAAAACAAACTTTCCTAACAGACGTTTTCTTAATTTGTGAAATATTTCCTGTTCTTTTATTTGGCCCCCAATGCTATCTTCAGAAGATAGCCGTTTGCGAGCGCGTTGCGAGAATATGATGCAGATCGTAAATGATGCAGGTCGTAAGTGGGCTCGCGCGTGTTCACAGAAGATGATGGCTGTCGCAACGGGTGATTTGCAAATTGCACCGTAAATGGTATCTTGAGTAGATAAAAAACAAACAAAAAACCAAACAAACGAAAAAACAGACAGACAGACAGACAAACAAACATGAAATATAAAAAAAATATACCAAATGATCTTTCTGACTCGTCTCATGCTAAGTCTTATGATTTCCTTCTTTTTGTATTATTTCATTAGGTTTAAAAATGCTATCATCAGTAGATAGGCCTAACAAAATATATTCAACCTTTCTTAATTTCTTTGTATTTTACAAATAAATACTATCTTGAGTAGATAGCGGAAAAACTAACAAGCAAACGGACAAACAAAAAACATCAAAACAAACTTTCCTAACTGACGTTTTCTAAATTTGTGAAATATTTTCTGTTGTTTTATTAGGCCCGCAATGCTATCTTCAGAAGATAGCCGTTGCGAGCGAGTTGCGAAAAAATGATGCAGATCGTAAATGATGCAGGTCGTAAGTGTGCTCGCGCGTGTTCACAGAAGATGATGGATGTCGCAACGGGTGATTTGCAAATTGCACCGTAAATGGCATCTTGAGTAGATAAAAACAAACAAACAAACAAACAGACAGACAGACAGACAGACAGACAGACAGACAGACAGACAGACAAACAAACAAACATGAAATATAAAAAAATATATACCAAATGATCTTTCTGACTCGTCTCATGCTAAGTCTTATGATTTCCTTCTTTTTTGTATTATTTCATTAGGTTTAAAATGCTATCATCAGTTAGATAGGCCTAACAAAATATATTTAACATTTCTCAATTTCTTTGTATTTTACAAATAAATAGCCTACTATCTTGAGTAGATAGCGGAAAAACTAACAAGCAAACGGACAAACAAAAACATCAAAACAAACTTTCCTAACTGACGTTTTCTAAATTTGTGAAATATTTTCTGTTGTTTTATTAGGCCCACAATGCTATCTTCAAAAGATAGCCGTTTGCGAGCGCGTTGCGAGAAAATGATGCAGATCGTAAATGATGCAGTTCGTAAGTGGGCTCGCGCGTGTTCACAGAAGATGGTGGATGTCGCAACGGGTGATTTGCAAATTGCACCATAAATGGTATCTTAAGTAGATAAAAAACCAACAAAAAAAAACCAACCAAACGAAAAAACAGACAGACAGACAGACAAACAAACATGAAATATAAGAAATATACCAAAATATCTTTCTGACTCGTCTCATGCTAAGTCTTGTGATTTCCTTATTTTTGTATTATTTCATTAGGTTTAAAAATGCCATCATCAGTAGATAGGCCTAACAAAATATATTCAACCTTTCTCAATTTCTTTGTATTTTACAAATAAATACTATCTTGAGTAGATAGCGGAAAAACTAACAAGCAAACGGACAAACAAAAAACATCAAAACAAACTTTCCTAACAGACAATTTCTAAATTTGTGAAATATTTTCTGTTGTTTTATTAGGCCCGCATTGCTATCTTCAGAAGATAGCCGTTTGCGAGCGCGTTGCGAGAAAATGATGCAGATCGTAAATGATGCAGGTCGTAAATGGGCTCGCGCGTGTTCACAGAAGATGATGGATGTCGCAACGGGTGATTTGCAAATTGCACCGTAAATGGCATCTTGAGAAGATAAAAAACAAACAAAAAAGTACATACAAAAAACAGAGAGACAGACAAACAAACATGAAAAGTAAAAAAAAATATACCAAATGATCTTTCTGACTCGTCTCATGCTACGTCTTATGATTTCCTTAATTTTTGTATTATTTCATTAGCTTTAAAAAATGCTATCATCAGTAGATAGGCCTAACAAAATATATTCAACCTTTCTCAATTTCTTTGTATTTTACAAATAAATACTATCTTGAGTAGATAGCGGAAAAACTAACAAGCAAACGGACAAACAAAAACATCAAAACAAACTTTCCTAACTGACGTTTTCTAAATTTGTGAAATATTTTCTGTTGTTTTATTAGGCCCACAATGCTATCTTCAAAAGATAGCCGTTTGCGAGCGCGTTGCGAGAAAATGATGCAGATCGTAAATGATGCAGTTCGTAAGTGGGCTCGCGCGTGTTCACAGAAGATGATGGATGTCGCAACGGGTGATTTGCAAATTGCACCATAAATGGTATCTTGAGTAGATAAAAAACAAACAAAAAACCCAAACAAACGAAAAAACAGACAGACAGACAAACAAACATGAAATATAAAAAATATACCAAAATATCTTTCTGACTCGTCTCATGCTAAGTCTTGTGATTTCCTTATTTTTGTATTATTTCATTAGGTTTAAAAATGCCATCATCAGTAGATACATACATATTTTATTTATTTCCATCATATCAAAATACATGCAAGCAAATTTAACAAAACGGCAAAATAGAATTTAAAAAAAGATGGCGGAGATGTAACAAAAGGCAAAAGCCTGAATTGAGCGTTACACCACCTTAAAAGAAATATTAGGCTAATTAATATAATACTAGAATTACAGAAATTAAGAATTACACTCAAATACATTTACACACACACAAACAGATGTCTCAAGCAACAAAAGCAAGGTAATGTAGGAAAATAACTCACAAAAATAAATCATTTGATCAATAAGTCAGAATTTCGGATGTGATAAGAAAAATAGTTTCAACAAATCCTAAACCAATTATATACATGTACCACATACTGATACATAATTTACAACAAAGATATATTATATGCTTAGATTTTTCTCCATGAGAAAAGACGACAAACGCTTTTTAAAAGAATTTAAATTTCGAGCCACTTTAATATCACGGGGGAACGAGTTCCAAAGTTTCGGTCCCAAAGTTAATACAGATTTAATTTTGTGTATTTCGAGTCTGTAATCAGTTTTGTTTCTCGTATCATATTTGTGAATACTTTCCAATTCCGTAAATAAATTATCAAATGATTGAGGAAGTAAACCAGTTTTTGTCTCGCCTGAATGTTCAGGGAGAGACTTAGTAATCACTATGGTGTGTGTGTGTCCGTGTGTGTGTGTGTGTGGGGGTGCGGGGGTGTGTGCGTGTGTGTGTTCGGAAAAAGCTTGTGAACGCGTTATCTTGAGAACCGTAAGTGCTATAATGATGAAACTTTATAGGGGGTAGCATGACCAAAGGGTGTCGACCTGATTAATTTGCATAATTTATGCGTAATAAGCAAAATACCTTGTGAACAGATTATCTGGAGATCCGTATGGGGTACAGTGACGTAACTTGGTGGGGAGTAGCGTGGCCAGATGTTCTCGACCTGATTAGATTTTCAGCGCAAAATATGCTAATTAAGTACCTAATTTGCATAATTTATGCGTATTTGATGCGTATCAAGCAAAAAACCCTTGTGAACAGCTTATCTGGAGATCCGTATGGGGTACAGTGATGTAACTTGGTGAGGAGTAGCGGGGCCAGAGGTTCTCGACCTGATTAGATTTTGAGCGTAAAATATGGTAATTAAGTACCTAATTTGCATAATATATGCTTAATAAGCAAAATACCTTGTGAACAGATTATCTGGAGATCCGTATGGGGTACAGTGACGTAACTTGGTGGGGAGTTGCGTGGCCAGAGGTACTCGAACTGATTAGATTTTCATGAGGTCAAAGGTCACATACAAGGTCAAAGGTCAACTGAGGTCACCAAATCTTTTAATAATTAATTTTCAACGGTGCATCACATATCCCAATAACAGCTTGATCGGTCATGTAATTAAGGAAATATGACGACTTTTTAGTAATGCTAGGATACAAAGAGTGACTTGTCATTACACTAATGAAGTCAGAAGTAGGTGTATGGATGTCCTCATTCAACAAATTAATATTAAAGTCACCCATTATATACAGAAGTTTGTTTTCATGTTTAGTAACATTGGCTAATATGTTATCAGCAAATTGATTAAACTCATTTATATCTTGATCTGGCGATCTATATACAATGCCAATAATTACATTTTTGATTTGTTACGCTCTATTTCAATAAACAAGGTTTCAGTATTTATAGGGTGCTTTACCTGGCTCAGATCAGTTCTTACAGTATATTTTAAACCATCTTCAATGTATAGGCCTACACCACCACCTCGTTCATGTCGATTGTTTTGTCGATTTGTGAGTTCCAAATTAAAACCATCTAATTGATAATACTCAAGAGGTTTATCTTTCAACCACGTTTCGACAAGGCCTATAATATTAAAATGAATATTACAACTATGTAAGAAGTCTTTGAATTTGTCGAAGTTTTTGTTCATGCTCCTTATATTTGCATTTAACATAGAAAGATTATTACCATTGATTTTCTTGTTTACTTCATCAATATTATCTTCTAAATAGTAATCGGAATTGCTATTACATAGGGTATTGTAAATATCACTTGGTATATCCTTTAATGGATTAAATACAAGATGTTCATATTTTTTCTCTATAAAATCTGTCGATTTCACATCGCTATTTAGTGACATATTATACAATTCTAATAGATATTCTCTTTCATCTACAAAATGATTAAACGGGAGAGCAATTAGATCATTACATTTTATACAGTGCCAATATTTGGCCTAACAAAATATATTCAACCTTTCTCAATTTCTTTGTATTTTACAAATAAATATTATCTTGAGTAGATAGCGGAAAAACTAACAAGCAAACGGACAAACAAAAACATCAAAACAAACTTTCCTAACAGACGTATTCTAAATTTGTGAAATATTTTCTGTTGTTTTATTAGGCCCGCATTGCTATCTTCAGAAGATAGCCGTTTGCGAGCGCGTTGCGAGAAAATGATGCAGATCGTAAATGATGCAGGTCGTAAATGGGCTCGCGCGTGTTCACAGAAGATGATGGATGTCGCAACGGGTGATTTGCAAATTGCACCGTAAATGGCATCTTGAGAAGATAAAAAACAAACAAAAAAGTACATACAAAAAACAGAGAGACAGACAAACAAACATGAAATGTAAAAAAAAATATACCAAATGATCTTTCTGACTCGTCTCATGCTACGTCTTATGATTTCCTTAATTTTTGTATTTTTTCATTAGCTTAAAAAATGCTATCATCAGTAGATAGGCCTAACAAAATATATTCAACCTTTCTCAATTTCTTTGTATTTTACAAATAAATACTATCTTGAGTAGATAGCGGAAAAAACTAACAAGCAAACAGATAAACAGACAAACAAGAAACATCAAAACAAACTTTCCTAACAGACGTTTTCTTAATTTGTGAAATATTTCCTGTTCTTTTATTTGGCCCCCAATGCTATCTTCAGAAGATAGCCGTTTGCGAGCGCGTTGCGAGAATATGATGCAGATCGTAAATGATGCAGGTCGTAAGTGGGCTCGCGCGTGTTCACAGAAGATGGTGGCTGTCGCAACGGGTGATTTGCAAATTGCACCGTAAATGGTATCTTGAGTAGATAAAAAACAAACAAAAAACCAAACAAACGAAAAAACAGACAGACAGACAGACAAACAAACATGAAATATAAAAAAAATATACCAAATGATCTTTCTGACTCGTCTTATGCTAAGTCTTATGATTTCCTTCTTTTTTGTTTTATTTCATTAGTTTTAAAAATGCTATCATCAGAAGATAGGCCTAACAAAATATATTCAACCTTTCTTAATTTCTTTGTATTTTACAAATAAATACTATCTTGAGTAGATAGCGGAAAAACTAACAAGCAAACGGACAAACAAAAACATCAAAACAAACTTTCCTAACTGACGTTTTCTAAATTTGTGAAATATTTTCTGTTGTTTTATTAGGCCCACAATGCTATCTTCAAAAGATAGCCGTTTGCGAGCGCGTTGCGAGAAAATGATGCAGATCGTAAATGATGCAGTTCGTAAGTGGGCTCGCGCGTGTTCACAGAAGATGATGGATGTCGCAACGGGTGATTTGCAAAGCATGCAAAGCAAACAGATAAACAGACAAACAAGAAAAATCAAAACAAACTTTCCTAACAGACGTTTTCTAAATTATCTGTTGTTTTATTAGGCCCACAATGCTATCTTCAGAAGATAGCCGTTTGCGAGCGCGTTGCGAGAAAATGATGCAGATCGTAAATGATGCAGGTCGTAAGTGGGCTCGCGCGTGTTCACAGAAGATGATGGATGTCGCAACGGGTGATTTGCAAATTGCACCGTAAATGGTATCTTGAGTAGATAAAAAAAAACCAGACAGACAGGCAAACGAACATGAAATATAAAAAAATATACCAAATGATCTTTCTGACTCGTCTCATGCTAAGTCTTATGATTTCCTTCTTTTTTGTATTGTTTCATTAGGTTTAAAAATGCTGTCATCAGTAGATAGACCTAACAAAATATATTCAACCTTTCTCAATTTCTTTGTATTTTACAAATAAATACTATCTTGAGTAGATAGCGGAAAAACTAACAAGCAATCAGATAAACAGACAAACAAAAACATCAAAACAAACTTTCCTAACAGATGTTTTCTAAATTTGTGAAATATTTTCTGTTGTTTTATTAGGCCCGCAATGCTATCTTCAGAAGATAGCCGTTTGCGAGCGCGTTGCGAGAAAATGATGCAGATCGTAAATGATGCAGGTCGTAAGTGGGCTCGCGCGTGTTCACAGAAGATGATGTACATCGCAACGAGTGATTTGCCAATTGTACCGTAAATGGTATCTTGAGTAGATAAAACACAAACAGACAGACAGACAGACAAACAAGAAATATAAATAAATATACCAAATAATCTTTCTGACTCGTCTCATGCTAAGTCTTATGATTTCCTTCTTTTTTGTATTATTTCATTAGGTTTAAAAATGCTATCATCAGTAGATATAATATATTCAACCTTTCTCAATTTCTTTGTATTTTACAAATAAATACCATCTTGAGTAGATAGCGGAAAAACTAACAAGCAAACAGATAAACAGACAAACAAAAAACATCAAAACAAACTTTCCTAACAGACGTTTTCAAAATTTGTGAAATACTTTCTGTTGTTTTATTAGGCCCGCAGTGCTATCTTCAGAAGATACCCGTTTGCGAGCGTGTTGCGAGAAAATGATGCAGATCGTAAATGATGCAGGTCGTAAGTGGGCACGCGCGTATTCACAGAAGATGGATTTCGCAACGGGTGATTTGCAAATTGCACCGTAAATGGTATCTTGAGTAGACAAAAAAACAAAACAAAAAAAACCAGACAGACAGACAGACAAACAAACATGAAATATAAAAAAATATACCAAATGATCTTTCTGACTCGTCTCATGCTAAGTCTTATGATTTCCTTCTTTTTATCTTTCCATTCAGATCGGTCAGACGTCGTGTAGGGAAACTCATGCTATCATCAGTAGATATAGGCATAACAAAATATATTCAACCTTTCTCAAATTCTTTGTATTTTACAAATAAATACTATCTTGAGTAGATAGCGGAAAAACTTACAAGCAAACAGATAAACAGACAAACAAAAACAGCAAAACAAACTTTCCTAACAGACGTTTTCTAAATTATGTTGTTTTAGTAGGCCCACAATGCTATCTTCAGAAGATAGCCGTTTGCGAGCGCGTTGCGAGAAAATGATGCAGATCGTAAATGATGCAGGTCGTAAGTGGGCTCGCGCGTGTTCACAGTAGATGATGGATGTCGCAACGGGTGATTTGCAAATTGCACCGTAAATGGTATCTTGAGTAGATAAAAAAACCCCACACAGACAGACAAACGAACATGAAATATAAAAAATATACCAAATGGTCATTCCTTCTCTCGTCATGCTAAGTCTAATGATTTCCTTCTTTTTGTATTATTTCATTAGGTTTAAAAATGCTATCATCAGTAGATAGGCCTAACAAAATATATTCAACCTTTCTCAATTTCTTTGTATTTTACAAATAAATACTATCTTGAGTAGATAGCGGAAAAACTAACAAGCAATCAGATAAACAGACAAACAAAAAACATCAAAACAAACTTTCCTAACAGACGTTTTCTAAATTTCTGAAATATTTTGTTGTTTTATTAGGCCCGCAATGCTACCTTCAGAAGATAGCCGATTGCGAGCGCGTTGCGTGAAAATGATGCAGATCGTACGCGTAAATGATGCAGGTCGTAAGTGGGCTCGCGCGTGTTCACAAAAGATGATGGACGTCGCAACGAGTGATTTGCAAATTGCACCGTAAATGGTATCTTGAGTAGATATAAACAAACAAACAGACAGACAGACAGACAGACAGACAAACAAACAAACTTTCCTAACAGACGTTTTCAAAATTTTCTGTTGTTTTATTAGGCCCGCAATGCTATCTTCAGAAGATACCCGTTTGCGAGCGCGTTGCGAGAAAATGATGCAGATCGTAAATGATGCAGGTCGTAAGTGGGCTCGCGCGTGTTCACAGAAGATGATGGACGTCACAACGAGTGATTTGCAAATTGCACCGTAAATGGTATCTTGAGTAGATAAAAACAAACAAACAGACAGACAGACAGACAGACAAACAAACTTTCCTAACAGACGTTTTCTAAATTTTCTGTTGTTTTATTAGGCCCGCAGTGCTATCTTCAGAAGATACCCGTTTGCGAGCGCGTTGCGAGAAAATGATGCAGATCGTAAATGATGCAGGTCGTAAGTGGGCACGCGAGTATTCACAGAAGATGGATGTCGCAACGGGTGATTTGCAAATTGCACCGTAAATGGTATCTTGAGTAGACAAAAAAAAAAAAACAGACAGAGAGACAAACAAACATGAAATATAAAAAATATACCAAATGATCTTTCTGACTCGTCTCATGCTAAGTCTTATGATTTCCTTCTTTTTGTATTATTTCATTAGGTTTAAAAATGCTATCATCAGTATAGATAGGCCTAACAAAATATATTAACCTTTCTCAATTTCTTTGTATTTTACAAATAAATACTATCTTGAGTAGATAGCGGAAAAACTAACAAGCAAACAGATAAACAGACAAACAAAAACATCAAAACAAACTTTCCTAACAGACGTTTTCTAAATTTTCTGTTGTTTTATTAGGCCCGCAATGCTATCTTCAGAAGATAGCCGTTTGCGAGCGCGTTGCGAGAAAATGATGCAGATCGTAAATGATGCAGGTCGTAAGTGGGCTCGTGCGTGTTCACAGAAGATGATGGACGTCGCAACGAGTGATTTGCAAATTGCACCGTAAATGGTATCTTGAGTAGATAAAAACAAACAAACAGACAGACAGACAGACAGACAAACAAGAAATATAAATAAATATACCAAATGATCTTTCTGACTCGTCTCATGCTAAGTCTTATGATTTCCTTCTTTTTTGTATTATTTCATTAGGTTTAAAAATGCTATCATCAGTAGATATAATATATTCAACCTTTCTCAATTTCTTTGTATTTTACAAATAAATACTATCTTGAGTAGATAGCGGAAAAACTAACAAGCAAACAGGTAAACAGACAAACAAAAAACATCAAAACAAACTTTCCTAACAGACGTTTTCAAAATTTGTGTAATATTTTCTGTTGTTTTATTAGGCCCGCAGTGCTATCTTCAGAAGATACCCGTTTGCGAGCGAGTTGCGAGAAAATGATGCAGATCGTAAATGATGCAGGTCGTAAGTGGGCTCGCGCGTGTTCACAGAAGATGATGGATGTCGCAACGGGTGATTTGCAAATTGCACCGTAAATGGTATCTTGGGTAGATAAAAAACCAAAAAACAAAAAACCAAAAAAACAGACAGACAGACAAACAAACATGAAATATAAAAAATATACCAAATGATCTTTCTGACTCGTCTCATGCTAAGTCTTATGATTTCCTTCTTTTTTGTATTATTTCATTAGGTTTAAAAATGCTATCATCAGTAGATATAGGCATAACAAAATATATTCAACCTTTCTCAATTTCTTTGTATTTTACAAATAAATACTATCTTGAGTAGATAGCGGAAAAACTTACAAGCAAACAGATAAACAGACAAACAAAAAACAGCAAAACAAACTTTCCTAACAGACGTTTTTTAAATTATGTTGTTTTAGTAGGCCCACAATGCTATCTTCAGAAGATAGCCGTTTGCGAGCGCGTTGCGAGAAAATGATGCAGATCGTAAATGATGCAGGTCGTAAGTGGGCTCGCGCGTGTTCACAGAAGATGATGGATGTCGCAACGGGTGATTTGCAAATTGCACCGTAAATGGTATCTTGAGTAGATAAAAACCCAGACAGACAGACAAACGAACATGAAATATAAAAATATACCAAATGATCTTTCTGACTCGTCTCATGCTAAGTCTTATGATTTCCTTCTTTTTTTGTATTGTTTCATTATGTTTAAAAATGCTATCATCAGTAGATAGGCCTAACAAAATATATTCAACCTTTCTCAATTTCTTTGTATTTTACAAATAAATACTATCTTGAGTACATGGCGGAAAAACACACAAACAATCAGATAAACAGACAAACAAAAACATCAAAACAAACTTTCCTAACAGACGTTTTCTAAATTTCTGAAATATTTTCTGTTGTTTTATTAGGCCCGCAATGCTATCTTCAGAAGATAGCCGATTGCGAGCGCGTTGCGAGAAAATGATGCAGATCGTAAATGATGCAGGTCGTAAGTGGGCTCGCGCGTGTTCACAGAAGATGATGGACGTCGCAATGAGTGATTTGCAAATTGCACCGTAAATGGTATCTTGAGTAGATAAAAACAAACAAACAAACAGCCAGACAGACAGACAAACAAACTTTCCTAACAGACGTTTTCTAAATTTTCTGTTGTTTTATTAGGCCCGCAATGCTATCTTCAGAAGATACCCGTTTGCGAGCGCGTTGCGAGAAAATGATGCAGATCGTAAATGATGCAGGTCGTAAGTGGGCACGCGAGTATTCACAGAAGATGGATGTCGCAACGGGTGATTTGCAAATTGCACCGTAAATGGTATCTTGAGTAGACAAAAAAAAAAACAGACAGAGAGACAAACAAACATGAAATATAAAAAATATACCAAATGATCTTTCTGACTCGTCTCATGCTAAGTCTTATGATTTCCTTCTTTTTGTATTATTTCATTAGGTTTAAAAATGCTATCATCAGTATATAGGCCTAACAAAATATATTAACCTTTCTCAATTTCTTTGTATTTCACACATAAATACTATCTTGAGTAGATAGCGGAAAAACTAACAAGCAAACAGATAAACAGACAAACAAAAACATCAAAACAAACTTTCCTAACAGACGTTTTCTAAATTTTCTGTTGTTTTATTAGGCCCGCAATGCTATCTTCAGAAGATAGCCGTTTGCGAGCGCGTTGCGAGAAAATGATGCAGATCGTAAATGATGCAGGTCGTAAGTGGGCTCGTGCGTGTTCACAGAAGATGATGGACGTCGTAACGAGTGATTTGCAAATTGCACCGTAAATGGTATCTTGAGTAGATAAAAACAAACAAACAGACAGACAGACAGACAGACAAACAAGAAATATAAATAAATATACCAAATGATCTTTCTGACTCGTCTCATGCTAAGTCTTATGATTTCCTTCTTTTTTTTGTATTATTTCATTAGGTTTAAAAATGCTATCATCAGTAGATATAATATATTCAACCTTTCTCAATTTCTTTGTATTTTACAAATAAATACTATCTTGAGTAGATAGCGGAAAAACTAACAAGCAAACAGGTAAACAGACAAACAAAAAACATCAAAACAAACTTTCCTAACAGACGTTTTCAAAATTTGTGAAATATTTTCTGTTGTTTTATTAGGCCCGCAGTGCTATCTTCAGAAGATACCCGTTTGCGAGCGAGTTGCGAGAAAATGATGCAGATCGTAAATGATGCAGGTCGTAAGTGGGCTCGCGCGTGTTCACAGAAGATGATGGATGTCGCAACGGGTGATTTGCAAATTGCACCGTAAATGGTATCTTGGGTAGATAAAAAAACCAAAACAAAAAAACAAAAAAAAACAGACAGACAGACAAACAAACATGAAATATAAAAAATATACCAAATGATCTTTCTGACTCGTCTCATGCTAAGTCTTATGATTTCCTTCTTTTTGTATTATTTCATTAGGTTTAAAATGCTATCATCAGTAGATATAGGCATAACAAAATATATTCAACCTTTCTCAATTTCTTTGTATTTTACAAATAAATACTATCTTGAGTAGATAGCGGAAAAACTTACAAGCAAACAGATAAACAGACAAACAAAAAACAGCAAAACAAACTTTCCTAACAGACGTTTTCTAAATTATGTTGTTTTAGTAGGCCCACAATGCTATCTTCAGAAGATAGCCGTTTGCGAGCGCGTTGCGAGAAAATGATGCAGATCGTAAATGATGCAGGTCGTAAGTGGGCTCGCGCGTGTTCACAGAAGATGATGGATGTCGCAACGGGTGATTTGCAAATTGCACCGTAAATGGTATCTTGAGTAGATAAAAACCCAGACAGACAGACAAACGAACATGAAATATAAAAAATATACCAAATGATCTTTCTGACTCGTCTCATGCTAAGTCTTATGATTTCCTTCTTTTTTTTGTATTGTTTCATTATGTTTAAAAATGCTATCATCAGTAGATAGGCCTAACAAAATATATTCAACCTTTCTCAATTTCTTTGTATTTTACAAATAAATACTATCTTGAGTAGATAGCGGAAAAACTAACAAGCAATCAGATAAACAGACAAACAAAAACATCAAAACAAACTTTCCTAACAGACGTTTTCTAAATTTCTGAAATATTTTGTTGTTTTATTAGGCCCGCAATGCTATCTTCAGAAGATAGCCGATTGCGAGCGCGTTGCGAGAAAATGATGCAGATCGTAAATGATGCAGGTCGTAAGTGGGCTCGCGCGTGTTCACAGAAGATGATGGACGTCGCAATGAGTGATTTGCAAATTGCACCGTAAATGGTATCTTGAGTAGATAAAACAAACAAACAAACAGCCAGACAGACAGACAAACAAACTTTCCTAACAGACGTTTTCTAAATTTTCTGTTGTTTTATTAGGCCCGCAATGCTATCTTCAGAAGATACCCGTTTGCGAGCGCGTTGCGAGTAAATGATGCAGATCGTAAATGATGCAGGTCGTAAGTGGGCTCGCGCGTGTTCACAGAAGATGATGGATGTCGCAACGGGTGATTTGCAAATTGCACCGTAAATGGTATCTTGAGTAGATAAAAAACCCAGACAGACAGACAAACGAACATGAAATATAAAAAATATACCAAATGATCTTTCTGACTCGTCTCATGCTAAGTCTTATGATTTCCTTCTTTTTTGTATTGTTTCATTATGTTTAAAAATGCTATCATCAGTAGATAGACCTAACAAAATATATTCAACCTTTCTCAATTTCTTTGTATTTTACAAATAAATACTATCTTGAGTAGATAGCGGAAAAACTAACAAGCAAACAGGTAAACAGACAAACAAAAAACATCAAAACAAACTTTCCTAACAGACAATTTCTAAATTTGTGAAATATTTTCTGTTGTTTTATTAGGCCCGCAGTGCTATCTTCAGAAGATACCGTTTGCGAGCGCGTTGCGAGAAAATGATGCAGATCGTAAATGATGCAGGTCGTAAGTGGGTTCGCGCGTGTTCACAGAAGATGATGGATGTCGCAACGGGTGATTTGCAAATTGCACCGTAAATGGTATCTTGGGTAGATAAAAAAACAACAAAAAACAACAAAAAAACCAAAAAAAAAAACAGACAGACAGACAGACAAACAAACATGAAATATAAAAAAATATACCAAATGATCTTTCTGACTCGTCTCATGCTAAGTCTTATGATTTCCTTCTTTTTGTATTATTTCATTAGGTTTAAAAATGCTATCATCAGTAGATATAGGCATAACAAAATATATTCAACCTTTCTCAATTTCTTTGTATTTTACAAATAAATACTATCTTGAGTAGATAGCGGAAAAAGTTACAAGCAAACAGATAAACAGACAAACAAAAAACAGCAAAACAAACTTTCCTAACAGACGTTTTCTAAATTATGTTGTTTTAGTAGGCCCACAATGCTATCTTCAGAAGATAGCCGTTTGCGAGCGCGTTGCGAGAAAATGATGCAGATCGTAAATGATTCAGGTCGTAAGTGGGCTCGCGCGTGTTCACAGAAGATGATGGATGTCGCAACGGGTGATTTGCAAATTGCACCGTAAATGGTATCTTGAGTAGATAAAAAAACCCAGACAGACAGACAAACGAACATGAAATATAAAAAATATACCAAATGATCTTTCTGACTCGTCTCATGCTAAGTCTTATGATTTCCTTCTTTTTTGTATTGTTTCATTATGCTTTAAAAAATGCTATCATCAGTAGATAGACCTAACAAAATATATTCAACCTTTCTCAATTTCTTTGTATTTTACAAATAAATACTATCTTGAGTAGATAGCGGAAAAACTAACAAGCAATCAGATAAACAGACAAACAAAAACATCAAAACAAACTTTCCTAACAGACGTTTTCTAAATTTCTGAAATATTTTGTTGTTTTATTAGGCCCGCAATGCTATCTTCAGAAGATAGCCGATTGCGAGCGCGTTGCGAGAAAATGATGCAGATCGTACGCGTAAATGATGCAGGTCGTAAGTGGGCTCGCGCGTGTTCACAAAAGATGATGGACGTCGCAACGAGTGTTTTGCAAATTGCACCGTAAATGGTATCTTGAGTAGATAAAACAAACAAACAGACAGACAGACAGACAGACAGACAAACAAACTTTCCTAACAGACGTTTTCTAAATTTTCTGTTGTTTTATTAGGCCCGCAATGCTATCTTCAGAAGATACCCGTTTGCGAGCGCGTTGCGAGAAAATGATGCAGATCGTAAATGATGCAGGTCGTAAGTGGGCTCGCGCGTGTTCACAGAAGATGATGGACGTCACAACGAGTGATTTGCAAATTGCACCGTAAATGGTATCTTGAGTAGATAAAAACAAACAAACAGACAGACAGACAGACAGACAAACAAACTTTCCTAACAGACGTTTTCTAAATTTTCTGTTGTTTTATTAGGCCCGCAATGCTACCTTCAGAAGATAGCCGATTGCGAGCGCGTTGCGTGAAAATGATGCAGATCGTACGCGTAAATGATGCAGGTCGTAAGTGGGCTCGCGCGTGTTCACAAAAGATGATGGACGTCGCAACGAGTGTTTTGCAAATTGCACCGTAAATGGTATCTTGAGTAGATAAAAACAAACAAACAGACAGACAGACAGACAGACAGACAAACAAACTTTCCTAACAGACGTTTTCTAAATTTTCTGTTGTTTTATTAGGCCCGCAATGCTATCTTCAGAAGATACCCGTTTGCGAGCGCGTTGCGAGAAAATGATGCAGATCGTAAATGATGCAGGTCGTAAGTGGGCTCGCGCGTGTTCACAGAAGATGATGGACGTCACAACGAGTGATTTGCAAATTGCACCGTAAATGGTATCTTGAGTAGATAAAAACAAACAAACAGACAGACAGACAGACAGACAAACAAACTTTCCTAACAGACGTTTTCTAAATTTTCTGTTGTTTTATTAGGCCCGCAATGCTACCTTCAGAAGATAGCCGATTGCGAGCGCGTTGCGTGAAAATGATGCAGATCGTACGCGTAAATGATGCAGGTCGTAAGTGGGCTCGCGCGTGTTCACAAAAGATGATGGACGTCGCAACGAGTGATTTGCAAATTGCACCGTAAATGGTATCTTGAGTAGATAAAAACAAACAAACAGACAGACAGACAGACAGACAGACAGACAAACAAACTTTCCTAACAGACGTTTTCAAAATTTTCTGTTGTTTTATTAGGCCCGCAATGCTATCTTCAGAAGATACCCGTTTGCGAGCGCGTTGCGAGAAAATGATGCAGATCGTAAATGATGCAGGTCGTAAGTGGGCTCGCGCGTGTTCACAGAAGATGATGGACGTCACAACGAGTGATTTGCAAATTGCACCGTAAATGGTATCTTGAGTAGATAAAACAAACAAACAGACAGACAGACAGACAGACAAACAAACTTTCCTAACAGACGTTTTCTAAATTTTCTGTTGTTTTATTAGGCCCGCAGTGCTATCTTCAGAAGATACCGTTTGCGAGCGCGTTGCGAGAAAATGATGCAGATCGTAAATGATGCAGGTCGTAAGTGGGCACGCGAGTATTCACAGAAGATGGATGTCGCAACGGGTGATTTGCAAATTGCACCGTAAATGGTATCTTGAGTAGACAAAAAAAAAACACAGACAGAGAGAGACAAACAAACATGAAATATAAAAAATATACCAAATGATCTTTCTGACTCGTCTCATGCTAAGTCTTATGATTTCCTTCTTTTTTGTATTATTTCATTAGGTTTAAAAATGCTATCATCAGTATAGATAGGCCTAACAAAATATATTAACCTTTCTCAATTTCTTTGTATTTTACAAATAAATACTATCTTGAGTAGATAGCGGAAAAACTAACAAGCAAACAGATAAACAGACAAACAAAAACATCAAAACAAACTTTCCTAACAGACGTTTTCTAAATTTTCTGTTGTTTTATTAGGCCCGCAATGCTATCTTCAGAAGATAGCCGTTTGCGAGCGCGTTGCGAGAAAATGATGCAGATCGTAAATGATGCAGGTCGTAAGTGGGCTCGTGCGTGTTCACAGAAGATGATGGACGTCGCAACGAGTGATTTGCAAATTGCACCGTAAATGGTATCTTGAGTAGATAAAAACAAACAAACAGACAGACAGACAGACAGACAAACAAGAAATATAAATAAATATACCAAATGATCTTTCTGACTCGTCTCATGCTAAGTCTTATGATTTCCTTCTTTTTTTGTATTATTTCATTAGGTTTAAAAATGCTATCATCAGTAGATATAATATATTCAACCTTTCTCAATTTCTTTGTATTTTACAAATAAATACTATCTTGAGTAGATAGCGGAAAAACTAACAAGCAAACAGGTAAACAGACAAACAAAAAACATCAAAACAAACTTTCCTAACAGACGTTTTCAAAATTTGTGAAATATTTTCTGTTGTTTTATTAGGCCCGCAGTGCTATCTTCAGAAGATACCCGTTTGCGAGCGAGTTGCGAGAAAATGATGCAGATCGTAAATGATGCAGGTCGTAAGTGGGCTCGCGCGTGTTCACAGAAGATGATGGATGTCGCAACGGGTGATTTGCAAATTGCACCGTAAATGGTATCTTGGGTAGATAAAAAACCAAAACAAAAAACCAAAAAAAAAGACAGACAGACAAACAAACATGAAATATAAAAAATATACCAAATGATCTTTCTGACTCGTCTCATGCTAAGTCTTATGATTTCCTTCTTTTTTTTATTTTTTCTTTAGGTTTAAAAATGCTATCATCAGTAGATATAGGCATAACAAAATATATTCAACCTTTCTCAATTTCTTTGTATTTTACAAATAAATACTATCTTGAGTAGATAGCGGAAAAACTTACAAGCAAACAGATAAACAGACAAACAAAAAACAGCAAAACAAACTTTCCTAACAGACGTTTTCTAAATTATGTTGTTTTAGTAGGCCCACAATGCTATCTTCAGAAGATAGCCGTTTGCGAGCGCGTTGCGAGAAAATGATGCAGATCGTAAATGATGCAGGTCGTAAGTGGGCTCGCGCGTGTTCACAGAAGATGATGGATGTCGCAACGGGTGATTTGCAAATTGCACCGTAAATGGTATCTTGAGTAGATAAAAACCCAGACAGACAGACAAACGAACATGAAATATAAAAATATACCAAATGATCTTTCTGACTCGTCTCATGCTAAGTCTTATGATTTCCTTCTTTTTTGTATTGTTTCATTATGTTTAAAAATGCTATCATCAGTAGATAGGCCTAACAAAATATATTCAACCTTTCTCAATTTCTTTGTATTTTACAAATAAATACTATCTTGAGTAGATAGCGGAAAAACTAACAAGCAATCAGATAAACAGACAAACAAAAACATCAAAACAAACTTTCCTAACAGACGTTTTCTAAATTTCTGAAATATTTTCTGTTGTTTTATTAGGCCCGCAATGCTATCTTCAGAAGATAGCCGATTGCGAGCGCGTTGCGAGAAAATGATGCAGATCGTAAATGATGCAGGTCGTAAGTGGGCTCGCGCGTGTTCACAGAAGATGATGGACGTCGCAATGAGTGATTTGCAAATTGCACCGTAAATGGTATCTTGAGTAGATAAAAACAAACAAACAAACAGCCAGACAGACAGACAAACAAACTTTCCTAACAGACGTTTTCTAAATTTTCTGTTGTTTTATTAGGCCCGCAATGCTATCTTCAGAAGATACCTGTTTGCGAGCGCGTTGCGAGAAAATGATGCAGATCGTAAATGATGCAGGTCGTAAGTGGGCTCGCGCGTGTTCACAGAAGATGACGGATGTCGCAACGGGTGATTTGCAAATTGAACCGTAAATGGTATCTTGAGTAGATAAAAAAAACCCAGACAGACAGACAAACGAACATGAAATATAAAAAATATACCAAATGATCTTTCTGACTCGTCTCATGCTAAGTCTTATGATTTCCTTCTTTTTTTGTATTGTTTCATTATGTTTAAAAATGCTATCATCAGTAGATAGACCTAACAAAATATATTCAACCTTTCTCAATTTCTTTGTATTTTACAAATAAATACTATCTTGAGTAGATAGCGGAAAAACTAACAAGCAAACAGGTAAACAGACAAACAAAAAACATCAAAACAAACTTTCCTAACAGACAATTTCTAAATTTGTGAAATATTTTCTGTTGTTTTATTAGGCCCGCAGTGCTATCTTCAGAAGATACCGTTTGCGAGCGCGTTGCGAGAAAATGATGCAGATCGTAAATGATGCAGGTCGTAAGTGGGTTCGCGCGTGTTCACAGAAGATGATGGATGTCGCAACGGGTGATTTGCAAATTGCACCGTAAATGGTATCTTGGGTAGATAAAAAAACAACAAAAAACAACAAAAAAACCACAAAAAAAACAGACAGACAGACAGACAAACAAACATGAAATATAAAAAATATACCAAATGATCTTTCTGACTCGTCTCATGCTAAGTCTTATGATTTCCTTCTTTTTGTATTATTTCATTAGGTTTAAAAATGCTATCATCAGTAGATATAGGCATAACAAAATATATTCAACCTTTCTCAATTTCTTTGTATTTTACAAATAAATACTATCTTGAGTAGATAGCGGAAAAAGTTACAAGCAAACAGATAAACAGACAAACAAAAAACAGCAAAACAAACTTTCCTAACAGACGTTTTCTAAATTATGTTGTTTTAGTAGGCCCACAATGCTATCTTCAGAAGATAGCCGTTTGCGAGCGCGTTGCGAGAAAATGATGCAGATCGTAAATGATTCAGGTCGTAAGTGGGCTCGCGCGTGTTTACAGAAGATGATGGATGTCGCAACGGGTGATTTGCAAATTGCACCGTAAATGGTATCTTGAGTAGATAAAAAAACCCAGACAGACAGACAAACGAACATGAAATATAAAAAATATACCAAATGATCTTTCTGACTCGTCTCATGCTAAGTCTTATGATTTCCTTCTTTTTTGTATTGTTTCATTATGTTTAAAAATGCTATCATCAGTAGATAGGCCCTAACAAAATATATTCAACCTTTCTCAATTTCTTTGTATTTTACAAATAAATACTATCTTGAGTAGATAGCGGAAAAACTAACAAGCAATCAGATAAACAGACAAACAAAAAACATCAAAACAAACTTTCCTAACAGACGTTTTCTAAATTTCTGAAATATTTTGTTGTTTTATTAGGCCCGCAATGCTATATTCAGAAGATAGCCGATTGCGAGCGCGTTGCGAGAAAATGATGCAGATCGTACGCGTAAATGATGCAGGTCGTAAGTGGGCTCGCGCGTGTTCACAAAAGATGATGGACGTCGCAACGAGTGATTTGCAAATTGCACCGTAAATGGTATCTTGAGTAGATAAAAACAAACAAACAGACAGACAGACAGACAGACAGACAAACAAACTTTCCTAACAGACGTTTTCTAAATTTTCTGTTGTTTTATTAGGCCCGCAATGCTATCTTCAGAAGATACCTGTTTGCGAGCGCGTTGCGAGAAAATGATGCAGATCGTAAATGATGCAGGTCGTAAGTGGGCTCGCGCGTGTTCACAGAAGATGATGGACGTCACAACGAGTGATTTGCAAATTGCACCGTAAATGGTATCTTGAGTAGATAAAAACAAACAAACAGACAGACAGACAGACAGACAAACAAACTTTCCTAACAGACGTTTTCTAAATTTTCTGTTGTTTTATTAGGCCCGCAATGCTACCTTCAGAAGATAGCCGATTGCGAGCGCGTTGCGTGAAAATGATGCAGATCGTACGCGTAAATGATGCAGGTCGTAAGTGGGCTCGCGCGTGTTCACAAAAGATGATGGACGTCGCAACGAGTGATTTGCAAATTGCACCGTAAATGGTATCTTGAGTAGATTAAAACAAACAAACAAACAGACAGACAGACAGACAGACAGACAAACAAACTTTCCTAACAGACGTTTTCAAAATTTTCTGTTGTTTTATTAGGCCCGCAATGCTATCTTCAGAAGATACCCGTTTGCGAGCGCGTTGCGAGAAAATGATGCAGATCGTAAATGATGCAGGTCGTAAGTGGGCTCGCGCGTGTTCACAGAAGATGATGGACGTCACAACGAGTGATTTGCAAATTGCACCGTAAATGGTATCTTGCGAAGATAAAAACAAACAAACAGACAGACAGACAGACAGACAAACAAACTTTCCTAACAGACGTTTTCTAAATTTTCTGTTGTTTTATTAGGCCCGCAGTGCTATCTTCAGAAGATACCCGTTTGCGAGCGCGTTGCGAGAAAATGATGCAGATCGTAAATGATGCAGGTCGTAAGTGGGCACGCGAGTATTCACAGAAGATGGATGTCGCAACGGGAGAAAAGCAAATTGCACCGTAAATGGTATCTTGAGTAGACAAAAAAAAAAAAACAGACAGAGAGACAAACAAACATGAAATATAAAAAATATACCAAATGATCTTTCTGACTCGTCTCATGCTAAGTCTTATGATTTCCTTCTTTTTGTATTATTTCATTAGGTTTAAAAATGCTATCATCAGTATAGATAGGCCTAACAAAATATATTAACCTTTCTCAATTTCTTTGTATTTTACAAATAAATACTATCTTGAGTAGATAGCGGAAAAACTAACAAGCAAACAGATAAACAGACAAACAAAAACATCAAAACAAACTTTCCTAACAGACGTTTTCTAAATTTTCTGTTGTTTTATTAGGCCCGCAATGCTATCTTCAGAAGATAGCCGTTTGCGAGCGCGTTGCGAAAATGATGCAGATCGTAAATGATGCAGGTCGTAAGTGGGCTCGTGCGTGTTCACAGAAGATGATGGACGTCGCAACGAGTGATTTGCAAATTGCACCGTAAATGGTATCTTGAGTAGATAAAAACAAACAAACAGACAGACAGACAGACAGACAAACAAGAAATATAAATAAATATACCAAATGATCTTTCTGACTCGTCTCATGCTAAGTCTTATGATTTCCTTCTTTTTTTTTATTATTTCATTAGGTTTAAAACTGCTATCATCAGTAGATATAATATATTCAACCTTTCTCAATTTCTTTGTATTTTACAAATAAATACTATCTTCAGTAGATAGCGGAAAAACTAACAAGCAAACAGGTAAACAGACAAACAAAAACATCAAAACAAACTTTCCTAACAGACGTTTTCAAAATTTGTGAAATATTTTCTGTTGTTTTATTAGGCCCGCAGTGCTATCTTCAGAAGATACCCGTTTGCGAGCGAGTTGCGAGAAAATGATGCAGATCGTAAATGATGCAGGTCGTAAGTGGGCTCGCGCGTGTTCACAGAAGATGATGGATGTCGCAACGGGTGATTTGCAAATTGCACCGTAAATGGTATCTTGGGTAGATAAAAAACCAAAACAAAAAACCAAAAAAAACAGACAGACAGACAAACAAACATGAAATATAAAAATATACCAAATGATCTTTCTGACTCGTCTCATGCTAAGTCTTATGATTTCCTTCTTTTTGTATTATTTCATTAGGTTTAAAAATGCTATCATCAGTAGATATAGGCATAACAAAATATATTCAACCTTTCTCAATTTCTTTGTATTTTACAAATAAATACTATCTTGAGTAGATAGCGGAAAAACTTACAAGCAAACAGATAAACAGACAAACAAAAAACAGCAAAACAAACTTTCCTAACAGACGTTTTCTAAATTATGTTGTTTTAGTAGGCCCACAATGCTATCTTCAGAAGATAGCCGTTTGCGAGCGCGTTGCGAGAAAATGATGCAGATCGTAAATGATGCAGGTCGTAAGTGGGCTCGCGCGTGTTCACAGAAGATGATGGATGTCGCAACGGGTGATTTGCAAATTGCACCGTAAATGGTATCTTGAGTAGATAAAAACCCAGACAGACAGACAAACGAACATGAAATATAAAAAATATACCAAATGATCTTTCTGACTCGTCTCATGCTAAGTCTTATGATTTCCTTCTTTTTTGTATTGTTTCATTATGTTTAAAAATGCTATCATCAGTAGATAGGCCTAACAAAATATATTCAACCTTTCTCAATTTCTTTGTATTTTACAAATAAATACTATCTTGAGTAGATAGCGGAAAAACTAACAAGCAATCAGATAAACAGACAAACAAAAACATCAAAACAAACTTTCCTAACAGACGTTTTCTAAATTTCTGAAATATTTTCTGTTGTTTTATTAGGCCCGCAATGCTATCTTCAGAAGATAGCCGATTGCGAGCGCGTTGCGAGAAAATGATGCAGATCGTAAATGATGCAGGTCGTAAGTGGGCTCGCGCGTGTTCACAGAAGATGATGGACGTCGCAATGAGTGATTTGCAAATTGCACCGTAAATGGTATCTTGAGTAGATAAAAACAAACAAACAAACAGCCAGACAGACAGACAAACAAACTTTCCTAACAGACGTTTTCTAAATTTTCTGTTGTTTTATTAGGCCCGCAATGCTATCTTCAGAAGATACCTGTTTGCGAGCGCGTTGCGAGAAAATGATGCAGATCGTAAATGATGCAGGTCGTAAGTGGGCTCGCGCGTGTTCACAGAAGATGATGGATGTCGCAACGGGTGATTTGCAAATTGCACCGTAAATGGTATCTTGAGTAGATAAAAAAAACCCAGACAGACAGACAAACGAACATGAAATATAAAAAATATACCAAATGATCTTTCTGACTCGTCTCATGCTAAGTCTTATGATTTACTTCTTTTTTGTATTGTTTCATTATGTTTAAAAATGCTATCATCAGTAGATAGACCTAACAAAATATATTCAACCTTTCTCAATTTCTTTGTATTTTACAAATAAATACTATCTTGAGTAGATAGCGGAAAAACTAACAAGCAAACAGGTAAACAGACAAACAAAAAACATCAAAACAAACTTTCCTAACTGACAATTTCTAAATTTGTGAAATATTTTCTGTTGTTTTATTAGGCCCGCAGTGCTATCTTCAGAAGATACCCGTTTGCGAGCGCGTTGCGAGAAAATGATGCAGATCGTAAATGATGCAGGTCGTAAGTGGGTTCGCGCGTGTTCACAGAAGATGATGGATGTCGCAACGGGTGATTTGCAAATTGCACCGTAAATGGTATCTTGGGTAGATAAAAAACAACAAAAAACAACAAAAAAACCAAAAAAAAACCAGACAGACAGACAGACAAACAAACATGAAATATAAAAAAATATACCAAATGATCTTTCTGACTCGTCTCATGCTAAGTCTTATGATTTCCTTCTTTTTGTATTATTTCATTAGGTTTAAAAATGCTATCATCAGTAGATATAGGCATAACAAAATATATTCAACCTTTCTCAATTTCTTTGTATTTTACAAATAAATACTATCTTGAGTAGATAGCGGAAAAAGTTAGAAGCAAACAGATAAACAGACAAACAAAAAACAGCAAAACAAACTTTCCTAACAGACGTTTTCTAAATTATGTTGTTTTAGTAGGCCCACAATGCTATCTTCAGAAGATAGCCGTTTGCGAGAAAATGATGCAGATCGTAAATGATTCAGGTCGTAAGTGGGCTCGCGCGTGTTCACAGAAAATGATGGATGTCGCAACGGGTGATTTGCAAATTGCACCGTAAATGGTATCTTGAGTAGATAAAAAAAACCCAGACAGACAGACAAACGAACATGAAATATAAAAATATACCAAATGATCTTTCTGACTCGTCTCATGCTAAGTCTTATGATTTCCTTCTTTTTTGTATTGTTTCATTATGTTTAAAAATGCTATCATCAGTAGATAGGCCCTAACAAAATATATTCAACCTTTCTCAATTTCTTTGTATTTTACAAATAAATACTATCTTGAGTAGATAGCGGAAAAACTAACAAGCAATCAGATAAACAGACAAACAAAAAACATCAAAACAAACTTTCCTAACAGACGTTTTCTAAATTTCTGAAATATTTTGTTGTTTTATTAGGCCCGCAATGCTATCTTCAGAAGATAGTCGATTGCGAGCGCGTTGCGAGAAAATGATGCAGATCGTACGCGTAAATGATGCAGGTCGTAAGTGGGCTCGCGCGTGTTCACAAAAGATGATGGACGTCGCAACGAGTGATTTGCAAATTGCACCGTAAATGGTATCTTGAGTAGATAAAACAAACAAACAAACAGACAGACAGACAGACAGACAGACAAACAAACTTTCCTAACAGACGTTTTCTAAATTTTCTGTTGTTTTATTAGGCCCGCAATGCTATCTTCAGAAGATACCCGTTTGCGAGCGCGTTGCGAGAAAATGATGCAGATCGTAAATGATGCAGGTCGTAAGTGGGCTCGCGCGTGTTCACAGAAGATGATGGACGTCACAACGAGTGATTTGCAAATTGCACCGTAAATGGTATCTTGAGTAGATAAAAACAAACAAACAGACAGACAGACAGACAGACAAACAAACTTTCCTAACAGACGTTTTCTAAATTTTCTGTTGTTTTATTAGGCCCGCAATGCTACCTTCAGAAGATAGCCGATTGCGAGCGCGTTGCGTGAAAATGATGCAGATCGTACGCGTAAATGATGCAGGTCGTAAGTGGGCTCGCGCGTGTTCACAAAAGATGATGGACGTCGCAACGAGTGATTTGCAAATTGCACCGTAAATGGTATCTTGAGTAGATAAAAACAAACAAACAAACAGACAGACAGACAGACAGACAGACAAACAAACTTTCCTAACAGACGTTTTCAAAATTTTCTGTTGTTTTATTAGGCCCGCAATGCTATCTTCAGAAGATACCTGTTTGCGAGCGCGTTGCGAGAAAATGATGCAGATCGTAAATGATGCAGGTCGTAAGTGGGCTCGCGCGTGTTCACAGAAGATGATGGACGTCACAACGAGTGATTTGCAAATTGCACCGTAAATGGTATCTTGAGTAGATAAAAACAAACAAACAGACAGACAGACAGACAGACAAACAAACTTTCCTAACAGACGTTTTCTAAATTTTCTGTTGTTTTATTAGGCCCGCAGTGCTATCTTCAGAAGATACCTGTTTGCGAGCGCGTTGCGAGAAAATGATGCAGATCGTACGCGTAAATGATGCAGGGCGTAAGTGTGCACGCGCGTATTCACAGAAGATGGATGTCGCAACGGGTGATTTGCAAATTGCAAACCGTAAATGGTATCTTGAGTAGACAAAAAAAAACAGACAGAGAGACAAACAAACATGAAATATAAAAAATATACCAAATGATCTTTCTGACTCGTCTCATGCTAAGTCTTATGATTTCCTTCTTTTTTGTATTATTTCATTAGGTTTAAAAATGCTATCATCAGTATAGATAGGCCTAACAAAATATATTAACCTTTCTCAATTTCTTTGTATTTTACAAATAAATACTATCTTGAGTAGATAGCGGAAAAACTAACAAGCAAACAGATAAACAGACAAACAAAAACATCAAAACAAACTTTCCTAACAGACGTTTTCTAAATTTTCTGTTGTTTTATTAGGCCCGCAATGCTATCTTCAGAAGATAGCCGTTTGCGAGCGCGTTGCGAGAAAATGATGCAGATCGTAAATGATGCAGGTCGTAAGTGGGCTCGTGCGTGTTCACAGAAGATGATGGACGTCGCAACGAGTGATTTGCAAATTGCACCGTAAATGGTATCTTGAGTAGATAAAACAAACAAACAGACAGACAGACAGACAAACAAGAAATATAAATAAATATACCAAATGATCTTTCTGACTCGTCTCATGCTAAGTCTTATGATTTCCTTCTTTTTTTGTATTATTTCATTAGGTTTAAAAATGCTATCATCAGTAGATATAATATATTCAACCTTTCTCAATTTCTTTGTATTTTACAAATAAATACTATCTTGAGTAGATAGCGGAAAAACTAACAAGCAAACAGGTAAACAGACAAACAAAAAACATCAAAACAAACTTTCCTAACAGACGTTTTCAAAATTTGTGAAATATTTTCTGTTGTTTTATTAGGCCCGCAGTGCTATCTTCAGAAGATACCCGTTTGCGAGCGGGTTGCGAGAAAATGATGCAGATCGTAAATGATGCAGGTCGTAAGTGGGCTCGCGCGTGTTCACAGAAGATGATGGACGTCGCAATGAGTGATTTGCAAATTGCACCGTAAATGGTATCTTGAGTAGATAAAACAAACAAACAAACAGCCAGACAGACAGACAAACAAACTTTCCTAACAGACGTTTTCTAAATTTTCTGTTGTTTTATTAGGCCCGCAATGCTATCTTCAGAAGATACCTGTTTGCGAGCGCGTTGCGAGAAAATGATGCAGATCGTAAATGATGCAGGTCGTAAGTGGGCTCGCGCGTGTTCACAGAAGATGATGGATGTCGCAACGGGTGATTTGCAAATTGCACCGTAAATGGTATCTTGAGTAGATAAAAAACCCAGACAGACAGACAAACGAACATGAAATATAAAAAATATACCAAATGATCTTTCTGACTCGTCTCATGCTAAGTCTTATGATTTCCTTCTTTTTTTGTTTATTTCATTAGTGATTAAAAATACTATCATCAGTAGATAGACCTAACAAAATATATTCAACCTTTCTCAATTTCTTTGTATTTTACAAATAAATACTATCTTGAGTAGATAGCGGAAAAACTAACAAGCAAACAGGTAAACAGACAAACAAAAAACATCAAAACAAACTTTCCTAACAGACAATTTCTAAATTTGTGAAATATTTTCTGTTGTTTTATTAGGCCCGCAGTGCTATCTTCAGAAGATACCTGTTTGCGAGCGCGTTGCGAGAAAATGATGCAGATCGTAAATGATGCAGGTCGTAAGTGGGTTCGCGCGTGTTCACAGAAGATGATGGATGTCGCAACGGGTGATTTGCAAATTGCACCGTAAATGGTATCTTGAGTAGATAAAAAACGAACAAACAAAAAAACAGACAGACAGACAGACAAACAAACATGAAATATAAAAAAATATACCAAATGATCTTTCTGACTCGTCTCATGCTAAGTCTTATGATTTCCTTCGTTTTTGTATTATTTCATTAGGTTTAAAAATGCTATCATCAGTAGATATAGGCATAACAAAATATATTCAACCTTTCTCAATTTCTTTGTATTTTACAAATAAATACTATCTTGAGTAGATAGCGGAAAAAGTTACAAGCAAACAGATAAACAGACAAACAAAAAACATCAAAACAAACTTTCCTAACAGACGTTTTCTAAATTTCTGAAATATTTTGTTGTTTTATTAGGCCCGCAATGCTATCTTCAGAAGATAGCCGATTGCGAGCGCGTTGCGAGAAAATGATGCAGATCGTACGCGTAAATGATGCAGGTCGTAAGTGGGCTCGCGCGTGTTCACAAAAGATGATGGACGTCGCAACGAGTGATTTGCAAATTGCACCGTAAATGGTATCTTGAGTAGATAAAACAAACAAACAGACAGACAGACAGACAGACAGACAGACAAACAAACTTTCCTAACAGACGTTTTCTAAATTTTCTGTTGTTTTATTAGGCCCGCAATGCTATCTTCAGAAGATACCTGTTTGCGAGCGCGTTGCGAGAAAATGATGCAGATCGTAAATGATGCAGGTCGTAAGTGGGCTCGCGCGTGTTCACAGAAGATGATGGACGTCACAACGAGTGATTTGCAAATTGCACCGTAAATGGTATCTTGAGTAGATAAAAACAAACAAACAGACAGACAGACAGACAGACAAACAAACTTTCCTAACAGACGTTTTCTAAATTTTCTGTTGTTTTATTAGGCCCGCAATGCTACCTTCAGAAGATAGCCGATTGCGAGCGCGTTGCGTGAAAATGATGCAGATCGTACGCGTAAATGATGCAGGTCGTAAGTGGGCTCGCGCGTGTTCACAAAAGATGATGGACGTCGCAACGAGTGATTTGCAAATTGCACCGTAAATGGTATCTTGAGTAGATAAAACAAACAAACAGACAGACAGACAGACAGACAGACAAACAAACTTTCCTAACAGACGTTTTCAAAATTTTCTGTTGTTTTATTAGGCCCGCAATGCTATCTTCAGAAGATACCGTTTGCGAGCGCGTTGCGAGAAAATGATGCAGATCGTAAATGATGCAGGTCGTAAGTGGGCTCGCGCGTGTTCACAGAAGATGATGGACGTCACAACGAGTGATTTGCAAATTGCACCGTAAATGGTATCTTGAGTAGATAAAAACAAACAAACAGACAGACAGACAGACAGACAAACAAACTTTCCTAACAGACGTTTTCTAAATTTTCTGTTGTTTTATTAGGCCCGCAGTGCTATCTTCAGAAGATACCCGTTTGCGAGCGCGTTGCGAGAAAATGATGCAGATCGTAAATGATGCAGGTCGTAAGTGGGCACGCGAGTATTCACAGAAGATGGATGTCGCAACGGGTGATTTGCAAATTGCACCGTAAATGGTATCTTGAGTAGACAAAAAAAAAAACAGACAGAGAGACAAACAAACATGAAATATAAAAAATATACCAAATGATCTTTCTGACTCGTCTCATGCTAAGTCTTATGATTTCCTTCTTTTTGTATTACTAGCGGGATACCGCGCTTCGCGCGGGTCCCCGCTAGATGAGTAAATGGGAGCGATCACTAAAACAGGAGGAATTACTGAAAAGGTAGAATCATTGAAAGGTAAATTTTATTTTTCTAAACCTGTCCCTTCTTGCATTTCCATTTTCTTTTCAGTTTATTCTGCACGGGCCTAGTTTGTTTCCATTAAAACAAAATGCTATTTAGCTTGTGATTTTCCGTTTCCATGTTATTCATCTATCTAGGCCTAATCCCATTCCCATTATTTGCTCAATCTATCCTTTCTTATACGTTTCCCTTTATAGCTTCATTTTTATCAGCTGCTTAGCTTGTGATTTCCCGTTTCCTTCAGTTGTTATTTATTTTTCTTATTTTTCGTGATTAGTTTCTAATTTTAACTTCTTTTTTCCCTTAATTTTCCTGATTAGTTTCTTTCTTTCCCTCTTTAGTTTGCTCCCGTTTCATTTAGTTACTGTAATCATAACCTGTATAATAGGCCTACCCGTAGGCCTACCTTTTTTGCCTTCTTCTTTTTTTTTTTCTCTTCATTTCGCTCCTTTCTTTCTCTTCAGTTTCTTTTTTGCATAGGTCTATTTTGCTCCCATGCCTCTTAGCTCGTGATTTCCGTTTCCATGTTATTCATTTATTGAGCCCCGTTCCCATGCATTATTTTATAAATCTACCATTTCTTACATTTCTCCTTTTAGTTTTGGCTTTTTTTCTACATTTTGTTCCCATTTTTCATATTTCCTGCTTAGCTTGTGATTTCCCGTTTGAATTTTATCTATTTAATTCTGTTCTAATTATTTTGGTTGTTTTTGTTAGTTAGTTAGTTAGTTAGTTAGTTAGTTAGTTAGTTAGTTAGTTAGTTAGTTAGTTAGTTAGTTAGTTAGTTAGTTAGTTAGTTAGTTAGTTAGTTAGTTAGTTAGTTAGTTAGTTAGTTAGTTTATCATCTTGGCGGGTAATCTCTTAACCGAATCCAGTACCATGCATATAATCCACAACCCGACCCATCCATATGCCTACCTTTTCAGTTTTGTCTTCCTTTCTTTTCTTTTCTATTTCTCTGGCATGGAAAGTTGGTCTGTGCATATTATGCACCCCGTACGTGCGCGTCACATTGCTCAGTACGCCGACGTAGGCCTACTAACGCCAACCCCTGCTGCCAGTTAGTTACGGTACGCGCTACCACTGAGTTTTGACAACAAAAAATCCCGGGAAAACTGACCCCGGTTTTAACCATATTTTCAATGATTTTGAGGCCAATTCTTGGTCTTGACCGTTTTCAACCAAATAAAGTGCAATGCGTTCCCCGTATATTCCTCAATCTCCCGTATGAATGTGGCTGTAAAACTAAACGACGATTCATTATAGGCCTAGAATAAATAATAAAATTCACGCGACGTAGCCTTAATCTCTTGGCTGCCAACTTCGGTGCAGTGGCAGAAAATGGGGTGCGTAGCTCTGCGTAGGGGCGAAAAGCTCGTAAGATCATTCTTAAAGTACGCGATGTTGTGCATCTAGATAGCCTGAATCATTTCTTGGCCACCTCGCAGTTGGCAGAAAACAGGGCAATGTTGCTCTGCGTATGGGTTTTTAATGGAAATATTATTACGCGGTTCACACTGTCCTTATTACCCACAATGCCACTGCATGCGATTTTGCATAGCAACACGACAGTTTTTATGTTATTCTCTTAGTTACCATCAATTTTGCAAAATGAACCTCAGATAGTTTAATGGCAATATGTACCTGGTCAATGTACGAATAAATCAGAGCTGAAAGTGAAATCATCTCTGAGTCTATTCGCGCACAAGATTTAGCGACTTCCTTTTATTTATATAGATTTCATTAGGTTTAAAAATGCTATCATCAGTATAGATAGGCCTAACAAAATATATTAACCTTTCTCAATTTCTTTGTATTTTACAAATAAATACTATCTTGAGTAGATAGCGGAAAAACTAACAAGCAAACAGATAAACAGACAAACAAAAAACATCAAAACAAACTTTCCTAACAGACGTTTTCTAAATTTTCTGTTGTTTTATTAGGCCCGCAATGCTATCTTCAGAAGATAGCTGTTTGCGAGCGCGCGCGAGAAAATGATGCAGATCGTAAATGATGCAGGTCGTAAGTGGGCTCGTGCGTGTTCACAGAAGATGATGGACGTCGCAACGAGTGATTTGCAAATTGCACCGTAAATGGTATCTTGAGTAGATAAAAAAACAAACAAACAGACAGACAGACAAACGAACAAGAAATATAAATAAATATACCAAATGATCTTTCTGACTCGTCTCATGCTAAGTCTTATGATTTCCTTCTTTTTTGTATTATTTCATTAGGTTTAAAAATGCTATCATCAGTAGATATAATATATTCAACCTTTCTCAATTTCTTTGTATTTTACAAATAAATACTATCTTGAGTAGATAGCGGAAAAACTAACAAGCAAACAGGTAAACAGACAAACAAAAACATCAAAACAAACTTTCCTAACAGACGTTTTCAAAATTTGTGAAATATTTTCTGTTGTTTTATTAGGCCCGCAGTGCTATCTTCAGAAGATACCCGTTTGCGAGCGGGTTGCGAGAAAATGATGCAGATCGTAAATGATGCAGGTCGTAAGTGGGCTCGCGCGTGTTCACAGAAGATGATGGACGTCGCAATGAGTGATTTGCAAATTGCACCGTAAATGGTATCTTGAGTAGATAAAACAAACAAACAAACAGCCAGACAGACAGACAAACAAACTTTCCTAACAGACGTTTTCTAAATTTTCTGTTGTTTTATTAGGCCCGCAATGCTATCTTCAGAAGATACCGTTTGCGAGCGCGTTGCGAGAAAATGATGCAGATCGTAAATGATGCAGGTCGTAAGTGGGCTCGCGCGTGTTCACAGAAGATGATGGATGTCGCAACGGGTGATTTGCAAATTGCACCGTAAATGGTATCTTGAGTAGATAAAAAAACCCAGACAGACAGACAAACGAACATGAAATATAAAAAATATACCAAATGATCTTTCTGACTCGTCTCATGCTAAGTCTTATGATTTCCTTCTTTTTGTATTGTTTCATTATGTTTAAAAATGCTATCATCAGTAGATAGACCTAACAAAATATATTCAACCTTTCTCAATTTCTTTGTATTTTACAAATAAATACTATCTTGAGTAGATAGCGGAAAAACTAACAAGCAAACAGGTAAACAGACAAACCAAAAACATCAAAACAAACTTTCCTAACAGACAATTTCTAAATTTGTGAAATATTTTCTGTTGTTTTATTAGGCCCGCAGTGCTATCTTCAGAAGATACCTGTTTGCGAGCGCGTTGCGAGAAAATGATGCAGATCGTAAATGATGCAGGTCGTAAGTGGGTTCGCGCGTGTTCACAGAAGATGATGGATGTCGCAACGGGTGATTTGCAAATTGCACCGTAAATGGTATCTTGGGTAGATAAAAAACAACAAAAACAACAAAAAACCACAAAAAAACAGACAGACAGACAGACAGACAAACAAACATGAAATATAAAAAATATACCAAATGATCTTTCTGACTCGTCTCATGCTAAGTCTTATGATTTCCTTCTTTTTGTATTATTTCATTAGGTTTAAAAATGCTATCATCAGTAGATATAGGCATAACAAAATATATTCAACCTTTCTCAATTTCTTTGTATTTTACAAATAAATACTATCTTGAGTAGATAGCGGAAAAAGTTACAAGCAAACAGATAAACAGACAAACAAAAAACATCAAAACAAACTTTCCTAACAGACGTTTTCTAAATTTCTGAAATATTTTGTTGTTTTATTAGGCCCGCAATGCTATCTTCAGAAGATAGCCGATTGCGAGCGCGTTGCGAGAAAATGATGCAGATCGTACGCGTAAATGATGCAGGTCGTAAGTGGGCTCGCGCGTGTTCACAAAAGATGATGGACGTCGCAACGAGTGATTTGCAAATTGCACCGTAAATGGTATCTTGAGTAGATAAAAACAAACAAACAGACAGACAGACAGACAGACAGACAGACAAACAAACTTTCCTAACAGACGTTTTCTAAATTTTCTGTTGTTTTATTAGGCCCGCAATGCTATCTTCAGAAGATACCCGTTTGCGAGCGCGTTGCGAGAAAATGATGCAGATCGTAAATGATGCAGGTCGTAAGTGGGCTCGCGCGTGTTCACAGAAGATGATGGACGTCACAACGAGTGATTTGCAAATTGCACCGTAAATGGTATCTTGAGTAGATAAAACAAACAAACAGACAGACAGACAGACAGACAGACAAACAAACTTTCCTAACAGACGTTTTCTAAATTTTCTGTTGTTTTATTAGGCCCGCAATGCTACCTTCAGAAGATAGCCGATTGCGAGCGCGTTGCGTGAAAATGATGCAGATCGTACGCGTAAATGATGCAGGTCGTAAGTGGGCTCGCGCGTGTTCACAAAAGATGATGGACGTCGCAACGAGTGATTTGCAAATTGCACCGTAAATGGTATCTTGAGTGGATATAAAGAACCGAACAGACAGGCGGACAGACAGAGAGACAAACACACTTTCCTAACAGACGTTTTCAAAATTTTCTGTTGTTTTATTAGGCCCGCAATGCTATCTTCAGAAGATACCCGTTTGCGAGCGCGTTGCGAGAAAATGATGCAGATCGTAAATGATGCAGGTCGTAAGTGGGCTCGCGCGTGTTCACAGAAGATGATGGACGTCACAACGAGTGATTTGCAAATTGCACCGTAAATGGTATCTAGAGTAGATAAAAACAAACAAACAGACAGACAGACAGACAGACAAACAAACTTTCCTAACAGACGTTTTCTAAATTTTCTGTTGTTTTATTAGGCCCGCAGTGCTATCTTCAGAAGATACCTGTTTGCGAGCGCGTTGCGAGAAAATGATGCAGATCGTAAATGATGCAGGTCGTAAGTGGGCACGCGAGTATTCACAGAAGATGGATGTCGCAACGGGTGATTTGCAAATTGCACCGTAAATGGTATCTTGAGTAGACAAAAAAAAACAGACAGAGAGACAAACAAACATGAAATATAAAAAATATACCAAATGATCTTTCTGACTCGTCTCATGCTAAGTCTTATGATTTCCTTTTTTTTTGTATTACTAGCGGGATACCCGCGCTTCGCGCGGGTCCCCGCTAGATGAGTAAATGGGAGCGATCACTAAAACAGGAGGAATTACTGAAAAGGTAGAATCATTGAAAGGTAAATTTTATTTTTCTAAACCTGTCCCTTCTTGCATTTCCATTTTCTTTTCAGTTTATTCTGCACGGGCCTAGTTTGTTTCCATTAAAACAAAATGCTATTTAGCTTGTGATTTTCCGTTTCCATGTTATTTATCTATCTAGGCCTAATCCCATTCCCATTATTTGCTCAATCTATCCTTTCTTATACGTTTCCCTTTATAGCTTCATTTTTATCAGCTGCTTAGCTTGTGATTTCCCGTTTCCTTCAGTTGTTATTTATTTTTCTTATTTTTCGTGATTAGTTTCTAATTTTAACTTCTTTTTTTCCTTTAATTTTCCTGATTAGTTTCTTTCTTTCCCTCTTTAGTTTGCTCCCGTTTCATTTAGTTACTGTAATCATAACCTGTATAATAGGCCTACCCGTAGGCCTACCTTTTTTGCCTTCTTCTTTTTTTTTCTATTCATTTAGCTCCTTTCTTTCTCTTCAGTTTCTTTTGCATAGGTCTATTTTGCTCCCATGCCTCTTAGCTCGTGATTTCCGTTTCCATGTTATTCATTTATTGAGCCCCGTTCCCATGCATTATTTTATAAATCTACCATTTCTTACATTTCTCCTTTTAGTTTTGGCTTTTTTTCTACATTTTGTTCCCATTTTTCATATTTCCTGCTTAGCTTGTGATTTCCCGTTTGAATTTTATCTATTTAATTCTGTTCTAATTATTTTGGTTGTTTGTTAGTTAGTTAGTTAGTTAGTTAGTTAGTTAGTTAGTTAGTTAGTTAGTTAGTTAGTTAGTTAGTTAGTTAGTTAGTTAGTTAGTTAGTTAGTTAGTTAGTTAGTTAGTTAGTTAGTTAGTTAGTTAGTTAGTTAGTTAGTTAGTTAGTTAGTTTATCATCTTGGCGGGTAATCTCTTAACCGAATCCAGTACCATGCATATAATCCACAACCCGACCCATCCATATGCCTACCTTTTCAGTTTTGTCTTCCTTTCTTTTCTTTTCTATTTCTCTGGCATGGAAAGTTGGTCTGTGCATATTATGCACCCCGTACGTGCGCGTCACATTGCTCAGTACGCCGACGTAGGCCTACTAACGCCAACCCCCTGCTGCCAGTTAGTTACGGTACGCGCTACCACTGAGTTTTGACAACAAAAAATCCCCGGAAAACTGACCCCGGTTTTAACCATATTTTCAATGATTTTGAGGCCAATTCTTGGTCTTGACCGTTTTCAACCAAATAAAGTGCAATGCGTTCCCCGTATATTCCTCAATCTCCCGTATGAATGTGGCTGTAAAACTAAACGACGATTCATTATAGGCCTAGAATAAATAATAAAATTCACGCGACGTAGCCTTAATCTCTTGGCTGCCAACTTCGGTGCAGTGGCAGAAAATGGGGTGCGTAGCTCTGCGTAGGGGCGAAAAGCTCGTAAGATCATTCTTAAAGTACGCGATGTTGTGCATCTAGATAGCCTGAATCATTTCTTGGCCACCTCGCAGTTGGCAGAAAACAGGGCAATGTTGCTCTGCGTATGGTTTTTAATGTAAATATTATTACGCGGTTCACACTGTCCTTATTACCCACAATGCCACTGCATGCGATTTTGCATAGCAACACGACAGTTTTTTATGTTATTCTCTTAGTTACCATCAATTTTTGCAAAAATGAACCTCAGATAGTTTAATGGCAATATGTACCCGGTCAATGTACGAATAAATCAGAGCTGAAAGTGAAATCATCTCTGAGTCTATTCGCGCACAAGATTTAGCGACTTCCTTTTATTTATATAGATTTCATTAGGTTTAAAAATGCTATCATCAGTATAGATAGGCCTAACAAAATATATTAACCTTTCTCAATTTCTTTGTATTTTACAAATAAATACTATCTTGAGTAGATAGCGGAAAAACTAACAAGCAAACAGATAAACAGACAAACAAAAAACATCAAAACAAACTTTCCTAACAGACGTTTTCTAAATTTTCTGTTGTTTTATTAGGCCCGCAATGCTATCTTCAGAAGATAGCCGTTTGCGAGCGCGTTGCGAGAAAATGATGCAGATCGTAAATGATGCAGGTCGTAAGTGGGCTCGTGCGTGTTCACAGAAGATGATGGACGTCGCAACGAGTGATTTGCAAATTGCACCGTAAATGGTATCTTGAGTAGATAAAAACAAACAAACAGACAGACAGACAGACAGACAAACAAGAAATATAAATAAATATACCAAATGATCTTTCTGACTCGTCTCATGCTAAGTCTTATGATTTCCTTCTTTTTTGTATTATTTCATTAGGTTTAAAAATGCTATCATCAGTAGATATAATATATTCAACCTTTCTCAATTTCTTTGTATTTTACAAATAAATACTATCTTGAGTAGATAGCGGAAAAACTAACAAGCAAACAGGTAAACAGACAAACAAAAAACATCAAAACAAACTTTCCTAACAGACGTTTTCAAAATTTGTGAAATATTTTCTGTTGTTTTATTAGGCCCGCAGTGCTATCTTCAGAAGATACCCGTTTGCGAGCGAGTTGCGAGAAAATGATGCAGATCGTAAATGATGCAGGTCGTAAGTGGGCTCGCGCGTGTTCACAGAAGATGATGGATGTCGCAACGGGTGATTTGCAAATTGCACCGTAAATGGTATCTTGGGTAGATAAAAAACCAAAACAAAAAACCAAAAAAACAGACAGACAGACAAACAAACATGAAATATAAAAAATATACCAAATGATCTTTCTGACTCGTCTCATGCTAAGTCTTATGATTTCCTTCTTTTTTGTATTATTTCATTAGGTTTAAAAATGCTATCATCAGTAGATATAGGCATAACAAAATATATTCAACCTTTCTCAATTTCTTTGTATTTTACAAATAAATACTATCTTGAGTAGATAGCGGAAAAACTTACAAGCAAACAGATAAACAGACAAACAAAAAACATCAAAACAAACTTTCCTAACAGACGTTTTCTAAATTATGTTGTTTTAGTAGGCCCACAATGCTATCTGCAGAAGATAGCCGTTTGCGAGCGCGTTGCGAGAAAATGATGCAGATCGTAAATGATGCAGGTCGTAAGTGGGCTCGCGCGTGTTCACAGAAGATGATGGATGCGCAACGGGTGATTTGCAAATTGCACCGTAAATGGTATCTTGAGTAGATAAAAAACCCAGACAGACAGACAAACGAACATGAAATATAAAAATATACCAAATGATCTTTCTGACTCGTCTCATGCTAAGTCTTATGATTTCCTTCTTTTTGTATTGTTTCATTATGTTTAAAAATGCTATCATCAGTAGATAGGCCTAACAAAATATATTCAACCTTTCTCAATTTCTTTGTATTTTACAAATAAATACTATCTTGAGTAGATAGCGGAAAAACTAACAAGCAATCAGATAAACAGACAAACAAAAACATCAAAACAAACTTTCCTAACAGACGTTTTCTAAATTTCTGAAATATTTTCTGTTGTTTTATTAGGCCCGCAATGCTATCTTCAGAAGATAGCCGATTGCGAGCGCGTTGCGAGAAAATGATGCAGATCGTAAATGATGCAGGTCGTAAGTGGGCTCGCGCGTGTTCACAGAAGATGATGGACGTCGCAATGAGTGATTTGCAAATTGCACCGTAAATGGTATCTTGAGTAGATAAAAACAAACAAACAAACAGCCAGACAGACAGACAAACAAACTTTCCTAACAGACGTTTTCTAAATTTTCTGTTGTTTTATTAGGCCCGCAATGCTATCTTCAGAAGATACCCGTTTGCGAGCGCGTTGCGAGAAAATGATGCAGATCGTAAATGATGCAGGTCGTAAGTGGGCTCGCGCGTGTTCACAGAAGATGATGGATGTCGCAACGGGTGATTTGCAAATTGCACCGTAAATGGTATCTTGAGTAGATAAAAAAAACCCAGACAGACAGACAAACGAACATGAAATATAAAAAATATACCAAATGATCTTTCTGACTCGTCTCATGCTAAGTCTTATCATTTCCTTCTTTTTTGTATTGTTTCATTATGTTTAAAAATGCTATCATCAGTAGATAGGCCCTAACAAAATATATTCAACCTTTCTCAATTTCTTTGTATTTTACAAATAAATACTATCTTGAGTAGATAGCGGAAAAACTAACAAGCAATCAGATAAACAGACAAACAAAAACATCAAAACAAACTTTCCTAACAGACGTTTTCTAAATTTCTGAAATATTTTGTTGTTTTATTAGGCCCGCAATGCTATCTTCAGAAGATAGCCGATTGCGAAGCGCGTTGCGAGAAAATGATGCAGATCGTACGCGTAAATGATGCAGGTCGTAAGTGGGCTCGCGCGTGTTCACAAAAGATGATGGACGTCGCAACGAGTGATTTGCAAATTGCACCGTAAATGGTATCTTGAGTAGATAAAAACAAACAAACAGACAGACAGACAGACAGACAGACAGACAGACAAACAAACTTTCCTAACAGACGTTTTCTAAATTTTCTGTTGTTTTATTAGGCCCGCAATGCTATCTTCAGAAGATACCCGTTTGCGAGCGCGTTGCGAGAAAATGATGCAGATCGTAAATGATGCAGGTCGTAAGTGGGCTCGCGCGTGTTCACAGAAGATGATGGACGTCACAACGGGTGATTTGCAAATTGCACCGTAAATGGTATCTTGAGTAGATAAAAACAAACAAACAGACAGACAGACAGACAGACAAACAAACTTTCCTAACAGACGTTTTCTAAATTTTCTGTTGTTTTATTAGGCCCGCAATGCTACCTTCAGAAGATAGCCGATTGCGAGCGCGTTGCGTGAAAATGATGCAGATCGTACGCGTAAATGATGCAGGTCGTAAGTGGGCTCGCGCGTGTTCACAAAAGATGATGGACGTCGCAACGAGTGATTTGCAAATTGCACCGTAAATGGTATCTTGAGTAGATAAAAACAAACAAACAGACAGACAGACAGACAGACAAACAAACTTTCCTAACAGACGTTTTCAAAATTTTCTGTTGTTTTATTAGGCCCGCAATGCTATCTTCAGAAGATACCCGTTTGCGAGCGCGTTGCGAGAAAATGATGCAGATCGTAAATGATGCAGGTCGTAAGTGGGCTCGCGCGTGTTCACAGAAGATGATGGACGTCACAACGAGTGATTTGCAAATTGCACCGTAAATGGTATCTTGAGTAGATAAAACAAACAAACAGACAGACAGACAGACAGACAAACAAACTTTCCTAACAGACGTTTTCTAAATTTTCTGTTGTTTTATTAGGCCCGCAGTGCTATCTTCAGAAGATACCCGTTTGCGAGCGCGTTGCGAGAAAATGATGCAGATCGTAAATGATGCAGGTCGTAAGTGGGCACGCGAGTATTCACAGAAGATGGATGTCGCAACGGGTGATTTGCAAATTGCACCGTAAATGGTATCTTGAGTAGACAAAAAAAAAAACAGACAGAGAGACAAACAAACATGAAATATAAAAATATACCAAATGATCTTTCTGACTCGTCTCATGCTAAGTCTTATGATTTCCTTCTTTTTGTATTATTTCATTAGGTTTAAAAATGCTATCATCAGTATAGATAGGCCTAACAAAATATATTAACCTTTCTCAATTTCTTTGTATTTTACAAATAAATACTATCTTGAGTAGATAGCGGAAAAACTAACAAGCAAACAGATAAACAGACAAACAAAAACATCAAAACAAACTTTCCTAACAGACGTTTTCTAAATTTTCTGTTGTTTTATTAGGCCCGCAATGCTATCTTCAGAAGATAGCCGTTTGCGAGCGCGTTGCGAGAAAATGATGCAGATCGTAAATGATGCAGGTCGTAAGTGGGCTCGTGCGTGTTCACAGAAGATGATGGACGTCGCAACGAGTGATTTGCAAATTGCACCGTAAATGGTATCTTGAGTAGATAAAACAAACAAACAGACAGACAGACAGACAGACAAACAAGAAATATAAATAAATATACCAAATGATCTTTCTGACTCGTCTCATGCTAAGTCTAATGATTTCCTTCTTTTTTGTATTATTTCATTAGGTTTAAAAATGCTATCATCAGTAGATATAGGCATAACAAAATATATTCAACCTTTCTCAATTTCTTTGTATTTTTAAATAAATACTATCTTGAGTAGATTGCGGAAAAACTAACAAGCAAACAGGTAAACAAACAAAAAACATCAAAACAAACTTTCCTAACAGACGTTTTCAAAATTTGTGAAATATTTTCTGTTGTTTTATTAGGCCCGCAGTGCTATCTTCAGAAGATACCCGTTTGCGAGCGAGTTGCGAGAAAATGATGCAGATCGTAAATGATGCAGGTCGTAAGTGGGCTCGCGCGTGTTCACAGAAGATGATGGATGTCGCAACGGGTGATTTGCAAATTGCACCGTAAATGGTATCTTGGGTAGATAAAAAAACCAAAACAAAAAAACCAAAAAAAACAGACAGACAGACAAACAAACATGAAATATAAAAAATATACCAAATGATCTTTCTGACTCGTCTCATGCTAAGTCTTATGATTTCCTTCTTTTTTGTATTATTTCATTAGGTTTAAAAATGCTATCATCAGTAGATATAGGCATAACAAAATATATTCAACCTTTCTCAATTTCTTTGTATTTTACAAATAAATACTATCTTGAGTAGATAGCGGAAAAACTTACAAGCAAACAGATAAACAGACAAACAAAAAACAGCAAAACAAACTTTCCTAACAGACGTTTTCTAAATTATGTTGTTTTAGTAGGCCCACAATGCTATCTTCAGAAGATAGCCGTTTGAAAAGCGCGTTGCGAGAAAATGATGCAGATCGTAAATGATGCAGGTCGTAAGTGGGCTCGCGCGTGTTCACAGAAGATGATGGATGTCGCAACGGGTGATTTGCAAATTGCACCGTAAATGGTATCTTGAGTAGATAAAAACCCAGACAGACAGACAAACGAACATGAAATATAAAAAATATACCAAATGATCTTTCTGACTCGTCTCATGCTAAGTCTTATGATTTCCTTCTTTTTTGTATTGTTTCATTATGTTTAAAAATGCTATCATCAGTAGATAGGCCTAACAAAATATATTCAACCTTTCTCAATTTCTTTGTATTTTACAAATAAATACTATCTTGAGTAGATAGCGGAAAAACTAACAAGCAATCAGATAAACAGACAAACAAAAACATCAAAACAAACTTTCCTAACAGACGTTTTCTAAATTTCTGAAATATTTTCTGTTGTTTTATTAGGCCCGCAATGCTATCTTCAGAAGATAGCCGATTGCGAGCGCGTTGCGAGAAAATGATGCAGATCGTAAATGATGCAGGTCGTAAGTGGGCTCGCGCGTGTTCACAGAAGATGATGGATGTCGCAACGGGTGATTTGCAAATTGCACCGTAAATGGTATCTTGAGTAGATAAAAAAACCCAGACAGACAGACAAACGAACATGAAATATAAAAAATATACCAAATGATCTTTCTGACTCGTCTCATGCTAAGTCTTATGATTTCCTTCTTTTTTTGTATTGTTTCATTATGTTTAAAATGCTATCATCAGTAGATAGACCTAACAAAATATATTCAACCTTTCTCAATTTCTTTGTATTTTACAAATAAATACTATCTTGAGTAGATAGCGGAAAAACTAACAAGCAAACAGGTAAACAGACAAACAAAAAACATCAAAACAAACTTTCCTAACAGACAATTTCTAAATTTGTGAAATATTTTCTGTTGTTTTATTAGGCCCGCAGTGCTATCTTCAGAAGATACCCGTTTGCGAGCGCGTTGCGAGAAAATGATGCAGATCGTAAATGATGCAGGTCGTAAGTGGGTTCGCGCGTGTTCACAGAAGATGATGGATGTCGCAACGGGTGATTTGCAAATTGCACCGTAAATGGTATCTTGGGTAGATAAAAAACAACAAAAACAACAAAAAACCAAAAAAAACCAGACAGACAGACAGACAAACAAACATGAAATATAAAAAAATATACCAAATGATCTTTCTGACTCGTCTCATGCTAAGTCTTATGATTTCCTTCTTTTTTGTATTATTTCATTAGGTTTAAAAATGCTATCATCAGTAGATATAGGCATAACAAAATATATTCAACCTTTCTCAATTTCTTTGTATTTTACAAATAAATACTATCTTGAGTAGATAGCGGAAAAACTTACAAGCAAACAGATAAACAGACAAACAAAAAACAGCAAAACAAACTTTCCTAACAGACGTTTTCTAAATTATGTTGTTTTAGTAGGCCCACAATGCTATCTTCAGAGGATAGCCGTTTGCGAGCGCGTTGCGAGAAAATGATGCAGATCGTAAATGATGCAGGTCGTAAGTGGGCTCGCGCGTGTTCACAGAAGATGATGGATGTCGCAACGGGTGATTTGCAAATTGCACCGTAAATGGTATCTTGAGTAGATAAAAAAACCCAGACAGACAGACAAACGAACATGAAATATAAAAAATATACCAAGTGATCTTTCTGACTCGTCTCATGCTAAGTCTTATGATTTCCTTCTTTTTTGTATTGTTTCATTATGTTTAAAAATGCTATCATCAGTAGATAGGCCCTAACAAAATATATTCAACCTTTCTCAATTTCTTTGTATTTTACAAATAAATACTATCTTGAGTAGATAGCGGAAAAACTAACAAGCAATCAGATAAACAGACAAACAAAAAACATCAAAACAAACTTTCCTAACAGACGTTTTCTAAATTTCTGAAATATTTTGTTGTTTTATTAGGCCCGCAATGCTATCTTCAGAAGATAGCCGATTGCGAGCGCGTTGCGAGAAAATGATGCATATCGTACGCGTAAATGATGCAGGTCGTAAGTGGGCTCGCGCGTGTTCACAAAAGATGATGGACGTCGCAACGAGTGATTTGCAAATTGCACCGTAAATGGTATCTTGAGTAGAAAAAAACAAACAAACAGACAGACAGACAGACAGACAGACAGACAGACAAACAAACTTTCCTAACAGACGTTTTCTAAATTTTCTGTTGTTTTATTAGGCCCGCAATGCTATCTTCAGAAGATACCCGTTTGCGAGCGCGTTGCGAGAAAATGATGCAGATCGTAAATGATGCAGGTCGTAAGTGGGCTCGCGCGTGTTCACAGAAGATGATGGACGTCACAACGAGTGATTTGCAAATTGCACCGTAAATGGTATCTTGAGTAGATAAAAACAAACAAACAGACAGACAGACAGACAGACAGACAAACAAACTTTCCTAACAGACGTTTTCTAAATTTTCTGTTGTTTTATTAGGCCCGCAGTGCTATCTTCAGAAGATACCCGTTTGTGAGCGCGTTGCAAGAAAATGATGCAGATCGTAAATGATGCAGGTCGTAAGTGGGCACGCGCGTATTCACAGAAGATGGATGTCGCAACGGGTGATTTGCAAATTGCACCGTAAATGGTATCTTGAGTAGACAAAAAAAAACAGACAGAGAGACAAACAAACATGAAATATAAAAATGTACCAAATGATCTTTCTGATTCGTCTCATGCTAAGTCTTATGATTTCCTTCTTTTTGTATTATTTCATTAGGTTTAAAAATGCTATCATCAGTAGATAGGCCTAACAAAATATATTCAACCTTTCTCAATTTCTTTGTATTTTACAAATAAATACTATCTTGAGTAGATAGCGGAAAAACTAACAAGCAAACAGATAAACAGACAAACAAAAAACATCAAAACAAACTTTCCTAACAGACGTTTTCTAAATTTTCTGTTGTTTTATTAGGCCCGCAATGCTATCTTCAGAAGATAGCCGTTTGCGAGCGCGTTGCGAGAAAATGATGCAGATCGTAAATGATGCAGGTCGTAAGTGGGCTCGCGCGTGTTCACAGAAGATGATGGACGTCGCAACGAGTGATTTGCAAATTGCACCGTAAATGGTATCTTGAGTAGATAAAAACAAACAACAGACAGACAGACAGACAAACAAGAAATATAAATAAATATACCAAATGATCTTTCTGACTCGTCTCATGCTAAGTCTTATGATTTCCTTCTTTTTTTTATTATTTCATTAAGTTTAAAAATGCTATCATCAGTAGATATAATATATTCAACCTTTCTCAATTTCTTTGTATTTTACAAATAAATACTATCTTGAGTAGATAGCGGAAAAACTAACAAGCAAACAGGTAAACAGACAAACAAAAACATCAAAACAAACTTTCCTAACAGACGTTTTCAAAATTTGTGAAATATTTTCTGTTGTTTTATTAGGCCCGCAGTGCTATCTTCAGAAGATACCCGTTTGCGAGCGCGTTGCGAGAAAATGATGCAGATCGTAAATGATGCAGGTCGTAAGTGGGCTCGCGCGTGTTCACAGAAGATGATGGATGTCGCAACGGGTGATTTGCAAATTGCACCGTAAATGGTATCTTGGGTAGATAAAAAACAACAAAAACAACAAAAAACCAAAAAAACAGACAGACAGACAAACAAACATGAAATATAAAAAATATACCAAATGATCTTTCTGACTCGTCTCATGCTAAGTCGTATCATTTCCTTCTTTTTTGTATTGTTTCATTATGTTTAAAAATGCTATCATCAGTAGATATAGGCATAACAAAATATATTCAACCTTTCTCAATTTCTTTGTATTTTACAAATAAATACTATCTTGAGTAGATAGCGGAAAAACTTACAAGCAAACAGATAAACAGACAAACAAAAAACAGCAAAACAAACTTTCCTAACAGACGTTTTCTAAATTATGTTGTTTTAGTAGGCCCACAATGCTATCTTCAGAGGATAGCCGTTTGCGAGCGCGTTGCGAGAAAATGATGCAGATCGTAAATGATGCAGGTCGTAAGTGGGCTCGCGCGTGTTCACAGAAGATGATGGATGTCGCAACGGGTGATTTGCAAATTGCACCGTAAATGGTATCTTGAGTAGATAAAAAACCCAGACAGACAGACAAACGAACATGAAATATAAAAATATACCAAATGATCTTTCTGACTCGTCTCATGCTAAGTCTTATGATTTCCTTCTTTTTGTATTGTTTCATTATGTTTAAAAATGCTATCATCAGTAGATAGGCCCTAACAAAATATATTCAACCTTTCTCAATTTCTTTGTATTTTACAAATAAATACTATCTTGAGTAGATAGCGGAAAAACTAACAAGCAATCAGATAAACAGACAAACAAAAACATCAAAACAAACTTTCCTAACAGACGTTTTCTAAATTTCTGAAATATTTTGTTGTTTTATTAGGCCCGCAATGCTATCTTCAGAAGATAGCCGATTGCGAGCGCGTTGCGAGAAAATGATGCAGATCGTACGCGTAAATGATGCAGGTCGTAAGTGGGCTCGCGCGTGTTCACAAAAGATGATGGACGTCGCAACGAGTGATTTGCAAATTGCACCGTAAATGGTATCTTGAGTAGATAAAAACAAACAAACAGACAGACAGACAGACAGACAGACAGACAGACAAACAAACTTTCCTAACAGACGTTTTCTAAATTTTCTGTTGTTTTATTAGGCCCGCAGTGCTATCTTCAGAAGATACCCGTTTGTGAGCGCGTTGCGAGAAAATGATGCAGATCGTAAATGATGCAGGTCGTAAGTGGGCACGCGCGTATTCACAGAAGATGGATGTCGCAACGGGTGATTTGCAAATTGCACCGTAAATGGTATCTTGAGTAGACAAAAAAAAACAGACAGAGAGACAAACAAATATGAAATATAAAAAATATACCAAATGATCTTTCTGACTCGTCTCATGCTAAGTCTTATGATTTCCTTCTTTTTGTATTATTTCATTAGGTTTAAAAATGCTATCATCAGTAGATAGGCCTAACAAAATATATTCAACCTTTCTCAATTTCTTTGTATTTTACAAATAAATACTATCTTGAGTAGATAGCGGAAAAACTAACAAGCAAACAGATAAACAGACAAACAAAAAACATCAAAACAAACTTTCCTAACAGACGTTTTCTAAATTTTCTGTTGTTTTATTAGGCCCGCAATGCTATCTTCAGAAGATAGCCGTTTGCCAGCGCGTTGCGAGAAAATGATGCAGATCGTAAATGATGCAGGTCGTAAGTGGGCTCGCGCGTGTTCACAGAAGATGATGGACGTCGCAACGAGTGATTTGCAAATTGCACCGTAAATGGTATCTTGAGTAGATAAAAACAAACAAACAGACAGACAGACAGACAAACAAGAAATATAAATAAATATACCAAATGATCTTTCTGACTCGTCTCATGCTAAGTCTTATGATTTCCTTCTTTTTTTTATTATTTCATTAAGTTTAAAAATGCTATCATCAGTAGATATAAATATTCAACCTTTCTCAATTCCGTTGTAAGTCACCAATAAATACTATCTTGAGTAGATAGCGGAAAAACTAACAAGCAAACAGGTAAACAGACAAACAAAAAACAACAAAACAAACTTTCCTAACAGACGTTTTCAAAATTTGTGAAATATTTTCTGTTGTTTTATTAGGCCCGCAGTGCTATCTTCAGAAGATAGCCGTTTGCGAGCGCGTTGCGAGAAAATGATGCAGATCGTAAATGATGCAAGTGGGTTCGCGCGTGTTCACAGAAGATGATGGATGTCGCAACGGGTGATTTGCAAATTGCACCGTAAATGGTATCTTGGGTAGATAAAAAAAAAAAACTAAAAAACCAAAAAAACAGACAGACAGACAAACAAACATGAAATATAAAAAATATACCAAATGATCTTTCTGACTCGTCTCATGCTAAGTCTTATGATTTCCTTCTTTTTTGTATTATTTCATTAGGTTTAAAAATGCTATCATCAGTAGATATAGGCATAACAAAATATATTCAACCTTTCTCAATTTCTTTGTATTTTACAAATAAATACTATCTTGAGTAGATAGCGGAAAAACTTACAAGCAAACAGATAAACAGACAAACAAAAAACAGCAAAACAAACTTTCCTAACAGACGTTTTCTAAATTATGTTGTTTTAGTAGGCCCACAATGCTATCTTCAGAGGATAGCCGTTTGCGAGCGCGTTGCGAGAAAATGATGCAGATCGTAAATGATGCAGGTCGTAAGTGGGCTCGCGCGTGTTCACAGAAGATGATGGATGTCGCAACGGGTGATTTGCAAATTGCACCGTAAATGGTATCTTGAGTAGATAAAAAAAACAGACAGACAGACAAACGAACATGAAATATAAAAAATATACCAAATGATCTTTCTGACTCGTCTCATGCTAAGTCTTATGATTTCCTTCTTTTTTGTATTGTTTCATTATGTTTAAAAATGCTATCATCAGTAGATAGGCCTAACAAAATATATTCAACCTTTCTCAATTTCTTTGTATTTTACAAATAAATACTATCTTGAGTAGATAGCGGAAAAACTAACAAGCAATCAGATAAACAGACAAACAAAAACATCAAAACAAACTTTCCTAACAGACGTTTTCTAAATTTCTGAAATATTTTCTGTTGTTTTATTAGGCCCGCAATGCTATCTTCAGAAGATTTTTTTTTTTTATCTTTCCACAGTATACACCAGGTACACCGTGCTTTTATTTTATCAGCAGGTTACATACAACGTAGCATGAATAATATAATCATAGAAAACATTATGATATGTGATATGTATAAACAACAATGCATTTGTACTCAATAAACATGATACGGTATACAATTATAATTATTTTACAAAATGGAGTTCCAACGTTTATGCCATTCATTTAACCTTTTGCCAGTACATGACATGCTTTTTTTTTTTTTTTTAGTCTTCTTAAGCCTCCTAATAAAATAAGAAATATTTAGAGAACCTTGTTTATACTTCACATCATAAATGAATTTTTTCCCATGAAGAACAAGGAAGTTGAATTTGGACACATCTGGGTCAAGAATACCTAACAAAACACTCTTCATGTCCAGGTAACCTGTTTTTTTATGATTTGATTTTGAACATCATTCCAGAAATTTCTTACAACATTACATTCCCAAAAGAGATGCTGTATAGTCTCAACTTCATGTTTACAAAAATAACACAAATTGGAATCAACATAACCAAATTTAAACATATTATTATTGGTACCAAGGTACCTATGAAGAATTTTAAATTGAAAATATCTAAGTTGGGTCGATCGGGAGGAGGACAATGGAATTTGATAAATATCACACCAATTCAAATCAATATTATCAAAGATATACGACCATTTCTCCTCAGCGATTGGTGGTTTGAAGAGCTTACTAATACAGATATCACTAATGGTTTTACACACTTTAACAGTCTTCGTAATTCTGGCTAGCATCTCCTCCTGAGATGAATTAATATTATCATTGTCCTCCCCCTCTTGACACTTCTTTTCCATTTATTTGGAATGGCATAAATAAGTGAATAGTAGTCCAAAAGTTACACTTCAAATTAAACTTATCTTTTAAACGTGACAAGGCTAAAAATTCCCCATCATCATCTAAAATATCTTCCAAAAACTTGATCCCTTTACTGCACCATACATGCCTATAAATAGTGCTACCATTGATAATAATAGAAGAATTATTCCAGAGAATTTGATGTCTAAAATTATATGCAGGAGGATCATAAGTCGTAAAACACCATGCATTTACAACATCTTTAATAAAATTACTTTTAATACGATTAATACATTTGGCAGAAGGTTTTACATTACACTCCCAAATGAGATTACCACCTAAATTCTGTAAATGGTGTCTATAAAAATACTTCCAACTACTATCATTCGTATCCAGAAGACGTTTCACCCAAGCAATTTTGAGACCGTTAATAATGGATGGAACATGAATCATCTTAAGACCGCCTTGCTCGTAGTTCCCAATAATAGTACTTCTTCTAATTTTATCAGGTTTGTTTGACCAAACAAATTTGAAAATAATAGAATTCAATTCCTTAATAAATGCATCAGGCGGATTTGGGAGAACCGAAAAAAGGAAAATAAGCTGTGAGAGAGCAAGAGATTTAAGAATGGTAATTTTGCCAATTGAAGTGAGATCTCTCATAGACCAAATTCTAAGAATCTCTTTGAGTTTTTTTAATTTGGGCGCAAAGTTTAACTCAAAAGTATTATTTAGATTAGAATCAAAAAGTACTCCTAAAAGTCTAACAGGCTGAATGGTGTATGACAGATCAATATCACTAACATTGGGAGGGTTTCTACGAAAAGAGCCAAGAGCCAAAAGCTCAGATTTATCAAAATTAATTTTAAGACCTGAAAATGATTGAAATTTCTTGAGGATACAAATAATCTGTTTTAATGAATCAACATCCCTAATAAAAATCGTAGTGTCATCAGCATATGCACTTACAAGAATATCCTTATCAACAATTTTAATACCTTTCACAATATTATCATTCCTGATCATACAATTCAGGATTTCACTACAAATAATATATAAGAGAGGGCTAAGCGGGCATCCCTGACGAAGACCGAAAAAAAAAAAAAAAAAGGTGGATCCATGACCATTATTTGTTACACAAGACGAAATATTTGAATAAAAAACTTGGACCCATCTTATAAGATCTTGACCGAAATTAAAAATTTAAGAGTTTTAAACAGGAAAGACCATTCTAATTTATCGAACGCTTTTTCGAAATCAATTAAAAACATTAGCCCTGGCAAGTTATTATCATTCAGATACTCAATTGTATCAAGAGCAAGCCTAATATTTTCACCAATATAGCGTCCTTTTAGAAAACCTGTTTGATCATTATGAATGATATTGGGAAGAACCTGTTTCAAACGAAGAGCAATAATTTTTGTGATGATTTTGTAGTCTGTGTTTAAAAGAGAAATTGGGCGCCAATTTTTTAAAAAAGATGGGTCTTTGTCTTTCTTAGGTATTAAATTAATAATGCCTCTGCACTGATCAACAGAAAGATTTCCATTCTGAAAAGAATAATTATAACTTTTAATTAAAATGTCACCTAGATCATTAAAAAACAATTTATAAAACTCAGGGGGAAAACCATCTGTACCAGGTGTTTTGTTATTAGGCATTGTTTTTAAAGCATCAAGACATTCCTTTCTGGTCACCTGACCTCACATTGTTTTTGCATGTCATCATTCAACTTGGGAATATTATCATTATTATCAAAAAGATCATCATAATTAAAATCAGGAGGGTTACATGAACTATAGAGATTCTGATAATATTTCTTTTCTTCATCTAAAATTCCCTTGGGATCTGTAATTGGTTGATTGGAGTCACTGCTATACAATTTAGAGATTGTTTTCTGTCTTTGATTCCTCCTTTCTAAATTAATGAAATATTTTGAATTTCTCTCGCCATGCTCAATCCAGTTTGCTCTTGATCTAATAATTGAACCTCAGCTTTAATCTTATACATGTCTTCAAGCTCAGATTTACACTCATTAATAGTATTTAAAAGATTATCACATGGGTCAGAACTATATTTTTCTTCAAGATTATTGATCTTATTGACCAATCTAGCTTCGAGAGTTTTGCGCTCCCTGGAAAGTTTTGCAGAATATTTCATTGTCATTGATCTAATATGACATTTTAAATAATCCCAAAGCAAATTCGGATTCAGATCTTTATTATCATCATTTTTGACAATGTCATCAATCCAGCGTTTCACAGAATTGACATAATTTATGTCATGCAAAAGTGAAGTATTAAACTTCCAGAACCCACGTCCACGAGCTGCATTAGATGTTACAATGTTAATATCAACTGATGAGTGGTCATTTTTAAAACCAGTAGAAATACTACAGTTATCAATCTGAGACAATAAATTAAACGATACAAGGAAAAAGTCTAGACGACAATATACAGGAGGATTACTATTAGAGTGCCAAGTATACTTATACACATTAGGATTTTTCCTTCTCCAAATATCAACTAAATCATATGCAGTAATAATATCATTAATATATTTACGTGAATTACAATGTGTTTGCGCCCTTCCCCCTTTTTTATCCATCATAACATCAAGAACACAGTTGAAATCCCCACCCCAAACAATTGACTCACAATCAAAGTCATTCATCTTTCTATGGATACTTTCAAAGAAAAGAGGATCATCTTTGTTTGGACCATAAACATTAATAACAGTAATCTTTTGGTTATTTAAAGTAATATCCAAAATAATAAATCTACCATCCTCATCATGGTAAGTTTTAACCAAATCAAAATTGCAAGAGTTTTTAAAAAGAATACAAACTCCTCTACTATTGGAGGTGCCATGAGAGAATAAAACATTTGCATTACCCCAATCATCTTTCCATTCCTGCTCAAAATTAAAACTAGAGTGAGTTTCCTGAAGCAAAAATATTTCAGCAGGTCTATTTTTAAGCCAAGAAAAAACTTGAACACGTTTGACACGATCCCCCAAACCTCTAACATTCATTGAATAAAAACTAACCCCACGTGGATTACTCATTTAAAAAAAATAAAAAATTGTTTGCAAACATCAAAACAAAGGAATAGTGCACATTAAAGGGAAAAAGATTGTATTTCACCAGACCGGCAGAAGAGTCAAACTTGTGAATGAATACCACACCAATACATGCATATATAATTGGTTCATGAAAGGGAACTCTGTTGTACAGCATAACATACACGTATTTGACATAATTATAATATTGTTGATATAATATTGAAACATTATCATGTTTATAAGTGTTACCATGTTTATAGATATCATTTAAAGAATTCATATTGTTTATACACACATTTATGCAACCATAATACTTCTGAAAGGCAAATATGCCAAAGTTACTCAAAATAGGCCTTGGCCTATAAACCAGATATGATGGAACAGACTGGTTATACCCGAAAAAGCGGGTAATTTCATGCGATCGATCACTACACTTGCCAATCGGGTCTAAAAAAAATAATGAAGGATAATTGCTAAAATCGTTTATGTAAATCTGAAAGCACTGAGTCTCGCAACCACGGCCCAGATCAACAACCTCCCACCTGTTATTCATGTAATTTATGCAGAAGACAACGCACCTGTTATCGTGGCTATGATACTCATCACACAAAAGAAAACCACAACTGTGAATCCCTGCGCAGCCCCAGGGACGTTGATCATCACTTCTAAACAAAAGAGACTGAACATGGGAAGAAGCATACAGAAAGGGCACACAGGGATCACAGTTATGCACAATGTACATGCACAGGTGAAAAATTGCGAATACATGATTCATGGTATTACGAGAACGAAAGCAGTAAAAAAGATTAGCTAAAAAATGTATAGACCTGATTGACAAAAATAAGCAGACCAAAAAAATTATAATAATAAAAAAAGGTATTTTAGAAAAATCAGATACGTGCGCGCACGAACTTGTTGTATCTGAAACTTGAGGAAGGGAAAAACAAACAAAACCCGCTCAAATCATATCAAAAAATAAAAACAACAGCATAAATATAAAGCATCAAATAAAGTATGGAAATTCCATAAAGTATTGCACTCGGTGAGATGGCAACAACATGGGCATGGCCAAGCCAAGGGCCCAGCCCGGCACCCCTTGACTGTATACCGACCGTATTGACGTGCAGGTGTAGGCCCGCAATGCTATCTTCAGAAGATAGCCGATTGCGAGCGCGTTGCGAGAAAATGATGCAGATCGTAAATGATGCAGGTCGTAAGTGGGCTCGCGCGTGTTCACAGAAGATGATGGATGTCGCAACGGGTGATTTGCAAATTGCACCGTAAATAGTATCTTGAGTAGATAAAAAAAACCCAGACAGACAGACAAACGAACATGAAATATAAAAAATATACCAAATGATCTTTCTGACTCGTCTCATGCTAAGTCTTATGATTTCCTTCTTTTTTGTATTGTTTCATTATGTTTAAAAATGCTATCATCAGTAGATAGACCTAACAAAATATATTCAACCTTTCTCAATTTCTTTGTATTTTACAAATAAATACTATCTTGAGTAGATAGCGGAAAAACTAACAAGCAAACAGGTAAACAGACAAATAAAAAACATCAAAACAAACTTTCCTAACAGACAATTTCTAAATTTGTGAAATATTTTCTGTTGTTTTATTAGGCCCGCAGTGCTATCTTCAGAAGATACCCGTTTGCGAGCGAGTTGCGAGAAAATGATGCAGATCGTAAATGATGCAGGTCGTAAGTGGGTTCGCGCGTGTTCACAGAAGATGATGGATGTCGCAACGGGTGATTTGCAAATTGCACCGTAAATGGTATCTTGGGTAGATAAAAAAACAACAAAAACAACAAAAAAACCACAAAAAAAACAGACAGACAGACAGACAAACAAACATGAAATATAAAAAAATATACCAAATGATCTTTCTGACTCGTCTCATGCTAAGTCTTATGATTTCCTTCTTTTTTGTATTATTTCATTAGGTTTAAAAATGCTATCATCAGTAGATATAGGCATAACAAAATATATTCAACCTTTCTCAATTTCTTTGTATTTTACAAATAAATACTATCTTGAGTAGATAGCGGAAAAAGTTACAAGCAAACAGATAAACAGACAAACAAAAAACAGCAAAACAAACTTTCCTAACAGACGTTTTCTAAATTATGTTGTTTTAGTAGGCCCACAATGCTATCTTCAGAAGATAGCCGTTTGCGAGCGCGTTGCGAGAAAATGATGCAGATCGTAAATGATTCAGGTCGTAAGTGGGCTCGCGCGTGTTCACAGAAGATGATGGATGTCGCAACGGGTGATTTGCAAATTGCACCGTAAATGGTATCTTGAGTAGATAAAAAACCCAGACAGACAGACAAACGAACATGAAATATAAAAAATATACCAAATGATCTTTCTGACTCGTCTCATGCTAAGTCTTATGATTTCCTTCTTTTTTGTATTGTTTCATTATGTTTAAAAATGCTATCATCAGTAGATAGGCCCTAACAAAATATATTCAACCTTTCTCAATTTCTTTGTATTTTACAAATAAATACTATCTTGAGTAGATAGCGGAAAAACTAACAAGCAATCAGATAAACAGACAAACAAAAACATCAAAACAAACTTTCCTAACAGACGTTTTCTAAATTTCTGAAATATTTTGTTGTTTTATTAGGCCCGCAATGCTATCTTCAGAAGATAGCCGATTGCGAGCGCGTTGCGAGAAAATGATGCAGATCGTACGCGTAAATGATGCAGGTCGTAAGTGGGCTCGCGCGTGTTCACAAAAGATGATGGACGTCGCAACGAGTGATTTGCAAATTGCACCGTAAATGGTATGGTAATAACAAACAAACAGACAGACAGACAGACAGACAGACAGACAAACAAACTTTCCTAACAGACGTTTTCTAAATTTTCTGTTGTTTTATTAGGCCCGCAATGCTATCTTCAGAAGATACCCGTTTGCGAGCGCGTTGCGAGAAAATGATGCAGATCGTAAATGATGCAGGTCGTAAGTGGGCTCGCGCGTGTTCACAGAAGATGATGGACGTCACAACGAGTGATTTGCAAATTGCACCGTAAATGGTATCTTGAGTAGATAAAACAAACAAACAGACAGACAGACAGACAGACAGACAAACAAACTTTCCTAACAGACGTTTTCTAAATTTTCTGTTGTTTTATTAGGCCCGCAGTGCTATCTTCAGAAGATACCCGTTTGTGAGCGCGTTGCGAGAAAATGATGCAGATCGTAAATGATGCAGGTCGTAAGTGGGCACGCGAGTATTCACAGAAGATGGATGTCGCAACGGGTGATTTGCAAATTGCACCGTAAATGGTATCTTGAGTAGACAAAAAAACAGACAGAGAGACAAACAAACATGAAATATAAAAAATATACCAAATGATCTTTCTGACTCGTCTCATGCTAAGTCTTATGATTTCCTTCTTTTTGTATTATTTCATTAGGTTTAAAAATGCTATCATCAGTAGATAGGCCTAACAAAATATATTCAACCTTTCTCAATTTCTTTGTATTTTACAAATAAATACTATCTTGAGTAGATAGCGGAAAAACTAACAAGCAAACAGATAAACAGACAAACAAAAACATCAAAACAAACTTTCCTAACAGACGTTTTCTAAATTTTCTGTTGTTTTATTAGGCCCGCAATGCTATCTTCAGAAGATAGCTGTTTGCGAGCGCGTTGCGAGAAAATGATGCAGATCGTAAATGATGCAGGTCGTAAGTGGGCTCGCGCGTGTTCACAGAAGATGATGGACGTCGCAACGAGTGATTTGCAAATTGCACCGTAAATGGTATCTTGAGTAGATAAAAACAAACAAACAGACAGACAGACAGACAAACAAGAAATATAAATAAATATACCAAATGATCTTTCTGACTCGTCTCATGCTAAGTCTTATGATTTCCTTCTTTTTTGTATTATTTCATTAAGTTTAAAAATGCTATCATCAGTAGATATAATATATTCAACCTTTCTCAATTTCTTTGTATTTTACAAATAAATACTATCTTGAGTAGATAGCGGAAAAACTAACAAGCAAACAGGTAAACAGACAAACAAAAACATCAAAACAAACTTTCCTAACAGACGTTTTCAAAATTTGTGAAATATTTTCTGTTGTTTTATTAGGCCCGCAGTGCTATCTTCAGAAGATACCCGTTTGCGAGCGCGTTGCGAGAAAATGATGCAGATCGTAAATGATGCAGGTCGTAAGTGGGTTCGCGCGTGTTCACAGAAGATGATGGACGTCGCAACGAGTGATTTGCAAATTGCACCGTAAATGGTATCTTGGGTAGATAAAAAAAACAAACTAAAAACCAAAAAAAACAGACAGACAGACAAACAAACATGAAATATAAAAAAATATACCAAATGATCTTTCTGACTCGTCTCATGCTAAGTCTTATGATTTCCTTCTTTTTTGTATTATTTCATTAGGTTTAAAAATGCTATCATCAGTAGATATAGGCATAACAAAATATATTCAACCTTTCTCAATTTCTTTGTATTTTACAAATAAATACTATCTTGAGTAGATAGCGGAAAAACTTACAAGCAAACAGATAAACAGACAAACAAAAAACAGCAAAACAAACTTTCCTAACAGACGTTTTCTAAATTATGTTGTTTTAGTAGGCCCACAATGCTATCTTCAGAGGATAGCTGTTTGCGAGCGCGTTGCGAGAAAATGATGCAGATCGTAAATGATGCAGGTCGTAAGTGGGCTCGCGCGTGTTCACAGAAGATGATGGATGTCGCAACGGGTGATTTGCAAATTGCACCGTAAATGGTATCTTGAGTAGATAAAAAACCCAGACAGACAGACAAACGAACATGAATATAAAAATATACCAAATGATCTTTCTGACTCGTCTCATGCTAAGTCTTATGATTTCCTTCTTTTTGTATTGTTTCATTATGTTTAAAAATGCTATCATCAGTAGATAGGCCTAACAAAATATATTCAACCTTTCTCAATTTCTTTGTATTTTACAAATAAATACTATCTTGAGTAGATAGCGGTAAAACTAACAAGCAATCAGATAAACAGACAAACAAAAAACATCAAAACAAACTTTCCTAACAGACGTTTTCTAAATTTCTGAAATATTTTCTGTTGTTTTATTAGGCCCGCAATGCTATCTTCAGAAGATAGCCGATTGCGAGCGCGTTGCGAGAAAATGATGCAGATCGTAAATGATGCAGGTCGTAAGTGGGCTCGCGCGTGTTCACAGAAGATGATGGACGTCGCAACGAGTGATTTGCAAATTGCACCGTAAATGGTATCTTGAGTAGATAAAAACAAACAAACAAACAGACAGACAGACAGACAAACAAACTTTCCTAACAGACGTTTTCTAAATTTTCTGTTGTTTTATTAGGCCCGCAATGCTATCTTCAGAAGATAGCCGTTTGCGAGCGCGTTGCGAGAAAATGATGCAGATCGTAAATGATGCAGGTCGTAAGTGGGCTCGCGCGTGTTCACAGAAGATGATGGATGTCGCAACGGGTGATTTGCAAATTGCACCGTAAATGGTATCTTGAGTAGATAAAAACCCAGACAGACAGACAAACGAACATGAAATATAAAAATATACCAAATGATCTTTCTGACTCGTCTCATGCTAAGTCTTATGATTTCCTTCTTTTTGTATTGTTTCATCTTACTATAAATAGGGGAATGTTGTACTAGCGGGATACCCGCGCTACGCGCGGGTCCCCGCTAGGTGAGTAAATGGGAGCGTTCACTAAAACGGGAGGAATTAATGAACAGGTAGAATCATTGAAAAGGTAAATTATTTCATTAGCTTGTGATTTCCCGTTTTCATGTTATTTATTTAGTTCTGTCCTCAGTTTAATAGCTTTTTTTTTATTTAAATCATCTAATTTTATTAGATTTTATTATTCTTTCCTTCTTTAGCCTATTTTATTCCCGTTTTCATTTTCTTACTTTGACTAACTATAGGCTAACCCACATACTCGTAGGCCTACCTGTTTGTCCTCATTTTGTTTTCTTTTTTAATTACAGTAGGCCCACCTCTTCATGTTGTTTGTACTTTTTAACACACATCTTTTCCCCGTATTTATTACGCCTACGGTCGGTCGTTCACCCGTATTATCATTCATTGCGCGACTCTGCGTCGTTTACCCGAGACATGGCGTAGTGCTGCGTTACCCGCGCGCTATCGCTGCGCTACGCGAGCGGCTTGGCATTAGATACGCCCGTACGACGCGAACGGGCTAGCTTGACAACTGACTCCCTTTTTTGTTTACCCAGCATAGCAACGTGCCACATTTTCGGAAATGTAAGAAAGAACAGATTTAGAAAATAATGATTCAATGATTCTACCTGTTCAGTAATTTTTCCTGTTATAGTGAACGCTCCCATTTACTCATCTAGCGGGGACCCGCGCGAAGCGCGGGTATCCCGCTAGTTATGTTTAAAAATGCTATCATCAGTAGATAGGCCTAACAAAATATATTCAACCTTTCTCAATTTCTTTGTATTTTACAAATAAATACTATCTTGAGTAGATAGCGGAAAAACTAACAAGCAATCAGATAAACAGACAAACAAAAACATCAAAACAAACTTTCCTAACAGACGTTTTCTAAATTTCTGAAATATTTTCTGTTGTTTTATTAGGCCCGCAATGCTATCTTCAGAAGATAGCCGATTGCGAGCGCGTTGCGAGAAAATGATGCAGATCGTAAATGATGCAGGTCGTAAGTGGGCTCGCGCGTGTTCACAGAAGATGATGGACGTCGCAACGAGTGATTTGCAAATTGCACCGTAAATGGTATCTTGAGTAGATAAAACAAACAAACAAACAGACAGACAGACAGACAAACAAACTTTCCTAACAGACGTTTTCTAAATTTTCTGTTGTTTTATTAGGCCCGCAATGCTATCTTCAGAAGATACCCGTTTGCGAGCGCGTTGCGAGAAAATGATGCAGATCGTAAATGATGCAGGTCGTATGTGGGCACGCGCGTATTCACAGGAGATGGATGTCGCAACGGGTGATTTGCAAATTGCACCGTAAATGGTATCTTGAGTAGACAAAACAAACAAACAGACAGACAGACAGACAAACAAACAAACATGAAATATAAAAAATATACCAAATGATCTTTCTGACTCGTCTCATGCTAAGTCTTATGATTTCCTTCTTTTTTGTATTATTTCATTAGGTTTAAAAATGCTATCATCAGTAGATAGGCCTAACAAAATATATTAACCTTTCTCAATTTCTTTGTATTTTACAAATAAATACTATCTTGAGTAGATAGCGGAAAAACTAACAAGCAAACAGATAAACAGACAAACAAAAAACACCAAAACAAACTTTCCTAACAGACGTTTTCTAAATTTTCTGTTGTTTTATTAGGCCCGCAATGCTATCTTCATAAGATAGCCGTTTGCGAGCGCGTTGCGAGAAAATGATGCAGATCGTAAATGATGCAGGTCGTAAGTGGGCTCGCGCGTGTTCACAGAAGATGATGGACGTCGCAACGAGTGATTTGCAAATTGTACCGTAAATGGTATCTTGAGTAGATAAAAACAAACAAACAGACAGACAGACAAACAAGAAATATAAAAAATATACCAAATGATCTTTCTGACTCGTCTCATGCTAAGTCTTATGATTTCCTTCGTTTTTGTATTATTTCATTAGGTTTAAAAATGCTATCATCAGTAGATATAATATATTCAACCTTTCTCAATTTCTTTGTATTTTACAAATAAATACTATCTTGAGTAGATAGCGGAAAAACTAACAAGCAAACAGATAAACAGACAAACAAAAAACATCAAAACAAACTTTCAAACTATTCAAACAGACGTGTTTAAACTTGTGAAATATTTTCTGTTGTTTTATTAGGCCCGCAGTGCTATCTTCAGAAGATACCTGTTTGCGAGCGCGTTGCGAGAAAATGATGCAGATCGTAAATGATGCAGGTCGTAAGTGGGCTCGCGCGTGTTCACAGAAGATGATGGATGTCGCAACGGGTGATTTGCAAATTGCACCGTAAATGGTATCTTGAGTAGATAAAAAAACCCCAGACAGTCAGACAAACGAACATGAAATATAAAAAAAGATGATAGACGTCGCAACGAGTGATTTGCAAATTGCACCGTAAATGGTATCTTGAGTAGATCAAAACAAACAGACAGACAAACAAACATGAAATATAAAAAAATATACCAAATGATCTTTCTGACTCGTGCAAGGCTAAGTCATCAGATCTGCATCGCTTCTTGTATGGT